>NW_006408656.1:6584337-6596798 GCF_000296735.1 Chrysochloris asiatica
TTTTTTTTTCCTCTTCTTTTTACTTCTGGTTGAACTCTGATCATCCAGACACTGAAGCCAGGATAAGTGGGTATCCCCAACCATATTTTGAGTGACTTCCAACCAGAGGGGCTCAGCTTCCACACTATATTTGACAATGTTCCACTGCTACTCATAAGGTTTTCAGTAGCTAAACATTCAGAAGTGGCCTGCCTTTTCTTCTTCCTAGTCTGTCTTAGTCTGGAAGCTCCATTCAAACCTGTTCACCATGGGTGATCCTGCTGGGATTTAAAATATTGGTGGTATCACTTCCAACATCACAACCACACAAAAGCCACCATGTAAGGCAGACGGACAGACAAGTGATGATAATAAATCTTACTTTACCAGTACTGCGGTTTCTGTGTCAAAAAAGTGTTCCATAAATATGTTCTGTAAGCCTATTTTAAAATGTAAAACGACTCTGATCCCCATATAATTTGTACTTGTAAACATAATGCAACTAGTTACATAAAAGTAAGACTGCTGTCTAGTCAGTTTCCTCTAAGACAGAGTAGAGCTGCTTCACAGGGTTTCTAAGGCTGTAATCTTTACGGAAGCAAACTGTCTCATCTTTCTCCTGTAAAACAGCTGGTGGGCACAAATCAATGACCTTTCTGATTCCAGCCCAATGCTAAACTCACTGCACCACCAGGGATCCTTAAAACCAAGAGACATTATAAAAGTAATAAAATTATAATAAAAATAACTTTGAGTCACACCACTGATCCATTCCAAAAACATTCACTACATTTCTGCCATATATCAGGTATTTACATAGACAACAACACAGAAAGATAAGAAGGAGTTAGAAAGCTCAACCTAATAGGAAAGATATGTGAAAACTTGATGTGTATGGGTCAGCAAATTTTTGAAAGGACCAGATAGCAAATAAGTAAATACTTAAGGTATTATTATGGGACAGAGTCAAAACCAAGGCTATTAAGTAGTAGTCATATAACCACTACAGGTAGCTATTTAAAACTACAAAAACCTTTTGTAAACTAATTCTTCAGGAAAAGAGTGGAACAAGTCTTTAGAGACAAAGACAACAAAAACTTTAGAAAACACAAAAAAGTCTGGCAAACAAACAAAAAAAACAAAACAAAATTAGAGAGCTTGTACTTCCCTATTTTAAAATTTACTATAAAGCAAATGTACTATGTTGCTGTTGTTAAGTGCCATCCACTCAGTTCCAACTCATAATAACTCCGTACGAGGGTTCCAAGGAGCAGTTCATAGGTGCTTTGAATTGCTGACCTTGCACTAGGTAGCAGTCCAGTGCTTACCCTACAGCACCACACCAAGACTGTTACAAATCTAAGTAATCAAGACCATGTCATAATGACATGTGGATAGACATATAGACTAATGATGTAGGATATGCACTGATTCACAAGGTTGATGGTTAAAACCCACCAGCAGCTCACTGGAAACCCTGTGCAGAGTCACTATGAGTCAGAATCAACTCGACGGCTCTTAACAACAGCATAAATCCATAAAAAAGAATACAGTCCAGAAATAAACTCTAAACATTTGTGTTCAAATGAGTTTTGACAAGGTTGCCAAGAGGATCCTATGAGAGAAAGCTTAGTCTTTAACAGATGTCACTGAGACAACTGGCTATCCACATGCAAACAAATAAATATAAACCCCTGGTGTGGTGCTGTAGAATAAGCACTGGACTGCAAGGTCAGTTTGAACCTCAAGGCTGGCAGTTCAAACCCACCAGTCGCTCCTCAGAAACCCTATACAGGATTGCTGTGAGTCAGAACGAACTCGACAACACTTAACTACAACAACGACCCTTATACCATACAGAAAAATATACTTAAAATGGATTAGCAATCTAAATGTAAAAACAAAAGCTATAAAGGAGTTCTGATGTGGCACTATAGGGTAAGCACTGGGTTGTTCAAAGTCAGTTTGAACTTCAAGGTCGGAGGTTCAAACCCACCAGTCGCTCCTTGGAAACCCTAAAACAGTCTCTATGAGTCAGAACCAACTTGACAGCACTTAACAACAACAAAGCTTTAAAGCCCTTAGAATAAAATACACAAGTAAATCTTTGTGACCTTCGTTTAGGTTTCTTAGATACGACACCAAAAGCACAAGCAACTAAAAACATTTAGATAAATTGGACATCAAAATTAAAAACTTTTAAACTTCAAAGGGCACCATTCAGAAAGTGAAAAGTCAACCCATTTAAATAAGAGAAAATACTTGCAAATCATAAGTCTGGTGGTGGTGGTGTTTAGTGCCATGGAGTCAGTTCCAACCCATAGCAACTCTGTACAGGGTGTCCTAGGAGCATCTGGTGAGCTTGAACTGCTGACCTTGAAGTTCAAACAGATTCTGCAGTCCAGTGCAGTAAACCACAGTGCTACACCAGGACTCTCATTAGTCTGGTAAGGGCTTAGAATTCAGACTATAACTCTTACAACTCAACAATAAAAAGCCAACCCCCTTTAAAATTTGGAATACCTCAAGGGATTGGGTTACTGGGTTTGAGTGTTTTGGACTATTGTCTCGGGGAGCACTTGATCAATCGGTATAGCTCATAAAGATAATGTCCCACAAGAACACATGAGCAGGCATGTAAGCTTGCTGATGACCACATTGGTCTTCTGGTGAGTGGAAGACAGGGAACAGCAGCAATGAAGATATGGACCGAGTTCAACCACGTTCCATAGACTCCCATCGACCGGGAGATGAGAGAGAGAAGAGTTGAGGTTGGCTGGTCTGAAGTGTGGTGAGACCTGTGGACTCCTGAGCCCATGGACAAGGACACAGACACAGAGTGCTGGAGCTGAGAGCGAAATGCCCAGCTTATATGAAGTGAGGGAAGATGCAGAATGCCCCAAACAGGAAGTGTAAATTGCTACAATGTGATGAACTTGACTTGACCTATACTTATGGATGTAGTAGCTCAAAATACCAACTGAGAGGAAAGGAGTCTTCGGATCGAAGATCAATCCTATCCCCTCTGTTGATAGGGACAGGCAACTTAGACAATGGCTACCTAAAATGGGATGGAGCTATAACGGCCCAAGAGGACTTCTGGTGTGGCGCTGTGGGTTAATGCACTGGACTGTAAAGTTGGTTTGAACCACAAGGTTGGCGGTTCAAGCTTACCAGTCGCTCCTTGGAAACCCTATACAGGGTCGCTATGGGTCGGAACCGACTTAACGGCACTTAACAACAACATAAAGGCACGAAGTGACTTGCTTACAAGATTTCAAGAGGGAGTTTAGTTTAAGAGTGTGTGGGAGAAGATAGAATCCCCACTGAATAGTGTTCATCTTGTCTAGATGGGTCTGGTGAAAGGAGATGGGGATAAGATTCTTATGATTCAATAGTGAGTAACCGTGATCATAACTAATTGTGACTGTCTCAACTGTAAAGGTAGAAGTTTTGTAACAAAAAGAGGGGAGTAGTTAACCTTACAGTACAGGAACAGAGAACCCTAGGCCCATCAAAGGAGAAGAACACAAGCGGAATGTGGAACCCTATCCAGAGAAGCAGCAACACCAGAGATGGAGGCAGAGGTAATGGCAGGGATATAGAGAGCAGCTGAGGTGCTGGTGACCAGGAAGCAGGCATGCAGAATGTGTCCTTTGGGTGTTTAAATGATTATATATTCCTGAGTGTTTCTGTGTACATCCCCCTCCGCCCCACAAAACAAAACAAAACAAAACAAAGAGAACAGAAGCATATTCTGTTGAATGATGATGCACAGAGGATATTGTAATCATTGCAATGAAACGATTAATGTAAAACTGATGTTCCCCCATGTAAACTATCACTCAAGTCACAATAAAAACTTAAAAAAACCCATAATGTTCCACATTCTAGTTTGATGACTACTGTCTGAGTGTTAAAGGCTTGCAAGCAGCTATCAAAAATACAACTATTAGCCTCTATGCAAAAGGAACAGAAGGAAATTAAAGGACTCAAAAAAGAAACTGGTGGTGGTTACGTGCCGTGGAGTCGGTTCTGACTCATAGCGACCCTACACAGGGTTTCCGAGGCTGTAAATCTTTACGGAGCAGAAAGCCTCATCTTTCACTAGTCTATAAGAATCTCAGCTTCACCTACCCTGAGACCAGAAGAACTACTAGTACTGACCATTCTGACAGTATCTCTGTGATACTGAATAAAATGTACTGAAACTGTTAAATGAGAACATGCAAATTATCTCCAAAAGCACAATTCCATATATTTTTTTAAATTGAAGGGACCAAAAAGAAAAAAAAAGATTCATCTCTATCCTCTGTCCCCTAGACCACTGCAGCAGCCCTCTAAGTTGACTTAGAGCTGAAATGGGCTCACCATATCCCAAGTATGTATTCCAAATAACTCAAGCAACCCTTCTAATGTACAAATGTAATCATGTCAGTCTTTTACTGAAAAATTTTCAGTGGCTTGCACTGACCATAAAATAAAATCCAAATTCATTAGTATGACAGGTTTTGTGATTCTTCAGGCTTACTCAGAATCACTTCGCTGAAGTCAACTTAGGCCCTCAAGTTCCAAGAACTGCCATTTAACTGTCTTTTATCTCCAGTCTCTGAACATGCCTTTCTTATCTTGTCCAACTGGCTAAGCCCCCTGATCATCTTCAGGTAAAATTTGGTACCTGTGGCAGAGACTGCAAGTTAACCTGCAGTTATCTATCTTCCCCTTCTACATAAGAAACCTCCCGTTTTAAGCTAAAAATATGGCTAGTTGTGACACATGACTAAGTTCTTGCTAATGAAATATAAGCACAAATTTCTTTATGAGGCAGTTCTACGCCTTCTTCTTCATTTCTTTTCTCATCCTGCTGCCTGAATGTGGATGCTGCCATCTGAGGTTGAGGCTACTCATAGTACAGCTACAACATGGATATTCTAACATCATGGAATACCATACCCACCCCAAGCCACCTACCCAAACATTTATATAAGAAGGAAAGAAATTCCATCTCGCTTAAAACACTGCTAAATTGGGCTTTCTGTCTAGCTCAGTGGAACTCTAATAAATTACTTCTTCTCTGTGTTTCTTTACTACCTCTGGCATATTCCATTCGTTGTTGTTGTCCAGTCGGTTCTGACCCCATAGGAGCTGCTGGTTCTGCATCGATAATAGGCATTGTCACTGGTTTGTGGGTCTCCCTCTAGTCGAGACTATGAGCTCCCAAAAAGGGTGCTATCCAGCTTACATCTGTATTTCTAGCCTAGTTAATAGCTGGTACATAATTTGGGCTACTAGTAAGTGTTCTGGACTCCAGGTATGGCACATGTAGGATCAGCACTGGCCTGCAAACCATACGGTCAGCAGTTCAAATATACCAGCTGCTCCTCAGACACCCCATAAAGGGTCGCTATGAGTCAGAAGTGACTCAAAGATACTTAACAACAAGAAGTAGGGTCCAATATTCCAAAGATATTTATTGAATTAAATATATTTGGTGCCCAAGGTGCCAATCAAGTCACTAACTTCAGCTATTTTGTCTTTTCTTTCATTTCAAAATCTAAAAGTGAAAGTAATATATTTTCTGGACATCTCTCTCAGTATTTCTCTCCAATTTTTGCCCCAATTCTCAACCAAGCAATAGTTTTCCTTTCTGTCAGTTGAACATAAAATATATTTGTACAAAATTAAGAGTTTTCAGCATGTCTTCCATTTTAGCAACTTAAAAAGATTAGGAATAAATCATCATTGTCTCAAGAAGCAGGTACCGAGACTCTGCTATGTGTCAGGCACTATATAAGGAGCTAAGAATATTAATTAGCTATTCCTGGTTCCTGCCTTTCATGCTCTATTCCAGTCAGTTGTTTGACTTTGAGGATCCACCCTAACCCAACAAGAAACATCAAACTGAGCTTCAGGGCAATTGCTGCCAAAGGAGCTCCGCATCTGTGAGACTTGACCCAAACCGGTTTGTGACATGCCCACACCTTGTCCCTTTTCTATTTCTTTTCTGTATTTGCCTCTTCAGACTCCTATCTGCTCCAGCCCTTCCAGTGTGATGTCTAAGCAGCATTTCCTGCTTACTTATATTAAATAAAATTCTGCCAATTTATTTCCTGGTCTACTTCCTGTCTCCCTAGTTCCTTCACAGAAACTGTTCTGTACAGGTTTTTGGATAAGTCTTACTTACTATCTCAGCAAGCAAATGCAGTATCCCCATTTCATATCAGTCTCTCTAAGGCAGACAAGTCAACCCTGTAGGGGCTGTGGTATCATGGAAAAACATTGCTTCAAAGCCAGAGAGGCATGAAAAGCATGGCCTTAGGAAATCTATTTAACCTCTTGAGCCTCAGTTTCCTCAAATACAAAATGGGAATTCTAGCTACCAATCAAGGTAATTGTACGAATTATAGAAGACTCACATAAAGGGCCAAGGGCAATACTTAACAGAAGATTTATAGTCTTCATGACTGCTATTTCAATACAAGGAAGCACGTTTTATAGCAAATAGTCTCTAAATCTTGTTGATCTAAATATAATAAATGATAACAAGTAACACTACTAAGTAAAAAGTCTACTTGTAGTCTCACAACATTTACTGAGCACTAAGATCCCCTGATTGCACAATGGTTAAGCACTCCAATGCCAACTACAAGATTGGTAGTTTGAATCTACCCAGCATCACTGTGGGAGAAAGACTAGGAGATCCGTTCCTGGAAAGCTTTCGTCTCAGAAAACCCAATGTTTTCTACTCTGTCACCTGGGGTGTCTCTATGAGTCAAAACTTACTCCACAGCACCCAACAACTCTCTGTCTGGGGCAGTGGTGATTTAGTGGTAGAATTCCTGCTTCCCAAGAAGATCAGATTTGGTTTTCAGAAAACACAACTCAAGGGCTCCCATCACCTTTCTATCAACAGAGGTTTGCATGTTGCAGTAATACTAAAAAGGTTTCAGCAAGGCATCCAAGACTGATACAGACTAAGAGGGCAGGCCTGATGATTTGTGCCAGGAGTGGCTAACAACTCTAACCAAGTAGTGCTAGTTATTTATAATGAAAGAGATAAGCCAAACAAAGTGCCTGCCCTCAAGTGGTTTCATCAGGAAGAAAGGCAAGTACAAGGATCATTAGACTGCAATTATTTAAGGGCCTAAAAAAGGGTAAGAACAAAGTTTAAAACAAAAGAGCAAAAAAACATCAAAAAAACATCTGGAATGCAGATTTAATATATTCAGGGAAGTGGGGGAAGCAGAAGTCACATGGAAGTAGGTTAAGGGGTGATTGTGAGGTAAGGGAGTATCCCAAGTGTACAGAAGACTTCGAAATTTAAAGAACAGAAGGCAGCTGTTTGCTGATTGGCATGCAGTTACAGTTTTCTACTGCTCAAAACAATCCGGGCCCCAAACAGGACCAAACAACTTGTATACTTGGGTAAGAGTCTTCTACTTCCCTCTAGTTCTCTCCTCACCATCCCCCATGTCCTAGAGTTATAAAACAGCCACACATAAAATTCAATGTCCAAATACAGCATACTGGGAATAGGGATGAGGCCCAGCAGCCAAATAAATGGTTTTTACAAAGAAAAAAACTTTATAAGCCAATTGGGGAAATGTTGAACATTTGCCTGAGTACTTCATAAAATTAAGATTTTGTTTTACAGATGTCACAATGATACAGGTTTCAGATTTTAAGAGCCTTGATTTACTTTAGAATTTTTTGAATATTGAATTATTTATTGAATAAATGGCATAATACCTGGGATTTGCTTTAAAACAGTATGGCACAAGAGGGAAAATGGTAGAGATGTAAATGAAATAGGACTGGCCATTTAAGCTAGGTGATGGGCACACAGCAGTTTATTACACAATTTCCTCTACTTTCATTTATATAACTGTTGTTGTTGTTGTTGTTAACTGCTGTCAAGTCAGTTCCAACCCATAGTAACCCTGTGTAGCATTTCCAAGGCACAGCTGGTGAGCTTGAACCACCGACCTTGCGGTTCAAACCAACTTTGCAGTCCAGCGCATTAACCCATAGTGCCACACCAGGACTCAATTTATATAACAAAAATATACATATGTATATATGTACAAAAGTAGAGAGAACTGTGTAATAAACCACTATATATATATATATATATACATGGTATGGTTTCTTTAAGCACTCTAGACAATCTGTAACAGTAGAGAATGATATTCATGAAACTTCTTCCTGTCTTTTATTCTTTTAGAAACCTATGACAGAAGAAATACTAAAAGCATTTTTTTGTAAGACACCAGCACTACTGAAGAGGTAAACCATGGCCATGATGCTGGGCAAAGCTAACTACACCCACACTTCTGATCTAGTCTCCTCTGCACAGTCTTCTCAAAAAGTGACTCTTACCAAAAACCAAATCCACTGCCACTGAGTCAATTCTGATCCAGAGACCTTATAGGACAGATGAGAACTGCTCCACAGCATTTGAGAATGTGAATCTTCATGGAAGCAGACTGTCTTATCTTTCTCCCATTGAGAGGCTGGTGGGTTTGAATCGTCAACCTTTTGATTAGCAGTGCGATGATTAACCCACTGCATCACAAGATCTCCTAGGGGACCCTTCTTATTGCTGAGTGCTGTCATTTCTGACTCACAGGGAATCTGTAGAGGTATTCTGAGGAGCAGTTGGTGAGTTTGAAGTGCTGAACTTGTGGTTAACAGTCCAGTGCTTAGTCTACAGTGTCACACCAAGACTCTAAGTGACCTTCATTGCTGTGGTGGTTGTTGTTAAGTGCTTTCAAGTAATTCGGACTCAAGAGCAGCCCTGTATAGGGTTTCCAAGGAGCAGCTGGTGGATTTGAACTGCCCACCTTGCAATTAGCAGTCCAATGCTTACCCTACAGTGCCACACCAAGATTTCTAGTGACTCATAGCTAGCTAAAATTTGGGTACACTTATTTTACCAAATTTAACATAGTCAATTTTAAATTTTTACTGTGTGGCTAAAAGACCTTTGAAGAATGAAATGGCAAGTCACAGAGGGCAATTATTTGTGATGCATACAACCAAAAAACTTATATCCAGATTATAAAAAGAAAACTATAAATCAATAAGAAAACAACAAAAATCCAGTTTAGAAACTGGTCAAAAACATGTACTTCACAAACAAGAATATCCAAAAAGCCAGTAAATGTTAGAAAAGGTGTTCAACATCAGACACTGTAATGATTAGGGTTTTGTATTAGCTTGACTAGACCAGGATTCCCAGAGATTTAGCAGCTGAGATGTGCTTATTCCCATGGTGACAAAGCCTAATACAGGCATGTTGTTAAGTGCCATTGAGTCAATTCTGACTCATAGTGACCCTGTAAGGTTTCCAAGGAGTGGTTGTTGAGTGTGAACCACTGACCTCACAGTTCAAACTAACCTTAAGGACAAGTGCTTATTCTATGGTGCCACCCCAGAACTCCAATACAACATAACATTGTTGTTAAATGCCATCGAGTCAGTTCCAACCCATACTGACCCTGTATAGGGTTTCTGAGGAGCAGTTGGCAAGCTTGAACCATCAATCTTGATTCAAACTACTTTGCAGTCTAGTGCATTAACCCACAGCACCTCACCAGGGCTCCTCATTTAGCTCAATAATGAGTGGCTAGTATGAGTAGCCAATCAATTGAAAGGATGCTTCCTTGGGGTGTGGACTGCTCCCAAAATAATGGACACGTGAAAAAGGCTCTCTGTCTCTTCCACTGAGGACCTGGGACTACAATTTGTAAGCCATTTCCTTAATAAACTTCTCTGGTGTGGCACTGTACGATGAGCACTGGAATGCTAACCACAAGGTCAGCAGTTCAAACCCACCTTGGAAAGCCTTTACAGGGTCACTATGAGTCAGAACTGACTTGATGGCACTTAACTACAACAACAACAACAAATATACATATGTATGTTTTACTGGTTTTGCTTCTCTAGAAAACCTAGCCTAAGACAGATATCAAAGAAACATAACTTAAAGCTACTAGGAAATCCCACTACAAAACTGGCCATTAAAGAGTTGGCAAGTATAGGAGCAAATGGAATTACCAATACACTGCTGTTGGTAATGTAAGTTAGTATGGGACTTACTGTGGGATAAGCAATCAACCACAAGGTCGGTTTGCACCACAAGGTCAGTGATTCAAACTCATCAGCTGCTCCTTGGAGAGCATAGACAGGGCAGCTCTGAGTCGGAAGTGACTCGACAGCACTTAACAACAAAGGAAAGCGAAGGGTCCCCAGGCAGCACAGATGGTCTGCACTGGGCTGCTAAGGGTTTCCTTTATATATTCTGGATATGAGTTCTTTGGCTGTATGCATCAACAGAAAGGTTGATGATCAAACCCATCCAACAGTGCCACAAAAGAAAGGCCTGGTGATCTGCTTCTATAAAGATTACAGCCAAGAAAACCTGATCGAGTTCAGCTCTACTGTGTAACACACAGGATCACCAAGAGACGAAATCAACTTAACAGCAATGGGGTTGTTGTCATTAAGTGCCATCAAGTCAATTTCTACTCATAGCAACCCTGTATAGGTTTTCCAAGGAGCGGCTGGTGAGTTTGAACTACAAACCTTGAGTTTCAAACCGACCTTGTAGTCCAGTACATTAATCCACAGAGCCACATCAGGCTATTAAAGCAAAACATATACCTCATGATCAATCACTCCCACTACTGGGTATATATCCAACCTGTTGTTGCTGTTGTTAAGTGCCATCAAGTCGGTTCTGACTCATAGCAACCCTGTATAGGGTTTTCAAGGAGCAGCTGGTGAGTTTGAACCACCGACCTTGCAGTCCAAACTGACTGTGCAGTCCAAAGTTTATCCTATAGCACCACACCAGGATTCCATATCTAACATAAGAGCACCAAAAGATACGTACATTCATAAGAGCCAAAAACTGAAAGAATGAGCTACTGTTAAGCTCACAGATATAATGTTGAGCAAAGGAATCTAGACACAAAAGAACATACCTGGGAAAGTCAAAAATAGGCAAAACCACTTAAAACATGACATAAGTCAGGATAGCGGTTAACTTTGAGGGAGTTAATGAGTAGACGCTGGTTATGTCCTCTTTCTTGATCTGGGAGGTAGTTTCTAAATAGAAAAGTGACTAGAAGGAAATTCACTTAAATGAGATCAGTGTTTTTACGTGGGTACTGGGATTAAGGAAATACTCATCATCTTCTCTGGACTCCTGGTATGGCACTGTAGGATAAGCAATGGACTTCGAACCACAGGTTGGCAGTTCAAACCCACCAGTTACTCCTTGGAAACCCTGTACAGGATTGCTATGAGTCGGAACTGACTTGACAGCACTTAACAACAATATCATCATCTTTCTTTCTTTTTTTTCTTTTTTAAATTAAGCATGTGTTCTTTTTATAATGAGGGAAAAGAAAACTATTTTTAAAACATTAACAGCTTGCCACTAGACACTGAGATTATCTTAACTTTAATGAATTTACCCATGAAAGTCTGTGTTGGTGGAGGATCAGCAGCATTGAAACCTCAAAACCAGAACCAAAAATACAAGAAATTGAATTTGTTTTGTTTGAGTGTTTCAATTTCTTTGTATGGCCAAAGCATAACCATAAGTCTGATTAAAGCTTTGTAATTGTTCTAGCACCTGCTCAACTTTGCTGATGAACAGCACACTATGTGACATACTAAAATCCAGACAGGATTTAACAAGTGAGGTATATCAAACACAGGCTTTGTTATTGTTAAGGTTTCTAGGTGTGGTTGCAGCTCAAGTATAATAAGATCATTTACATCTCTCTGAGTCAGTCACCCACTCTCCTGTCTGTGTGTCTTCTTCCAGATCAGATGTGGGCACAAATACAACACTCTATACATAGCACAGAACTGAGCAAAACTGAGATTTTAAGAAAGTGATCACTTACGAATACCAAGTCTTTTCCTTTTATGAGGGAAAAATAAGAAGAAAATCTATTAATGAAATATACATGTGAAATATACATCTATAAATTCTAAGAAATATGCAGTTTTTTATTAACTTCTGTATTTTTTAACATTACCAGCTTGCCCTAACAAATTGTGTGTGTGTGCCTGCATGTGTGTGTGTGAAACTTTCTATCAAATGCTACATGCTACGGAGTAGAAATTAAACTCCAAAAAGTTCCAAATCCAGAACCAAGTTTACAGAACCCTGGAGGAAATCTAGTTCAAAATTTAAAGGAGTAATACAGCCATAATACAGAAGTAAACATTTTTTATTTGTATTTCTCTTAGCCTGCCTTTCTCTGTTCTCTAAAAAGAGACATTGTTTGTGACCATGAAGGAAGAAAAAATTTCCCTTCAACTGTAAAGACAGAAATTCTCATACTGCAGTGATGCAAATTTCAAACCAAAATTACAACTATTACTAATACTCTAACCCTTTTTTTTTTTTTTTTTTTAGGAGTCCTGGTGTGGCATTGTGGATTAATGTGCCAGACTGCAAA
>NW_006408656.1:6596898-6633526 GCF_000296735.1 Chrysochloris asiatica
GAGAGACAAAGCAGCTGCGGGCTACAGGCCCATGGACTGAGTAAGGCTGTGTGTCTGCAGGAGGGGGGGTGGGGGCGGTGGGGGGTTGGTGGCTGGCTGACAATAGCGAGCAGTGCCCTTTGGACATTTAAATTGATATATATTTTTTGTTCTGTATGTGTACATCAAATATTTTTGCTTTGTGCGTTTGTGAAATAAAGATATAAACGAGGAGTTGCAGGGAGGAAGTTGTAATCATTGAGATGAAACAAAGTGCGTCACTTGTTGAATGTAAAGCATGATCTTGTCTGTACCTTTACTCAATTCACAATAAAAAGTTTACAAAAATTAACTACTTAAAAAAAAAGAAAAAAAACTGTCACCAACTAAGGAATCCCACTTGGATCTTCTTCCTGCAAAAGTACTTGTTCAGCAGGGCTCTGTAATACAGGGCTAGAAACATAATCTAAATGGGTAAAAGAGGGGAAATAATGTTAAGGTGATATAAATTGTATTACGGCTATTGAATAATTGTATTATAGTGTTGAAGAGCAAAGATGTCAGCTTGAGGACTAAGGTGCACTTGACCCAAGCCATGGTATTTTCAATAACCTCATACGCATAAAAAGCTGGACAGGTAATAAGGAAGACCGTAGAAGAATTGATGCTTTTGAGTTATGGTATTAGAAGAGAATATTCAAAGTGCAATGGGCTGCCAAAAGAACAAACAGATCTGTGTTGGAAGAAGAGCAGCCAAAGTGCTTCCTGGAGGCCAAGATGGCCAAATTTTGTCTCTTGTACTTTGGACATATTGTCAGGAGGGACCAGTAGCTGGAGAAGGATATTATGTTTGATACAGTGGAGGGTCAGAGAAAAAGAGGAAGACCCCCAACGAGATGGATTGGCTAAGTGGCAGCATCGATGGACTCAAGCGTGGGAACAGTAGTGAGGTTGGCCCAGGATCGGGCAGTGTTTTGTTCTGCTGTGCACAGGGTCGCTATGAGTTGGTACCAACTCGATGGCACCTAACAACAACAACATGGCAGTTGGTTTCCCCGGCCAACTAATGTAATGTAGACACTTGAGTGGGATAGAAAGGGATATCAGGAAATATGATTTCAGAAACTTTGTAATCCTGTCTTCAGCATATAACAGATTGTTGTTGTTAAGTGCCGTCGAGTTGGTTCCGACCCATAACGACCCTGTATAGGGTTTCCGAGGAGCAGCTGGTGAGATTGAACCACCAACCTTGCAGTTCAAACAGCTTTGCAGTCTGGCGCATTAACCCTCAGTGCCAAACCAGGACTCCAAATAACAGATTAGAACACCTAAAAGAGGTTCTAGAACTTGCCCAGTGAAATAGGCTTCTTATGGAGCCTTTGTAAAGTATGGGGCCTTGAATGGAATCCTTAACTCCTTACAGAACCTTCTGAGGTAGGACATTCCCACTTCAAAGGACATGCACACCAACCCAGAGCGACTAAAGGAACAGAAGATATTTCTTCAAAGAAAGGCCAACAGGTAAAGAAGGAAAGAAAGAAGAAGGAAAAAAGCAGACTGGCTGGCTATTACAAGAACAAACAAGGTGGTCACCTGGCAGCCATCAAGGCAAGCCATCAAGTCAACTTCAGGACAAACCCCCTTCTAAGACTGAAACTCAAAAGGAACACACAAGCAGGCCTGTAAGCTCACTGGTGAATGTGTTGGTTTACTTGTGAGTGGAAGTGAGGGAAAGATAGTAACAAAGACATGGGCTGAGCTAGACCATGTTCCATGGACTCCTGTTGACCTTGATTGAGATAAGAGATAGGAGGATGGGCTGGTTGGTCTGAAGTTTGGGGAAATTTGGGAACCATTGAGCTCATGGACAATGATGTGGCCAATGGGGATTGGAGCTAAGAGTGAATTGTCCAGCTGTTATGAAGTGGGGGGAGGTGCACAGGAACACCCAAGCTTGCAGATAGTACCTATTTGACCTAGCTTGGATGGTTTGATGATCAAAACTCGACTAAAGTAAGAAAAAGAAAATTGATACAGGAAGCAAGTGTAAATTGCTACAATTTGATGAACTCGACCTTATCTTATAAATGTAGTAGCATAAAATACCAACCATGAGGGAAGGAGTCTTCAAGTCAAGGAACAACCATATCCCCTCAGTACACAGGGTTGACAGGGACGGGCAACTTAGGCATTGGCTAGCTAAAATGTGGGGAACTATAAAGGCACGAAGTGGCTGGCTTGCAAGTTTTCAAAAGGGAGTTTCGTTTCAGAGTGAATGGGGGAAGGTAGACTCCCCACTGAACAGTTTCCAACTTGTCTAGATGGGTCAGATGAAATGAGATGTGGATAAGATTCTTTTGATTTAATAGTGAGCAATTACTCATGACTAATTGTGATGGTCACAATTGTAAAGGTAGAAGATATGTAACAACAAAGCGAAGGGGGATTGATCTTGCATTCCAGGAACAGAGGACCCTGGGACCTGCAGGAGGGAAGAACATGGGTGGAGCACGGGATCCTAAACAGCAAGGCAGCAACACCAGAGTTGGAGACAGAGGCAAATGACATGGAGATATAGAGCATCTAAAGATTCTAGATTCATGGAAGGGGAAAGGCTGTGTGCTGACAGGCTGGGGGGTCTGGTTTGCAAAATGTGCCCTTAGCTTGTTTAAACAATTGTATTTTCCTGCATGTTTCTGTGTACATCAAAAAAAAGGGGATTGTAATCATTACAATGAAACAAGATTGGATTGGCTGAGTGTAAAACTGATGTTCTGCCGTGTAGACTATCACTCAATTCACAATAGAAGCTTTAATAAAAGTTAGTAAGTGATCAAACGTCAGTAATCAAAAAAAAAAAAAAAAAACTTGTAACCTGAACAGTGTTTTCTAAAGGTCTTCTGGCTCCAGGCACTGGGAATGAAACAGCAAGGTCTCTGCTCTCACAAAACTAACATTTTACTGGGGAAGAATCCAGCAATAAGCAAACATAAACATGAAACAAGATCCATTCAGTGCTATTAATTAGAAAACTTAAAACAGTAAGAGAATGATGAGATGGAGAATGATGACAAAAGTAGCTGATTTTAAATTTTACCTGGGTGGACAGGTGACTTTTGAGCTGGGACAAACAGGAGGCACTGATCTTAGAGAAGAGCATTCAGACAGAGGATAAGCAAGACCCTGAGGTGCTCAAGGGGGAGAAAAAGTACCTCACCACCTTTAAGATTTTCTTCCAATGTCATCTCACAATGAAGCGCTCCCTGACTACACTATTTTAAATTGTACCCAACACCCATGTCCCCAGAGTCCTGGTGTGACACTAGCAGGATAAGCACTGGACTGAAAGATAACCTCAGGTCAGTGGTTCAAATTCCTGGCCACTTTTCAGAAACCCTATACAGGGTCAGGTCGCTATGAGTCAGAACTGACTGGATAGCACTTAACAGTAATAAAACAGGAGCCCTGGTGGCATACTGGTTATGCACTGGGCTGCTAACCACACGGTCAGCAATTTGAACCCACAATTACAGTCTCAGAAACCCAAAGGGGCAGCTCTACTCTGTCCTATAGGGTCGCTATGACTAGGAATCGACTGGATGGCAGTGGATTTGGGTTTGTTTTTTTTGGTAGCCTCACCCCAGAATTCTCTATTCCTCTTCACAATTTTTCTCCACTGAACTTTCACCAGTGGCAAACATTATCTATTATTTCCCACTCACTCTCACTCTACTTCTTTTTGCAAGGTCTATGCTTTATAGAAATCGGTTAGAATATTTCATTCAGACCATTTATTTTCCCTTACAGTATGTACTTTCTGTTTCAAAGATCCTTACTTAGCATTTGTATTATATAATCTTTATCATTCTCAGTCTATATAATTGTATGTGTTTCAATCACTAGAGTCCTGGAGTGGCACTTAGGGTAAGCACTAGACCACAAGGTCTATTTGAACTGAAAGGTCAGCGGTTCAAACTCACCAGCTGCTCCTTGGAAACCCTATACAGAATTGCTATGTGTCAGAACTGATTCGACGACACTTCACAATAACAACCACCACCATTTTTAGGGAGTTTTGTTTCTCATTCAAAGCAATGGCACTTTAGTGTGTGGATCCTTTTCACCTATCAGTTTACCTTAAAAATAAAGTGAACAACAAAAATGTTGAACATAATATTCTATTATTTTTTCTTTTTCCTCCCTAAACTCCATAATTTTTTGTAAGGATGGAGCTAAATCAATGGATAAGTGCAATTCACTCTGCTACAGAAAAAACGAACACTGTTCTACAATAAATCTACAAGTATTTTTAAACCATTCAGAACCAAAATATACCCTGTAAAAGGTTTTCCCACACTGGGGCTAAGAAATATCATGAAAAGGAAGATGATAAAGGGAATGAGATGTTTACATTCTAGGACAGAGGATGGACACTAATGTGGACTGTTGCATCAACCCCAATTTTTACTTTCTAATCTCTTGAGCCATACTAAGTCTGAGTTATTATCATGACTTTCTTTCTCCACCCAACTGTGAAACTTGACTTTCCTGAACCAAGATTGGCAGGAAGGCCAAATTTTTCCCCAAGTCTGTACAGTACATGTTACTGCAAAGAGATGGTCCACGTGAGAAGGCCATCCGGGATCCCTTCAAAACCTCAAGTTTAGGTTCTTCATAAACCCAGCTGAGGAAAACTGTTTATAGCTTCTCCTGTTCCAGCAAGTTCTACTCTCCAAATTTAATTTACCATGGTGATCATCGGAACATCTCCAGCCAACTCCCATAATACGTCTAAATGGATGTATCACCATGCTTTACACTTCAGGAAAACACTCAATGATGCTTCCTCAGAGAACTCCAGAGGCCAATGAGAGGCATGGTTTACAAAGGGGGGTGCATCTATAAACGAAGGCCAAATGAAACTGTCCAACAAAGTCCAGAGGTATTGAAAATGGATTACTCAGGTCAGAAGCCAAATTTCTCAGCTCTCTTTATCATTCAGTGGGGGCACTAATGGCTCAATGTAAACTTCTCACCTTCCATGAGGGACTCCCAGGTTCCATTCCTGGCCAAAGCACGTTACACACGGCCTACCACCCATCTGTCAGTGGAGGCTTGTAAACTGCTATGATACTGAATAGGTTTCAGCAGAGCTACCAGAATACAACAAACTATTAAGAAAGGCCTGATGACCTATTTCTGAAAATTAGACAACGAAAACATTATGGATCACAACAGTCCAATCCATTACTGATCTTGATGGTGGCACAAAACTGGGCAGCATTTCATTCCTGTGACTCAACAGCAGCTAATAACAACAATAACCATATTTGCTCAATCAGCTTTAGCTCTAGGTCAGTCAGATACAGAAAATGGTTATTCTAAGTAAGCCTATGTAATTTAGGAAAGAATACCAATAAAATAAAATAACAAAGCATACCTTGTCTTAGTTTGAAAAACTTAGTAGCTAAAAACAAAACCTTCACAATTGAAAGCCCAATTAACTTATAATAAAACTCTTAAATCTTTTCAACACTTAAAAAAAATGTTCTTTGTTTTTAGATAGTAAGCATTTCTGATGGTTCTCATTCATCCTGTATAATGCTGACAAAGGAAATTTGAGTGACTGATAGAAGATGAAAAGGAAAATAAAGAAAAGAGGTTTTATAAATTACAGATCTGACAGAAACACTGTAATTCAAGTCTGGAAGTACTTACAAATATATTTCTGGGATAAAGGTAGTCCTGCCAAGAATTCTAGAAAATCACTAAGCTGGCAAAAATTATAATTAACAACAGGAAAGTTGCACTGATTCTTTTGCACACTTATTAGTACACATTTCTATCAGTTACCTTTACCCTTTTCTGTATCCTTCAAAAGAAAATAATGATGGATGTGCACTCATTTAAAATCCCAGAATATAAAACCTATTGTATTTAAGAAACTAATGGAAAATTCAACAAGAGAATTTTTAATCACTCAATTTTCTATCCAGAGAAAAGTAGAGTTTATATTTTGGATTGCTGTTGTTGTTTTAATCCATATACACATTTGTAAATCCATGAATAAAGGCCTAAGTATATATTTTTAAAACACAAGTCACATTGCCAATGTTCTTGCTGTTTTAGTCATTCTTTTCACATTGCTCAAACCCCCAAGCAGCCATCTTTCTGAAACATCTCTTCCTTTTATCCCCACACCAATGTCCTCTCCTCAAATCTATTTCCACCCAAACCCTTCTTCTATCTCATAGAGACAGGTGCTCCTCTACACTCCAACAGGGCTACAGCCCCCACTCTCAAGCTCACCCTCTCCTGCCTTTAAGGATCTAAAGCTGTGAGCTGTGACCAAGTCTTCCTAGCCAGCACACTCTTCCCCCCCCCCCCCCAGCTTCTGTCCTCTAGCCTGCAAAGGTTTTCCAGTACCACCTAGTAAGGAGCTCTGCTCCATAGTGGGTTACGCATTCAACTGCTAACTGCAAGATCAGTAGTTTGAATCTATCAGCTGCTCCATGGGAGAAAGATGAGGCTTTCTTCTCCCATAAAAATTTACAGGTTCAGAAAACCCTAAACAGGGTTACTATGAGTTGAAACCGACTCCAAAGCGCAAAACAACTACCACCAGTATCACCTAGTACTAAAAATAATAATGTAATTTAAGTATATACTCCCTCAAACCTTACTCTTCATTCCTTTTCCCAACTTCAAAATGAGAATCCTACACTCATCACTTCTATGTCTTCATCATCTTTAATCTTGCCTCTGATTCAGCTACAGGTCCAGAACTGACTAACCTAATAATGTATATTCCCTCATCTAATTCTCCTAATCTTCCAATGGCTTTAACACTGCTGAGCATTTATTTATCTCCATGAACTGAACGTCCCTTCTACTGGTTTCTGCAGCACTGCATTACCCCTGCAGTCCACCTCCCACTTCTGTGGTCATTCCTGACACTTTGAGGACACTTCTTTCTCTTCCATTCTCCTAAACACAGGCATTAGCCATTAGATTTTTTTTTTTTTTTAATTTCCCCTTTCAAAAGCTCTGATGAAACTCATGCAGATGATACCCAAATCTTTCAACTGTTTCAGCATATAATTCAGCATGCCTAGTCCTTGTCTGGAGCTATAAGATAAGCACTGGACTGCAAGATCAGTGGTGCAAACCCACCAGTCACTCCTCAGAAACGCTATACAGGGTGGCTATGAGTCAGAACCAACTCAAAGGTACTTAACAACAACTGCCTACTAAGGAGCCCTGGTGGTGCTGTGGGGTAGGTGTTAATCTGCTAACTGCAAGGTTGGCAGTTCAAACCCATCAGAAAGATGAGACTGTATGCTACCGTAAAGACTCAGTCTCTGAAACTCTACATGAGGTCACTATGAGTCAAAATGAACTCAATAGACAATGACGTGGAGAGATGGAGTGGCTGGGGACTCTGGACTCAAGGAGGGAGAAAGGCTGTGTGCTGGCAGTCAGGGAGAGGCAGGCTTGCAGGGTGTACCCTTTGGCTGTTTAAATGGTTATATATAATTCTGAGTGCTTCAGTGTAGATGCAAAACTGAGGGAATAGAAGCAAAAGCTGTTGAATGATGATGTATGGAGGATATTGCAATGAAATGAAATATGATAAGATGAACGTAAAGCTGATGTTCTCCCATGTAAACTATCGCTCAATTCACAATGAAAACGTAAAATAAAATAAATTAAAAAATTAACTCAATGGCAGTGAGTGAGAACTGCCTACTAAATAGTCTACCTGAATGTAGTGTCAATGACAGATAACATCATATTTAGAATTATATTCACCATGTCCTCTCCAAACCAGAACCTCAAGTGTTTTCTGTATGCTATGCCAGTATTCCCCCAGGCACCCAAACTCAAAACTTGGACTATCTTTGACTCTGCCTCTATCTATTTGCTTTTACTTTTCTTCTCAATGTTTTACAACAGGAAAAGCAAAGACGAATAAAATATGCTTTCCAGTCACTGGAAAGAATAAAGAGATAATAAGGAAATAATTATAAAATAATGTAATGTTGTTGTTGTGAAGTGCCGTCAAGTCGGTTCCGACCCATAGTGACCCTGTATAGGGTTTCCAAGAAGCAGATGGTGAGCTTGAACCACCGCCCTTGCAGTTCAAACAGCTTTGCAGTCTGGCGCATTAACCAAAATAATGTAATAAATGTTATAAAATACAAATGTACAAGACAGTGAGATGAAGCGAGAAGGCAGAAGAAGGAGAGGAATGAAACCAAAACTATAAAGTATAACAGGGTCAGAACTATAGCCCTCACCTTCACTGGACCAAAACAACGGCATATGTGTTTAATAATTAAATGTGTATCTTACTTTAAGAAAGCTCAACATGTAAGTTTTGACTGAATGAATAGAAGTTTGGGAATGATGATGATTCTCTTAGGAAAGAATTCCCCCTATGTGTGGATTTTCTTTAAAAACTGTTCCAGTAAATTTGAAACAGAATTTTATTTACATACACATAATCATCAAAGATTACCTCAGCAATTATAAAGCTGGAAAGAACTATATTCTCTCACCTAACCTTTTCATCTCTTAGAAGCTGTTGTTGTTGTTGTTAACGTGCGTGGAGTTGGTTCCAACTCATACCGACCCTGTACAGGGTTTCCGAGGCTGTAAATCTTTACGGAGCAGAAAGCCTCATCTTTCTCCCACGGAACAGCTGGTAGTTTCGAACTGCTGACCCTGAGGTTCGCAGCCCAATTCGTAACCACTACACTACCAGAGCTCCTAAGAAGCTAGGAGAGGTTAAATGATTTGCCCAAGGTCACAAGACTTGTACACAGCAAAAGGGGAACTGGAACTCGCTGATTTTCTCCCTGTTAACCTATTGCCTCTGAATGGTTTCCCAGTTTCCATAACAGCCAACAGAAATGGGAATCTTTAAGAACGGTAATACAAAATCCATGAAAATACAGATCCGACTTTAACTTAGCTCTCTATGAAAATGAAAAATGAGTCCTCAGCTTGTTAATGCCAAACTGACCAGAAGACTCCTTGCTCCCTGAGATGCGGGTGTTTTCCTTCTTCTTCTCCAAAGTAAGTATTTAACTGTAGTTCTAACTATTCAACTAATGGCTTAAAAACACTGGAAATTTAGGGAGTAAGGCAGGGCACACAGGATTTCCCCCACCCTCAAACAGAAGTGGGAGGACTTAGGAAAAAAAAAATTCTAAGTACTAAATCAAATGTGATGATACCAAGTTCCAGTTATGTCTTAGTCAACCTCTGATTTCACCTTCTATCAGAGAATGTTCTTTCTCCCTATCTCCAAAAAGTGACTGGGGTTTTCTGTTCCCTGAAGATAACTAAGTTAAATAAGCAATTAAAATCTACAATGTACACTGAGCAAAACTCTTTCTTACTCTTAGACTCTGTTTCCTTTCTGAAGCACCCTCTGCTCATCTTAAAGGGAACGTGTTTTAACATGTGTGAAATGCAAAAACAAAAGCAACCAGAATGCCAGTCCAACTCAACCCTGCCTTATACAGCTTAATTGTTAGCAGTCAATCTTCAATAATAACTGGTAAGGGAGAAAGAGAAAAAAAAAGGAAATCAGCTTGGCTTGGTCGTTTCATTTCACCTGAAGTTTAGAAGACTAAAAGACTAGAAGATTCATCCTTACCACTCTTTTCACTTCCTAAAAGTTCCAAGAAACATGAAGTCTTAAACTTAATGATTAGACTGAAAATAGAGAATCGTGAACAAGTGAGAACCATTGCTCAACTGCTAATTAAAGAAATTATATGGATAATGTAGTATTCTTTCAATTAATTCTCAATAAAACCTGATGAGGTAAACAAATAAGGTCACATCTTGCTGCCCATGACTCACTGCGACACTGTCACATCCTCTTTCCCACTATTATACCTTTGTACTCAACATTTTAGGTAACAGGTTGTCGAAGGTTGGGAAAGCAGTTTCCTGTCAAATGAATCAGAAATAAATCACTGGAAAACCAGCCTGGTGAGAACTGGAGAAGGTGGTAGGTAGTAGGAGGCGACGGTAGAGTTACTCAATTCACTCAAGAGCCAAATTCTTTTTTTCATTTTTTCTCAGAGAGGAAAAAATGAGCCTCTTACACATCTTTTCCTTCTCCAAACTTCCCTCTCCCCATATTATTTCTGGAGCAGAATGGCTTGGAGTTCTCACAGGTGTGTGGGTTCTCTCAGCTCACAGCCACTCCCTACATTTATGTCTGAGACTAGAGACCTCTTGCCTCACCTACTCTTACTCATCCTCTCTGGCACATCTTACCTCACCTACCCTTTATGTCACTGACCACAACCTCTGTGTGCCTACAATTACATGTCTATGACTTTCTACATAAGCACAGCTACTTAAATGGGGTGGGTTTTTGTATGTCTCCACAGAGCATTTTCCAAGGATATATGCGTGCCATTCATTCTTGGTTTATTTTTAACCCAGAGAATACTTATGAGGCCATCGGGAAAGAACTTGCTTGACTTCCTCCTCCATCACCTATAAATATCTGCCTCTGTTCCCATCCTTTCTTCCTTTTCTTCTGTTTCAGCATAATAGGAATCACTCCTGGTATTCTGAATGATCACTCAAGCAGTGCTTGGGATCTCCAACGTTCCTGACTCACAGAGATCTTGCTCCATCACAGGCTTTCTACTCTAGTCCCTCCTTCTCCAGAACCTCTTACTCCTCACTCCTCCACCCTACAAAGTGAACATGCTCAAGTCTCTTCTCCCTTCTTAATATATTAGTTCAACCGTTAAATGCTGTTGAGTACCACTTATTATGTGCCAGGTTTCTTTTAGACTCTCAAGATAAACTGTTGACTAAAATTAAGTGGTTGCCCTCATGCAACTTACTTTCTAGTGAGGGAGAGACATAAAGCAGTATAAGCATATCACTCTAGCTACTGTTCTTTCTCTCCTTTACTTCAGAGCCAGGCTTGACAGAGCAGAGAATACCTCCCACCTCTTCTGCCTTTTATTCCTTATCCCACCCTCAAACTTCAGCTTCCTCATCAGTACCACTAAAACTGATCAAGCAAATGTCAATACTAATAACATCCTCTATTTGTAAATTTCAATGCATTTCCTTGTCCATTTCTTACCTCACAGCAGACTTACAAGCACTCTGCAACAAGGCACTTCTACCAATTCTCTATTCCTTGACTTTTCTTCCTCTTTGGTCACTCAGACCTCTTGACCACTTTTTGTCAAGTTCCTTTTCTTCAGCTTCCCTCTTACACAGTGATGCTTCCCAGAGCCTCTTCTCACTTTATACACTCTTCTCCTTGGACAACCTCACTCATATCCACAGCAACTATCATCGGTGATATACACTGAGGAATACTGAAGGTATATCTTCAGAATTGACCTTTCTAAAGAGCTTCAAACTGCCTGTTATAGATCTCCACTTGAATGTTCCAAAGACCTCTCAAATTCAGTAAGTAAAACTGAATTTATTTTCTCCCATTCCCAAGACTATTCTTCCTCCTCTACTCCCTGTTAGGAAATGGTAATATCTTTTCTGCTTAAGTACTGCTTCTCAATTCCTTTTTCATAATCTTACAGGAGAGACCACAAGTGAATTTCTGTAGTCTCCTTGTAAGTCTGATAAGTCTCCCTGCCCTTCTTGGCCCTCTTGCCTGTCCTTAGCTATTCATGGCCACTGTAATGTATTCTATGTGAACAGTATTCCTTAGTTTTGTAACATAGCAGTTTGAAACTATCCTCCTTCTCAGGTTATATTACAAATGGTTCCTGCTTCCAATTCTTCAATAATTCATATGATCTGTATGGATGCTCTTTAAACTCTTCCACCTGAGGAAGATGATGAGGGTTGAAAGGTCTAAAGCAGGGATGGGGACTGTCCAGCCCAAGGACCATATGGCGGTATGCCATGGAGTCAGTTCTGACTCAAAGCAACCCTGCAGAAGGTTTTCGAGGCTGTAAATCTTTACAGAAGCAGAAAGCCTCGTCTTTCTCTGGCGGAACAGTTGGTAGTTTCGAACTTCTGACCTTGAGGTTAACAGCCCTACTCGTAACCACTATGCTACAGAGCTCCTTAGCCATTACACTGTGGTGGTGATGGTTAAGTGTCGTGGATTCGGTTCTGACTCACAGCAACCCTGTACAAGGTTTCCGAGGCTGTAAATCTTTACGGGAGCAGAAAGCCTCATCTTTCTCCCCCGGAACAGCTGGTAGTTTTGAACTGCTGACCTTAAGGGCTAACTTTTAAGTTGACAATTTTGTATGGCCCACAAATAATGTTATAAATTTTGGCAGAAAAAAAGGTTCCCCACCCCTGGTCTAAATAGATACTGTTATTAGGGCAAAATATACTTTTTTTTTTTAAGATTACATTTTAATCTTAGATTTTTGCATTCTATATCATAACTGTATGGTGCTGCAGGTTAATAATGCACTGGACTGCAAAGTCAGTTTGAACCACATGGTTGGCAGCTTAGCTCACCGGTCACTCCTCAGAAACCCTGTACAGGGTCACTGTGAGTCACAACCAACTTGACGGCACGTAACAACAACCCCACAAATCAACTAAATGAGTACTTCAGGAAGCTTTGAGTACCCTAGGCACAAACAGCACAACCCTGCACTGAGAAGAAAAGGCATAAAGAATGGTATTTTAAGACTTATGGTACACAAAGATCTCCCCCCACTGACACATCTGTCATGCTCTCAGCTCTCCCAACTTGTCCAGGCTTACTGGACCTACTTAGTTTGCATTTTATGCTCTGATGTTAAGTGCCATCTAAGGAGCGGCTGATGGATTTGAACCACTGACCTTGCAGTTAGCAACCCAGTGATTATCCTACAATGCTACATCATCATAATTCCTCATATATGATACATTGATTCACAAATCCATGGCTTTCTCCAAACCTAAAGTATGCTCCTTCCCTTGTTTGCTCACTAAACACTTGTACTACTTCCCTATATACTCCAGCTTCACCAATGCCCTTCTCCTTTGCTCCCCGAGGATTTGTACATGCCTCCTTCATGGCATTTACTCTGGAATAATGACATAGACTAAAGAAAGCTACTGCTATCTCCTGCCCTTCCTAACCAAATTCAAACTTATTGAAAGCAATGTTGTTTTGTTTGTAAATGCATCCATTTCCTCACAGTCACTCCCATTATAATCTGGCTTCTAACCCCCACACACTGCATTAAAATCATTCTATTCAAATTCATAAATCACCTGTAGCTAAATCCAATAAATCCATCCTAACCTGTTGTTGCTAAGTATTATCGAGTCAACCTGACTCAAAACAATCCTGTATAGAGATTCCAAAGAGCAGCCAGTGAGTTTGAACTGCTGACCTCATAGTTCAAATAACCTTGCCATCCAGTGCTTATCCTAAAGCTCCACACCAGGATTTCTGACAATAATGATCTGTTCATTAACATTTAGTTATCTTACCCATGTTTCTTGTAATCATTACTGAAATAGGATAATCTTAATTAAGACTTTTCACAAGTTATATTACTCGGACACAAAGATAAACTAGAAGTTTATGACAGCATAACCATAAACTCAAAATAAGTGGCATCTCTGAGATTTTACTGTATTTATCCTATGTGGGAAATGACCATAACTTTAGTGTTTAAACAATACCTTGGACACAGACTCTCAGATACACACCTAAGAACGAGTCTATGTGGCTTGAGCGAGAAAGGTCCTCTGGGTGCTTCTGGACAGATTATGGGTGGCCCATGAATATCAGAAGTCTAGTTGGCACACTATTAAAACTCTGCTTGCATATACTAAAATACATCAGCCATAGGTCTGACTTGGTTCAACAAATCCAGTATTAAACATATGGTTAAATAGTTTACTTCCCTGATTTTCTAACATTTTTTGAAGATATAATGTTTCCAAGGAAAAATCTTAGAAAACCAGGCAAGTGAAATATTTTATTTTCCCAACCTGGACCTACAGAAAAACCCACACAATCAACTTACACCTCAGATCAGCTCCTGTGGGTAATGCATGTGGTAGAGAAAAAAGGGAATCAATGCATGGGCAAAGTACAATCAACAGCAAGCAGTGCACGTCCCCATACTCAGGGAGTAGACACATTTCGTGGTGTGGCTCCAGTTCTGAGGCAAGGGCTCTACCAGCACCACGTTTAGTGCCCTCTGTTCTGTAAGTATTTGCATAATGAATAACAACTGGATTGAATTAAGCAAAGTAGTCAGGTAGACTGATGAAATGAAAAGTAGTCCCATAGCATCAGATTGTGAAAGTCACATGCAAATTCAGAAGGAACTGATAAAATAGGTGAAGGACACCAAGGAAAAACTCACAAACATACTAAATTAACAAATGCCTGCAAACATCACAGGCCTCAGTGTTCCAGCCCTGGCCATTTTCCACAGAATTCACAGAGCTCCCTTTTCCTTCCTGGCAGAGGCCCTGGGATACAATCTATACTTCTTTATTCTTTAGAACTGCCACCATCTTGGCAGAGGTAGTGGCATGGAGAGACAAAGCAGCTGCGGGCTACAGGCCCATGGACTGAGTAAGGCTGTGTGTCTGCAGGGGGGGGGGGGGGGGGGGGGGGGGGTTGGTGGCTGGCTGACAATAGCGAGCAGTGCCCTTTGGACATTTAAATTGATATATATTTTTTGTTCTGTATGTGTACATCAAATATTTTTGCTTTGTGCGTTTGTGAAATAAAGATATAAACGAGGAGTTGCAGGGAGGAAGTTGTAATCATTGAGATGAAACAAAGTGCGTCACTTGTTGAATGTAAAGCATGATCTTGTCTGTACCTTTACTCAATTCACAATAAAAAGTTTACAAAAATTAACTACTTAAAAAAAAAGAAAAAAAACTGTCACCAACTAAGGAATCCCACTTGGATCTTCTTCCTGCAAAAGTACTTGTTCAGCAGGGCTCTGTAATACAGGGCTAGAAACATAATCTAAATGGGTAAAAGAGGGGAAATAATGTTAAGGTGATATAAATTGTATTACGGCTATTGAATAATTGTATTATAGTGTTGAAGAGCAAAGATGTCAGCTTGAGGACTAAGGTGCACTTGACCCAAGCCATGGTATTTTCAATAACCTCATACGCATAAAAAGCTGGACAGGTAATAAGGAAGACCGTAGAAGAATTGATGCTTTTGAGTTATGGTATTAGAAGAGAATATTCAAAGTGCAATGGGCTGCCAAAAGAACAAACAGATCTGTGTTGGAAGAAGAGCAGCCAAAGTGCTTCCTGGAGGCCAAGATGGCCAAATTTTGTCTCTTGTACTTTGGACATATTGTCAGGAGGGACCAGTAGCTGGAGAAGGATATTATGTTTGATACAGTGGAGGGTCAGAGAAAAAGAGGAAGACCCCCAACGAGATGGATTGGCTAAGTGGCAGCATCGATGGACTCAAGCGTGGGAACAGTAGTGAGGTTGGCCCAGGATCGGGCAGTGTTTTGTTCTGCTGTGCACAGGGTCGCTATGAGTTGGTACCAACTCGATGGCACCTAACAACAACAACATGGCAGTTGGTTTCCCCGGCCAACTAATGTAATGTAGACACTTGAGTGGGATAGAAAGGGATATCAGGAAATATGATTTCAGAAACTTTGTAATCCTGTCTTCAGCATATAACAGATTGTTGTTGTTAAGTGCCGTCGAGTTGGTTCCGACCCATAACGACCCTGTATAGGGTTTCCGAGGAGCAGCTGGTGAGATTGAACCACCAACCTTGCAGTTCAAACAGCTTTGCAGTCTGGCGCATTAACCCTCAGTGCCAAACCAGGACTCCAAATAACAGATTAGAACACCTAAAAGAGGTTCTAGAACTTGCCCAGTGAAATAGGCTTCTTATGGAGCCTTTGTAAAGTATGGGGCCTTGAATGGAATCCTTAACTCCTTACAGAACCTTCTGAGGTAGGACATTCCCACTTCAAAGGACATGCACACCAACCCAGAGCGACTAAAGGAACAGAAGATATTTCTTCAAAGAAAGGCCAACAGGTAAAGAAGGAAAGAAAGAAGAAGGAAAAAAGCAGACTGGCTGGCTATTACAAGAACAAACAAGGTGGTCACCTGGCAGCCATCAAGGCAAGCCATCAAGTCAACTTCAGGACAAACCCCCTTCTAAGACTGAAACTCAAAAGGAACACACAAGCAGGCCTGTAAGCTCACTGGTGAATGTGTTGGTTTACTTGTGAGTGGAAGTGAGGGAAAGATAGTAACAAAGACATGGGCTGAGCTAGACCATGTTCCATGGACTCCTGTTGACCTTGATTGAGATAAGAGATAGGAGGATGGGCTGGTTGGTCTGAAGTTTGGGGAAATTTGGGAACCATTGAGCTCATGGACAATGATGTGGCCAATGGGGATTGGAGCTAAGAGTGAATTGTCCAGCTGTTATGAAGTGGGGGGAGGTGCACAGGAACACCCAAGCTTGCAGATAGTACCTATTTGACCTAGCTTGGATGGTTTGATGATCAAAACTCGACTAAAGTAAGAAAAAGAAAATTGATACAGGAAGCAAGTGTAAATTGCTACAATTTGATGAACTCGACCTTATCTTATAAATGTAGTAGCATAAAATACCAACCATGAGGGAAGGAGTCTTCAAGTCAAGGAACAACCATATCCCCTCAGTACACAGGGTTGACAGGGACGGGCAACTTAGGCATTGGCTAGCTAAAATGTGGGGAACTATAAAGGCACGAAGTGGCTGGCTTGCAAGTTTTCAAAAGGGAGTTTCGTTTCAGAGTGAATGGGGGAAGGTAGACTCCCCACTGAACAGTTTCCAACTTGTCTAGATGGGTCAGATGAAATGAGATGTGGATAAGATTCTTTTGATTTAATAGTGAGCAATTACTCATGACTAATTGTGATGGTCACAATTGTAAAGGTAGAAGATATGTAACAACAAAGCGAAGGGGGATTGATCTTGCATTCCAGGAACAGAGGACCCTGGGACCTGCAGGAGGGAAGAACATGGGTGGAGCACGGGATCCTAAACAGCAAGGCAGCAACACCAGAGTTGGAGACAGAGGCAAATGACATGGAGATATAGAGCATCTAAAGATTCTAGATTCATGGAAGGGGAAAGGCTGTGTGCTGACAGGCTGGGGGGTCTGGTTTGCAAAATGTGCCCTTAGCTTGTTTAAACAATTGTATTTTCCTGCATGTTTCTGTGTACATCAAAAAAAAGGGGATTGTAATCATTACAATGAAACAAGATTGGATTGGCTGAGTGTAAAACTGATGTTCTGCCGTGTAGACTATCACTCAATTCACAATAGAAGCTTTAATAAAAGTTAGTAAGTGATCAAACGTCAGTAATCAAAAAAAAAAAAAAAAAACTTGTAACCTGAACAGTGTTTTCTAAAGGTCTTCTGGCTCCAGGCACTGGGAATGAAACAGCAAGGTCTCTGCTCTCACAAAACTAACATTTTACTGGGGAAGAATCCAGCAATAAGCAAACATAAACATGAAACAAGATCCATTCAGTGCTATTAATTAGAAAACTTAAAACAGTAAGAGAATGATGAGATGGAGAATGATGACAAAAGTAGCTGATTTTAAATTTTACCTGGGTGGACAGGTGACTTTTGAGCTGGGACAAACAGGAGGCACTGATCTTAGAGAAGAGCATTCAGACAGAGGATAAGCAAGACCCTGAGGTGCTCAAGGGGGAGAAAAAGTACCTCACCACCTTTAAGATTTTCTTCCAATGTCATCTCACAATGAAGCGCTCCCTGACTACACTATTTTAAATTGTACCCAACACCCATGTCCCCAGAGTCCTGGTGTGACACTAGCAGGATAAGCACTGGACTGAAAGATAACCTCAGGTCAGTGGTTCAAATTCCTGGCCACTTTTCAGAAACCCTATACAGGGTCAGGTCGCTATGAGTCAGAACTGACTGGATAGCACTTAACAGTAATAAAACAGGAGCCCTGGTGGCATACTGGTTATGCACTGGGCTGCTAACCACACGGTCAGCAATTTGAACCCACAATTACAGTCTCAGAAACCCAAAGGGGCAGCTCTACTCTGTCCTATAGGGTCGCTATGACTAGGAATCGACTGGATGGCAGTGGATTTGGGTTTGTTTTTTTTGGTAGCCTCACCCCAGAATTCTCTATTCCTCTTCACAATTTTTCTCCACTGAACTTTCACCAGTGGCAAACATTATCTATTATTTCCCACTCACTCTCACTCTACTTCTTTTTGCAAGGTCTATGCTTTATAGAAATCGGTTAGAATATTTCATTCAGACCATTTATTTTCCCTTACAGTATGTACTTTCTGTTTCAAAGATCCTTACTTAGCATTTGTATTATATAATCTTTATCATTCTCAGTCTATATAATTGTATGTGTTTCAATCACTAGAGTCCTGGAGTGGCACTTAGGGTAAGCACTAGACCACAAGGTCTATTTGAACTGAAAGGTCAGCGGTTCAAACTCACCAGCTGCTCCTTGAAAACTCCATACAGGGTTGCTATGAGTCTGTACTGATTCAAAGTGTCTAACAATAACAACAGCAACAATCACTTTCCTCTCCTCTCCTGTGTTGGGGTCTCCTCTGGTATAGAGTCCCTGGTGATACAAATGGTAACATGCTCAAACATTAACCAAAAGGTGAAAGTTTCAAATCCATTCAGATGTGCCTTGGAAGAAAGTCCTGATGATCTACCTCAGAAAAATCAGCTCTTGAAAAATCCATACTCTGACATACACGCGGTCACTGACCAGGTCAACAACTGTTGTAGTATATGTGTATGGTACACCTATTTGGTATGTCTATTACTCTGAATGCATGTGCATTCACACAGAGCTTTCATTACCTAATATCTAATTCACCTACAGAATTCTGGGAGCATAAATCTATCTCTTCAATAAATAGTTTGCAGATGTTTTTCCAATTATCATCAAGGTTCTAATATTGCAAATAAGAACAATCTGTTTTGTTGTTTTAACTTTATCTTTCCATCTATAAGTGTAAGATTTTTTTCTTTATCACTGAATTTAGGAATTTTATCAGAATATGCCTAGGTCTGTGTCTTTTCTCATCAGTCTTTCCTAGAATATAGCAAGCTCATTCAATCTGTAGTCTTTCAATTTGCAGTTGTTTTCCATTCAGGGAAATGTTTTCCTATTATTTATTTCTCTTAACTTGACTTATTTGTATTTTTGGTTCCCTGCATCTATCCTTCAACTTTCTAAACTTCACTTTCATGAGTTTGTATTTTTTGTGCTCTTAAATTTTGTCGTTATTTTACATGAACTGAGTTAAAAAAAAAAAAAAAAAAAGGCAGCAGAAATGCAGTCAAACCACCATTTTACCACAATCATTTCAAATGAGATTACATAAATGATAGTTATCATTCAAGTATAAAATCAAAAGGAAGAATAAAAATGCTTCTAAGTGCTCAAAACACAATTATATAAATTAATGGTTTTTAAATTCCAACACCTATTTATTGAGAAGTTACTACAATTTTCAATCTATTTTCCTGCTCCTTAACAGCAAGGAACCAGCCTTCTATGTAATTCTCACTCTCTAGGCAAATCTTGCATATATAGGTGCACAACACATTTTTATTATTATATTGATATGTTCAGCACCTTGGTAGAGATGTAAAAGCCACAACATGTAAACGACCTAATCATTATACTCAAGAAACCTAAAATCTAAACTGAAAAGACAAAAATATAAATGAAACAAACAGTGGTCAATTAAGCATTAAGCTGCATTACTGAGTACAACTGTTGTCTAAAGATAGAAGAGATTACTGTGAACTAGAGCAGTCAGCTGGTTTCATGATGAGGGAGGGATATACCAGCTAGATAGACCTTGAAAGATGGGTAGGTTTTTAATAGGACAAAAGGCAGTCATGGCAAAGAAATTCTCACCGCAAAAGCATAGCTGCAAGAGTGAGCCCACCTCACTCAGGAAACAGTGAGGAAAAACCCGCCTGACTGTAACAGAGAAGTCCATCAGAGACTAGCGAGGAAATAGAACAGATAGTGAGGTTGGGGACAGTCTAGACTTGTTTACTGGCTGAATAAGTCATGAAAATTACTTTGGCTCAAAGCGGGGTACTAAATTCAAACAGCTTACTAAAGGAAATGTGAATACTTACGTTGTTGTGGTGAATACTTATGTTGTTCTTGTTGTTAGGTGCCACTGAGTGAGTTTCGCCTTACAATGCCCTATACACAACAGAACAAAATCCTGCCTAGTCCTGTAACATCCTCACAACCATCATGTACAGCCTCACAATTGTAATGTTTGAGCCCATTGTCGCAGCCACTGTCAATCCATCTCTTTGAGAGTCTCTCTTTTTCGCTGAGCCTCTACTTTACCAAGCATGGGGCCCTTTTCTAGGACTATTCCATCCCAATAAGGAGTCCTGATAGCATAGTGGATTATGGCATTTAGCTGCTAACTACAAGGTCAGCAGTTTGAATCCACCAGCCACTCCGCAGAAGAAAAAGAAAGCTTTCTGCTCCTTTAAAGATTTACAGCCTTGGAAACTCCTATACAGGGTTGCCATGACTTGGAACCAACTTACAACCACCACCACCATCACCAGTCCATCCTGATAACACGTAATAAGACAAAATCTTACCATCCTCCTCACTTCTAAGGAGCATTCCAGTTGTACTGCCCAGGACAGATTTGTTCGTTCTATAGGTATACTCCTTATTCACTGCCCAGCTTTCATATGCATATGCTATTGAAAATACCATGGCTTGGGTCAGCTGCACCTTAGTCCTCAAGCTGACATCTTTGCTCTTCAACACTTTAAATAGGTCTTGTGCAGCAGATTTGCCTAATAAAATATGTCGTTTGATTTCCTGACAGCTGCTTCCATGAGTGTTGATGGTTTAGCCAAGAAAAATGAAGTGTTTGACAACTTCAATCTTTTCTCCATTTATGTGGATGTTGTTTATTGGTCCATTGGTGAGGATTTTGTTTTCTTTACATTGAGATGCAATCCATACCGAAGGCTTTGATCTTCATTAAAGTATTTTAAGTCCTCTTCACTTGCAGCAAGCAAAGTTGTATCATCGCAGGGTGTTAATGAGTCTTCCTCCAATCCTGATGCCACATTTTTCTTCATATAACCCAGCTTCTCAGATTATTTGTTCAGCATACAGGTTGAATACGTATGGTGAAAGAATACAACCCTGTTGCACACCTTTCTTAATTTTAAACCACTCAGTGTTCCCATGTTCTGTTCAAACAACTGCCTCTTGGTCCATGTACAGATTCCTCATGGTATTTTCAATAACCTCATATGCATACGAAAGCTGGACAGTGAATAAGGACGACTGTAGAAGAATTGACGCATTTGAGTTGTGGTGTTGGAGAAGAATATTCAAAGTGTCATGGGCTGCCAAAAGAACCAACAGATCTATGTTGGAAGAAGTGCAGCCAGAGTGCTCCTTGGAGGCCAGGATGGCCACACTTCAACTCTCATACTAAGGACATATTGTCAGGAGGGACCAGTCGCTGGAGAAGAAAGAAAAAGAAGAAGACCCCCAGAGAGATGGATTGGCAAAGCGGCAGCCTCAATGGGCTCAAGCATAGCAACAAATGTGAGATTGGCCCAGAGCAGGGTAGTGTTTCGTTCTGTTGTGCATCGGGTCGCTATGAGTCGGTACCGATTGGATAGCACCTAACAAAAACAGCAACAACAGGTCTATTTCAATCTTCTTGTCACCAATACCTAAATTCAAAACTCATCAATTTCTCTTTGATCCTCCCCTTTCATTGTTCAGCTATCCCATGCATGTGAGAAAATTGAAAATACAAACTGACAGACAAGTGGTGGTGAATACATATACAAATGATAATTTCCTAACTTTAAGATACTTCAGAAAACAGCTATATAAGAGGGGTAACACTGGAGATCAGAGATCAGAGAATCAACCAAATGGGGAAGTTGTTTTTTAACAGGAAGTTCATCTTCTAGTATTTTCTTTGGTCTCCTTGAAGTAAAAACAACAAGCAAAGAACTATGGGAGGAAGATGCATACCAACACTTTTTCTGCAAGTTCAAATTAAAAATGAAAGTTTCTCTAAGCCAGAGAGGAAATTTAATAGAGTAAGAATAACAACTCTAACATTTTAAGACAGTCTGTTTGCCTTAGTCACAGGTTGACTAAACAAGAAACTATCAAAAGCTTCTACTTAATTCAAGCTAGGTTCAATTTTTTTTTAACAGACAATCCAGAGACAAGACTGGTCAGTGCCATAAAATTCATTCTTGCTGACTTGAGGTAAAACCTACAAGTTCTAGTCTATGAATAATTTATGACAATCTAGTCTGGGGTCCAAAAGAAAATATATTACAGATGCTTTAACTGAACCCTAAAAGCACTAGTCAGAAATAGTTTGAAAATAAGGGAATTTTAGAGTACCACTCCTTCAAATGACTAATGAAAAAGCAACTAGGGTACATGATGTTATTTAAGAAGTACCTACATTAGTGTATATGTTAATTTTTAAACACTAAATACCATAGGGGGAAAGAATAAAAACTCTTTCAGCACCAAAACAGAAGTACAACCCTGTACTAACAGCCCAGAAACTCTATAGTCACCAAGGACTGCACCAAAGACTTTTCAAAGATGCCTGGCCTGTGGAATTTCATCTAGAGACGGCCTGTGTGGCATCTACAATATTTTCTTTCTGGGGTTCCCCTTTTCAGTTTCTCATCATCTCCATCTCTATTCCAAGAAGAAAAATCAAAATACAAGCACATAAAATTATCTTTCACTTTATAAATGGTTTCACAGGATTTTACCCAATTTTTTGTTGTTGTTCTTTTCAGAAAGAAAGGAAGTTGGACCTTGCCAGCAGTTAGTCTGACATGAAGTAAAGCCTCCAAATATAGAGTGCTGACCCCTCTGGTTCTAGCAAGCAAAGTCAGAAATAACTCAACTACAATCCTAGTTCTACCTAATTCTCTGAGAAGATAGAACTCTACCCACAAAACTTCAAAGACAGAAGCTATAGCCTATGGATTCCACCAGCTAAGACGCAAAACAAAACAAAACAAAACAAAAAACAGTTGTGTCAAAGTAATTTGAAATATATAAGGAGGCTTAAGAGGTTTGTGGAAAAATTCCATTATCTTTTCATTGCATTCTCCCACAGACTTTTTGAAGTCCTTCATATGATTCAAAGAGTTAGAGATAGCAGAATTGCAGTGTGGAAACTCTGTGGGTTTTGGAGCCAAACAAACCTGGGTCCCAAGCTCCAATCCCAGAAGACCATACTTCAGACTTCATGGTCTTTAATTAGTCTCTACCTTCCAATTTCCTCAATAGCACACCTTCTTGAGGAGTTGTTAGAATGAGAAGCACATTTTAAAGACTTGCTCCAAGTCATAAAACATAGGGTTTCCACTCAATGGCACACAACAACAGCAATGTATAGGGTTTCTGAGAGTAGCTGGCGAGTTTGAACTGCCGATCTTGTGGTTACCAGGCCAGTGCTGATCCTACAGCGCCACATGAGGGCTCAAGGTCACACAGTAGGCAGCAGAAAAGCTTTGAACCTGGCTCTATATTACTCTCAAGTCCAGCGTTCTTTCCCTAGAGCCATGCTTTAGGAATATTACTGTTAGTGCCAGGGAGAAGGGCAACAATCAGATGACATGTAACAACAGGGTGGGATTGCATTCCACTCAATGTTGGGGTTCTTTCCGTTAGCTCAGTTCTCTGATCATTTTCATAATTGTTGCTGTAGTTAGCTGCCTTCCAGTCAGCTCCTGACTCATAGTGACTATGTGTATTCGACTATCCAATAAGGAAGGTAAGCACGGACTTATTTATGTTTGCTTACTAATCTGTACTGAACATTTTCACATTTTTTTCACCACATCAAAGATTCTGCTTCTAGGGATGGCAGGCATCAGTCTCTCTCCCAACCCCGTAGCCCCCACCTACAGAATAAAAGCCTCCTTTCACATTTACAATCCCTGTCAGGGGCAGAGTACTCATAAGTAAAGCCAACAGAGACGTACTTATGCTTACTTACTCATCTGTAGAGAACAGTTTTGTATTATCTTGCTTACTGGGTAATCTGCTCTGGTTATAGAGTAGAACAGTCCCACTGGTTTTCTCCACTGTAATCTTTACTTAAGCAGATCGCCAGGCTGGATGAGTTTCAAGGCGGGGTGGATTTGAACTGCCAACTTTTAGGTTTGCAACAAACCCCCGAACCATCTGCTCCACCCCACCTACTGCTGATTTTATGAGTAGGTGGGACAGAGGAAAACTGTTCCATAGTGTACTCTTTACAGAAACACACAGTCATATCTTTCTTTTGCAGAGTAGTTGGTGGGATAAACCACCAAACTTTCAGTTAGCAGCTGAGTGCTTAACTACTGTATCACCAGGGCTCCTTCAATATCATATGTTGATGTTAAGTGTCATTAAGTCCATTCCTATTCCTAGCGACCCCACGTACAAAAAAAACCCAAAACACTACCCATGTGTGATGCCATCATTACAGTCACTGTATCAATCCATCTCATTGAGAGTTCTCCTCTTTTTCGAAGACCCTCCACTTTACTCAGCATGATGTCCCTCTCCGGGGACTGGTCCTTCCTGATGATATGTCCAAAGTACAAGAGACAAAGTATTGTCATCTTGGTTTCTATGGAACATTCTAGCTATACTTCTTCCAAGACAGATTTGTTCATTCCTCGGGCAATACATTATCGTAATAGTAGCTATTTATTCAGCACCTACTTACTAGCCAGACAAGATAGATACAGTGCTAAGCACAGGGCCTGCTAAATAACAAGTACTCAATAACTGATGGCTACTTATACAGAGGTCTTAACTTCTTAGAGAGCTTTAGAAAAAGACTGGCTTATCACAAGAAATTGAGTGGAAATGAAATTAACTAGGCAGAAAAAGAGGAAGAGCATGCCAAAGTGAGTATTTCAGACAAAGGCAATGTGTACAAAGGCATGGAAATGAGAAAGTACAGTGCACTGAGGGAAATTTAAGTCACCTGGTATGGCTAGAGAGTAGAGAGCAAAAGGAAGGCAGATCTTGGTACACTAAGAAGCTAAACCAAACCCAGTGCCTTCAAGTTGATTCCAAGTCATGGTGACCCGCGTGTTTCAGAGTACAGCTGCTCCATAGTTGTTTGGCTGCAATCTTAATAGAAGCAGATTGCAGGCCTTTCTTTCATGGTGCTGCTGAGTGAGTTTGAACCAACCTTTAGCTTAGTGGAAGAATAAACCCATTTGGACCTTTTGTCCACTACAGAGGCTTAGATTTTATCCTGTGGGTCGAGGGAAGTCAGTGAAAGTATTTATTTAAAGAGGGGAAAGGACACAATTAGATTTAATTTTCAGAATGACTACTCCATTTTAGTGTAGAAAGGATGGATTAGTGTGAGAAGACACTGGAGGCAGGCAGTCAAGCAAGGAGACTACCACCACAGTCTAAACAAGAGATGGGAAGATCCTGAATGGATGGACACAATGGGAATGGAGAGAAGGAAGGAGACTCAACAGGACTCAGTGACCTTTGTAAATTAAGAATGACCCACAATTGGTATCTTGGAGCACTAAACATGATTTAACATAGACACTTGGCGAAGTAGGGAATACCTGTGAATATCTAGATGGAAAAAGTGAGTGAAACTGTGAATATAGTTTTGGACCTAATGAGCTACAGTTGACTGGGGGTACCCAAGGGAAGTCTAGAGCAGAGGACAGTCAAGGCCAGAGACATAGACAGGGGTTTCATCTGAGTAGCCATGATAGCTAAAGTCCTAGGCCTGGATGAACTTACACAATAAGTGTATGTGAAACAGGATGGAGGACAAATACAGATAACTTGGGAGCATTCACACTGAGGAAAAAGGGAGAGAAAAAAAAAGCCTGAAAGAGAGGATGAGAAGGAGCCAGAAGGAACAATGTTGTAAAAGCAAAGGAAGCAGAATTCCATACAGATAATGGCCCACAGGAGCCAATGCAGCAGAAATACCATATCCAGCAGTTACTTCTCTGTCTGAAGTTAAGAATCTTTGGTGGCCTTGGAGACAGTTTCAGGGGTTGATGAAGCAGAAGCAATGAAGTGAAGACTAAGCAAAGGTAAGAAATAAAAGGAATGAAGTGGAGCTATGACAGGGTAGAAAGATGGTGTGTGTATATGTACATGAGAGCTAGCAGTTTCCAGTGAAAGACTGAAGCTTTAAAAAAAAAGGTGGGAGTAACTTGAGCATGTTTATAGGCTGAAGGAAAGGAGTCAAGATTCAACTGTTACAGAAGAGGCTGACGATGAGAGAAAGAGAATATGAATGAATAGATCAGTAAATAAAGCAAGATCCCAGAAGAGAGGTGAACGGACGGGACTGAGAAGACTGTCAGAGGACTATATCTTTGATTAGGATGGGGACATTTCTTCCTCTGGGAAAAGGAGGAAAGGGGATATGGGTGGGAACTGATAGATAAGTCTGTAAATGCTAAGGAGTGAAGTGCAGGGAGTTTGGCTTTACAAGCTTATGAGAAAGGTAATATATATAAGCTTGGTTGTAAACTAGCTTCATAGGCCTCTTGATGAAAGTTGTAGACAATGTTCTCAAAAAAACAAAAACAAAAAACACACTCAAGATTCTGCATATAATTTTAGGGAATTTCTGGGCCATCTAAAGCCAACCCATGTATCCACAGATGGCATATGTCAGCTGTGACACTCTGGAATTCCAAAGAAATGGCCTCATAGACCTGCCCTGTTCATAGAAGAGTATCTACACTGAACACATCTTGTGATGGTGCTGCTAGTTGCCACCAAGTGGATTCCAACTTTCGGAGACCCCACATGCTAAGAGTATGACGGCTCCATGGCATTTCCAAAGCTGTGATCTTTCAGAAGCAGTTGGCCAGACCTGTCTGGGAGGGTTTGAACTGCCAACCTTTCAGCTGGTAGTCTAGCGCTTACCGATCTGCACCACTCAAAGACTCCTGGAATATGTTATTTATTATAAACCCAATGATATGAAAATCTGTCACTTAACACTTCATGATGTAATCGGTCAACAACAAAAAATGGGCTATTTGATGCATGCAAAACACTAACTTAGAATCTAAGAACAGACAAGAAAAGAGATCATCCCTGCCCTTTAGAGAGAACTTAGAATTTAAGGACAAGTAACACAGTACTTTGGACCTAGTAAAATAAAGTTCTAGATAAAAATATAACTTTTTAATGATAAAAGATCAGTTTACAGCTAAACGGAGACTAAAATCATACCAGTCAGGTTATGAATATAAAAGACAGAACAAGGTGGTGGTTAAATGCATCTCACAGGAAGAGAGGCTACAAGACAACTTTCAAAAGAGGAAGCGAAAGGACTCATTCACTAAGGACAAATGGAGACTAAAATAACCCATGCCCACAGCCACCGAGTTGAATTCCAACTCAGAGTGACCCTGTAGTACACAGTAGAACTGCTCCATAGGGTTTCCAAGGTTGTAAATCTTAACCAAAGCAGATTATCACATCTTTCTCCAGCAGAGGAGCTAGTGGTTTTGAACCACCAACATTCTGGTTAGCAACAAAGCACTTAACCAGTGCACCACCAGGGCTTCTGGGATTAAGAACAGGAAGTCAGAAAACTATTCAAAGGTTTTGAGTACTCACATGTACCTTTTCCTAGCCTGAGTCTCAGAAACCAGACTTAAACTTCAGAACCATCTTGCCTGAATCTACAAACTCAGAAATGTACACATACCAGCTGTCTGTGTGAAACACATCAGCTATTGTTTTCTGCTCTATTCAACTGCTTGCAGAGATCCAACAGGAACAATGATGTAGTAGAGCCTTATCTTTAAAATATTGATTTATCACCTCATACATAAATCATATTCTGCTAAGCATCATAAGATATTAAGAACCAAATATTAAAATGCATCCATTCACTACCAGTAACAATAGAAATAACATACACCGAGTGCTTCTCCATGCTACACATTACACTCAGCTCTTTTTAAATCAAAGCAAAGGTCACAGACACTGAAAATCCTGCGGAGCACAGTTCTATGCTGACACACATGGTGTCACCATGAGTTGGAATTGACTTACAAGCTTAATGGGAGTCCTGGTGTGGTGCTATAGGATCAGCACTGAATCCCTAACCACAACGTCAGCAGTTCAAACCTACCAGCTGCTCTTCAGAAACCCTATACAGGGGTCATCATGCATCGGAACTGACTCGACAGCACACAACAACACAACCCTAATGAGGTTATCATTGCTTTTTTAAGGCTTGAAGAAACCAAAACCAGGGAAGTTAGATAGATGTCCAAAGTCACAAAACTACTAAGTGATAAGGCCAGGGCTCGGACCCAGGCCCACCAGATGCCAAAATCTGTGTTTTTCATATGATTACACAACCCTCAACGGCACTTAACAACAACACAACACTACCTCATGCCAAAAATCAAATTCCCAAGCAGTTCAATTCAAATTGTTCAATTCAAATAAAATTGAAGTGAGCAAAAATTATTGTACCTGTAGAACAATATAAGAAAGAAATAATGGAGACTATTTTGTTGTTTTTAATGTTCTAAGATAAAAGACAAATTGCAAAAGATTCTGTGAACAAGAGGAAAAGAGGGTTTCAAACAGTATTCCTAAATTAATCGTTTGAGAGGACACCCGTTTATTATAATTCAATATAGTGTGAAGGCCTTCTTTAGCCAATCATCTAAACTTTCAACCCTGAGGTGCTAAGCCATAAACTGACCTGGAATGCTAACCCCCAGGTCGGCTGCTCAAACCCACTAGCCGCTCTTCGGAAACCATACAGAGGGCCAATATGAGTCGGAACAGACTCAACAAAACTTAATGAAAACAAAGGCTGAGCTAAGAGCTAAGGATTAACCATCTATCTTATTAAAGCACTCAAACTCAATGCTAAAGGGCTGTAACAAGTTTGATTTGTCAAAACAGACACCAGAACTAGGGCACTCAAACAAGCACCGTCTGTTATTTACAGTCTCACACGAAGGTGCTTCTAAAAGGTCGTGGAAAAATGGGATCAAAAGATAATGAAAAATTTCCACAAACTTCCAACAATTTCTCATATAAGTCATTCTTCCAATGAATTTGTCTGGCGTTTCTCTTCCGGGGCTACCCTCAAAACCAGTTTACAATCACTCTATTTTTTCAATGTTGTTGTTAAGTGCCATTGAGTCAGTTCCAACTCATAGCAACCCTGTATAGGGTCTCCAAGGAACCGTGGTGGATTTGAACCACCGAACTTGGTGATGCAAACTGACCTTACAGTCCAGGACATTATTCTGCAGTGCCACACCAAGCCTTCCAAAAATACATACATACGTGTTTTAGGAGATAGATCACTTAGACAATGCCTGCTTTTGGTTTACTTACAATTCCACATAACTCCTTTCCTTAACACATTCCTCACACTAAGTACTACAACTGCTTTTGTAAGTGCTGATACAGGGATAGCCCATGCATCTATGACTATGCAATGTATGCAGGGTGCTTCAAAAAAGCCCATCCACCGTCTGGGAGAGGACGCTATAGCAGTGTGCTTCTATAAAGATTACAGCCTTGGAAACCTTACGGGGCAGTTCTACTCTGTCCTATAGGATTTGTTTTGGCTCCGTTTCCCAATAAAGATAATTTACCACTACCGTGGAGTCAATTCAGACTCACAGTGACCCTGGACAGGGTGTCTGAGGTTATAAATCTTTACAGGAGCAGAAAAGCTCATCCTTCTCCCATGGAATGGCTGGTGGTTTTGAACTGCCAACCTGTGGTAAGCAATCTAAAGTAGGGCTCCTTATTAAAGCTAAGGGAAGAGTGATTTACCAATTTGAGTGGTTTTTTTTTCTGTGGTTTGATTCTATCGCCCGCTCCTGAGACTATAAAAAAAAACCTCTATCTGATATTTATGCAAAGTAGACCTTCCCTTTACCTCTTCAACTGTTCCCTTCTTCCCCACTCATAAACAGAATTTACTTCAACTTCCAGGAATCATGCATGGTAGAGTAAGAGGGTTGGCAAGAAGAAAAGGGCCCTCAATGACTTAGACTGTCACAGTGACTACAGCAATGGGCTCCAACATGGCAACGATTGTGAGACAGGCTGTACATGCGATCAACAGGAGTCGGAACCACCTTGACAGTACCTAACAACGACAGCAGCATCCCTTCACCATCAAGGTGAACCCTGTGCCTCGCTTCAAGGGCTCCCGGGACATGGAATGAAATGGACAGAAGAAAGGGAGGATGTGACTATATTTGTTGCAATTGTGCTCAGAGAAGTGTTCAAACAAGAAAAGGGAGGATCCCTTCCTGTAAGTATTATTTTATCTTAAATACCTTTCCAGTTGTCATCTTTGGACTGTTCTCAGACACTAAAAGACTTGGGCCCTGCTGACATGCCACAGAGGTATGGGATTAACTTCCTTCTAAACTTCACTCTTGTGGACAAACTGCACAGTCTGCTCTAATAGCTACACACTCCAATTTTTATTTATAGTACTCTGTTGCCCTTTTTCACAACAACGACAAAGCAAATAGCTCCCTCTTTCCTTGGAAGGCAGTCTCTGTGTATAACTCTATTGTTAGTACTGATTTCTCTACCAGACTAAAAACTCCTTGAAAGCTAGCACAGTATCCTGCTCAGCTTTGTACCCCGAGCACACAGTAGGCACACAATAAATGTCAACATAAAATCAATGTCAGCTGAGCTGAAAGCACGAATGATGGATGCGAATGAGGTTTTCAAAGGAGAATCAACAGGACTATTTGGAACTGTGAGGTAGTGTTGACTAAGAGAAAAAAATTAGTTAATCACTTGTGCAATAACAGTAAAGACATTTAAATCATTCGAAGGTAACAGATGCCACAATTATAAAGCAGCTTAGGATAATGGTACTTATTAGATGTGTTACTTTAGATAAAACACTTAACCTTTCTGAGTTCAACTTTTTCCTTCTGTTAAACCAAAAAAAGGACATAGGGGATGGTGGTTGTTGCAATAAAAATAATAATACCTGCTCTATTTAAGCATGAAGTTGTAGTGAAGCTCAAACAACATAATGTATAAGAAGTATCACTACACAAATATAATGTCTATTGGACAAATTTAAACAATTCTTACCATTTAGTGCTACTTTATGTGTATATACTAACTAAATCCTAAGAATTAAAAAAAAAATTTTTTTAAAGAGTGAAACAACTAAATAGTTGAGTAACTAATCTCTGAAAAAAATTCAGAAAACAAACATCACTGTCAGACATATAGTGGTAATAATTATTGTTGTTGTTAAATGCCATCAAGTCGGTTCTGACTTATAGTGACCCTGCACAGGGTTTCCAAGAAGTGACTAGTGAGTTTGAACACCAACCTTGTGATTCAAACTGACCTTGTGAGCCAATGCTTTATCCCACAGTGTCACACCAAGACTCCAACGATATTGGTGGTGATGGTGGTTTACGTGCCATGGAGTCAGTTTCGACTCATAGCAACCCTGTATAGCATTTCTGAGGCTGTAAATCTTTACGGGTGCAGAAAGCCTTATTTTTCTCCCGTGGAACCTCTGGTAGTTTCAAACTGCCGACCTTGAGATTAGCAGGCCTGACTCGTCACCACTATGCTACCAGAGCTCCTTTCAAAGATAACAGTAATAACATAAAAACAATCCATGTGGATCCTGAAAAAATTTTCAAGCATGGAAATATTTGTAGACATCTATCTATTCATCTATAGAAAAAACTCATTGGTTATATGTAAATCCTATTTCCAAAGGCTTCCCTGACAGTTGCAGGTGGTTCTTTTTGGTGCAGAAGCAGAAGACTTCAACCCCCAAGTCTGTGGTAACCTGCCTGAAACACTGAACACATCACAAGGGCTCTGCAACACACTCTGCGGCAAACAGCCCAGTGGAAACACAAACCTGCATCTCAGCACAGAGTTGGCTGATCTATGTCCAAAGCCTGCAGCTGAAAACACAGGCAAGCACAAAGAATATTATTAAACAGTATATACAGCTTAGACTATCACAATCATTAGGATCGACTACAGCCTGAACCTAAAGAAAATAAATAAAATAGAAAAATGAGATTATGCACCAATGCCAGCAAGGCACAACAAACACAGTTAAACAAATATTTTTGTCAGAGGAATAATAGTATAGAAAGAAAACAGTTTTTTTCTTTTAAAAACTCAGTTCAAAATATGCTGGAGACATCACACATTAAGACTATGATATGTAGATTTTGGGGCTGTTATACTGTTTTAATTAATTTCATTTGCATCCCTAATAAATAGGCCCTGTCTAACTTCTTCATTCAACTACCCTGTGTACTTTAATCAGGAGCCTAAGACAGATGGCCAACATACGGACATTGCAGAACTAAGGTTTTTCATTGTATTTTATTCAGAGTTATCCACCGCTATGACAGTACAGTATAATACAGGGTAATACACTAAAAACCTAGAAGAAACAAATTCAAAGTAAGTCATATGCCAACCAAAACAACCCTGCTTTGGAAAGCAAAGTGTTTTTGTTAAAATGTTAAGCCTTAGCCTTCACAGTTTGTAAGAGCTTCACACCTTTCTGAAGAGAAAGGTGAGCTAATCAGTCTTGAGTCCTAGAAATAGTTCCTCAGAATCATCTCTAGAAACACCCAGAAAACGAAAACAGTAATCAGCTGGAAGCAGATATACTGAATGAGAAGGAGCTTCCAGGATTTCCCTCTCTGTGTAAAAGCAATCAAATCCTATTTTTAATCTAGCCCTGATGCAAACACCCAAACCTCTCTCTTTTTGGCTAATCAAAGCTAGCAGATTTGTTAAGATAAAGTAACCTTTAAGAGTCACATTTGAATGAAGTCATCACAGACTTAATGACAATGCTCTAGTGTAGAAGAAAGATTATCTTGAGATGTAGGACCAGTGGTATACAAAGTCCCCCCATTTTGGACACAACAACAAAGTTTACAGAAAAAATTACACCTTAACCAACTAAGGCTCAGCCATGCAAGTTTGCAACTGGGTCCACCTGGTAAATAATTCAACCAAAGACAAGCAAAAGGAGTCTATCTTCCCAAACACTTCACATCAGCAAACTCATCTACTGCCAGTGATTCTGTGGAATGGCCAAAGAATAACTTCCCAACAGATCAATTGAAAAATAATACGTTGGTAATTAAATGCAGGTGAAAGCAGCACCTTCTTATATACAGGGCAAATCTGGAAGGGTTATAAAAAAATAATAATGATTTCTTTCAATGACTGACTAGGTTCATAGTACTCAAATCTACTTCTGTTTTTTTATTGTAAAGAGTTGGAGAGGTGAGGAATCGAGGCTATAATGCCTTGAAAAGTAAACAAAAAGTCAGCACTGTCTTGGGAAGCTGTCACCTTCTTCCTTTCCAATCAGCAATTTTTAATCCACTTGAATAAAGCTCGGGACAAGGCCCTTTGGCAAGGAACTCAATAAGAATATGCAACTCTGAGGACACCCCCAAAGTACTGATAATCAAGCTTGGAAAAAAGGCTGCTTTTGTCTCGAGGTAGCCTAGGATAAAAACAGGAACTTTACAGAGAACTGATCCCAACTGCACAAGCCAAATCACATGCCCACAACACAGCACTGGGTTTCTCTCATTGTTGTCCAAGGGACTTCTCTAATACTGACATGATTTATTCCGTTCTTGTAATTCTCAAAATTACCCTACTCCCTCCTCCTCGTACCAATCCATAGTCAAAAGAAAGAAGTGCCAGCCAGGATTTGCATATAACCGGTAGCCACCTCTCTCAGACCCCCTTAAAGACCAAAAGGCGATTCGCTGGGGAAAATTCAACCCAAAATTTAGGCATTAGGAAGGAAAACCTTCTGACAAAGGTGGTCGTTGTAAAAACAGCACTGCGCTGCTCTCTGGTTAATGCCACTGTTTCGTTTCGAATCGCCCTATGACCCTCAATGGCTCACCCTGCTTCTGTCTCACTCCTGTCACTGGGGAGGCAGCTTGCATTGTTACAGGAGGAAGAAGAAATGCTGCGGATTTCCCATGTGTCTTTCTCTTTATTTCTTTCGGGGCGTGCGGGGTGAAAGATAAGCAGAGAGCACTTCCCTCAAAAGGACGGAGGAAAGGAGAAAGCTGTCAGCCACCCTGCTGGCAGCTCTCACCCCCACCCTGCCCAGACGCCCGGGCAGAAGCAGGCGGGCACAGCTTTGTCTCGGGCTTGGGGGGGAGGAGGGGCAGGGAGCGCAGAAGCAGCCCTGGCCTGGGGAGGACCTCTCCCCGAAGCCCTTGCTTTTTTACCCCCTCCACAAGAAAACAATGAAAGCCACGGAAACCCACTTCAGGCGGTAAGGGAGGAGGAAAGACAACCCCTTCAGAGCCAGGGCCAGATTTCCTGCACTCTCCTCCCCACTCGCTCGCACAGCCAGCAGGGCGCGCGGCAGGGACCCGCTCTCCCGACTCTCCCAGGATCCGCAGGGCGCTCGGGGCGCGCGCTCCCCCCACCCAGCTCCTACCCTCAGAGAGCTCCAGCTCCAGCTCCGCCAGCTGCGCCCGCACTTCGGGAGGCAGCGCCGCCACCGCGGCCGGCGAGGGCTCCAGGCCTCGCTCCGCCATCCCGGCTCCGCCAGCCACACTCCGGAAGACAAGAGAAAGGGCCGAAGGAGGGACGGGCTGACGCGGGTCCACACCCCAGCTACAAGATCCTACTCCGGCCACCGAGCGCCGCCAGCGCTACCGCCGCCACCACCGCCATGAGCGAGGGTCACGTGAGCTTGGAAGCCCCGCCCCCGGGCCGGTAGAACGCACCGCCTCCGCATCCAAATCACCCCAAGAGCTCGCAGGCTTACGGCGCCCTCTACTGGGGAGCTCTTGAAAAGACGAGTGCAAGTCGCTCACTTGGAATTCTCCGCAAATGTTGCTGATGTCTGCTTACCAAGTGTACATATAGCACTTACTCCTTGCGAACTCACTAGCAAGGAGTTTTAAGGGACCCTGGACCTTACTTTGCCCAGCTCAGTTGTTCCCTTCACTTAGTAGTACGTGTCTTTGCCTTGCCCTTCTCAATTTCCCGCTGATTGAGACCCATTTTTAAGAACCACCTCCTAGTCTCAGATCAGCTACAGCATTTTAGACTCCAAGGGGAAGAGTCTATTCTTCCTGCCTAGATAGCTAAAGATTTACAAGTGGTTATTTAGTCAAAAATATTACTTTGATTCACTATAAGGAGCCCAAACATTTGTATATTTTTACCAAGAACTTATAGGAGAAATAGTGACTCATATTCTGTCTTACAGTATCCTTCCTTCCTTCCTTCCTTCCTTCCTTCCTTCCTTCCTTCCTTCCTTCCTTCCTTCTTCCTTCCTTCCTTCCTTTCTTCCTTTCTTTCTTTCTCAAAGCTCCCTGCAAAAATGGCAGCAACCATCCCTTTCCACAACACTCTCTTCTCAGTTGGGTTCAATAATTCAATACAATTGCCACACAGAACTGATTCCATCCCCTCAGCTATGGGGCTTATTAGAGAAGTTAACAGGATAAAATACAAGCTGAGAAAATGCTTAAGACACAGTTCTTTTAGTTAAGACAGCCTCTCCTCAGCCATGCCCACAGACCTCTCCCTCTGGCCTCAAGCCCCTTGAAATGGACTGCCTTGATCAGCAATATTTCAAAGATCTTTTAGGGCTGCTGATAAATGCCCAAAGGGCACTCTGTTCTATAACCTTAGCACAAAGACACTCCGCTTTCCTTCTGTGTGTCAGCAAACCTAGTTCCCCAACTAAGCCTACTCCACAAGTGAGTTTCCGGCCCAAAGGCACTGAGCTTTACTTGCTCTGTTGACTGGGAAGCTCACTACTCTGTGTGCTGCTCTGGATCTTGGTTCTGGTGTTGCTGCTCCTCTGCCATTCCTCTACTACTCCTCCAGCATCAGTTTTCAGTCCCTGGGTTGAGGAGGTTCAATGCACAGGGCTCACAGAATCCAAAGGATGTAATCCACTCCTAGTTTTTCTTCTTTGATGGGAGTACGATTCCCCTTCTTCTTCAGAAAGGGCTCCTTTCATACCCAACAGGATGGCAAGATTAACCAATCACAATTAGCCCTGTTAAGTATTACTCACAATTGAACCACTTCATCAGCATCTTCCCCCACCTTCTCTTACCCAGACCCATCAGGAAAAAAGCATTTTGTGGGAGTTATAAAGATTATGGCTAGAAGAGACATTGAATTATTACCCTCCATACTCTCCTTCATGAGGGATTCCATAGTTTTCACTTCCTTTCCATGCTTATCCAGATTTGGACCTTTTAGGAGAAAAGACTCTACTATCTATCCACTAGATGTTTCTAACCAACTTTTCATATCTTTCACAAGCTGTAGGGGAAGGGGATTTGCTTTTAAATTGAAAGAAAAAAAAAAAAGACAACAGGAATGTGGTATTGGGCTGATGAGAAAGTGAGCTTTGAAATGTCCTTTTAATCACAACAGTTAAATGGAAGGAGAATCCATGGATCCTCTAGTTTACTTGCTGCCGAGTTTTTTTCACTTGTATTTAAAAAAATACAGAAATGGCTACAATCATACATTGACA
>NW_006408656.1:6634906-6642099 GCF_000296735.1 Chrysochloris asiatica
AAACACAAAAGCAAGAATATATAATCATTTAAACAACCAAAGGGCACATTTTGCAAGCCAGCCTCCTGCCCACCAGCACATAGCCTTTCTCTTTTCATGAATCTAGAGTCCGCAGCTGCTCTATCTCTCGATGCCTTCATCTCTGATGTCACTGCTTCTCTGGTTAAGATCCCACATTCTGCTAATGCTGTTCTCTCCTGATGGTCCTAGGGTCCTCTTCCTGGAATGTAAGATTAACTATTTTCCTCATTTTGTTATACAACTTCTACCTTTACAGTTGTGACAATAGCAATTAGTCATGATAACAATTACTCACTATTGAATCAAAAGAATATTATCTCCATCTGCTTTCACCAGACCCATCTAGATAAGATGAAAACTATTCAGTGGGGATTCTACCTTCACTCGCTTGATCTGAAACTGAACTCCCTCTTGAAAACTTGTAAGCCAGCCACTTCATGCCTTTATAGCTGCCGCTCCCCACCCCACCCCATTTTAGGTAGCCAATGTCTAAGTTGCTCATTCCTATTCACCCTGTGTACTGAGGGGATAGGCTTGATCCTTGATGTGAAGATTCCTTCCCTCTCAATTGGTATTTCAAGCTACTACATCCGTAAGTAAAGGCCAAGTTCATCAAATTACAGCAATTTACACTTGATTCCTGTATCAAGCTTCTGTGCCTTCCTCTAGTCAATTTCTGATCATCAAGCCATCCAAACTAGGTCAAATGGGTACTATCTGAAAGTTTGGGCATTCTTGCACACGTCCCCCCACTTCATAGCAGCTGGACGCTCCACTCTCAGCTCTAGCCCACCAGGCTAGGTCAGTGTCCATGGGCTCAGGAGTTCCTGAGTCTCCCCAAACTTGGGATCAACCATCCCTTCTCTATCTCTGTCTCATCTCAACATTGACAGGAATCTATGGAACATGTCAAACTCAGCCCATGTCTTCATTACTGCCTTTCCCCCACTTCCACTTACAAGTAGACCAACATGGTCACCAGTGAGTTTACATGCCTGCTTGTGTATTCCCTTTGAGTTGCAGTCTTGGTGCAATTTTTTTAAAAGGCTGAAAAATCTTGTATACTCCTTTCACTAATAGGTGAGGTCATGTTATCTCCTTTTGAATCTAGATGGACTTGTGACTTCTTTGGCCAATTAAATATAGCAGAAGTGACATATGTGACTGCCAAGATTAGGTCCAAAAAGGCCACACAACTTCAGCAGTTTCTCTTGGAATACTTACTAGCCAGAAGCCCCTCTCAAAATGCTCTTCTTTTCTATTTCTCTCCCTTTCTATCTTTTCTCTCTTTTCTTTCTCCCCAGCAGCCATGCTAAAAGAAGCCCCCATGGAGAGGCCATATGCTTTGGCCAACAGACCCAGCTAAGCCCACCCTTCTAGTCACCCTAGCCCAGGTCATTAGAATATATTGATGATCGCAGCCCTCCGCAGTTTGAGTCATCCGAGGTGAGGCCCCAAACAACATGCAACAGGGACAGTTCATCCCTGCTGTGCTCTGCCCAGATCTCTGACCCACAGAATCTGTGAACATAATAATATGGTTGCTCCCTGATGGGAGTCCTGGTATGGCACTGCGTATTAATGCATTGGATGGCAAAGTCGCTTTGAACCACAAGGTTGGCGGTTCAAGCTCACCAGCTACTCCTTGAAAACCCTATACAGAGTTGCTATGGGTATAAACCGACTTGATAGCACTTAACAACAACAGAGCCCTGGTGGTGCTGTAGGATAGATAAGCACTGAACTGCTAACTACACGGTCAGCAGTTCAAACCCACCAGCTACTCCACAGGAGATAAATGAGGCTTTCTGCTGCCAAAAAAGGTTTACAGATCCAGAAATCCTATACAGGGCAGTGAATTTGGGTTTTTGGTTTTGATTCTTAGATTTTGGGCTGTTTGTTGTGCAGCAATAGACTACAGAAGAACGTTCTCACTTGCAATTCTAACAGCCCTTCTTCTCTCTTTTTCCTTACTAGCAGACTATACCAGCTGCTACTGAGGCTATCTGTTCCAACTACTTACCTGTCCTGGCAAGCGTGTGATCCAAACAAACAATTTCCAGAGAGGATTTTCATCCCTTGTGATTAATGCACTAGGAGAGACTCCCTAGCATTTCCTTCCTGTCTTTGGGGTTTGTCCTGTTTGGTGCCCCAATAGTCATCTTGCAATCTTAAGGAGAAAGTTAAGAGAATCATAGAGAATCACTGGAAATTTGACACAATTGTTCTGCTAGAATGACAAAACCTGGAACCACCTACAGTGGACTTTGACTGTCTGAGAAATTTAGTTTAGGCCTCTTTTAGTTGATTATTCATGCTGCTGTTTATCGCTCAAAGCCTTCCACCTGAGACTGAATTTATTACCAAAAGTGGGACACTTCAGGTAAGCAAATTGTGATATTGGCTGAGTGCAGTTGCAACATGTATAGTAAACAATTGATTAGGCTGTTTTGCTAGGGGATGTAACAGAAAATTTCAGGATTTGGGAATGAATTCGCTACTTGCTATGACTTTCAGTGAATTCATAAAAGGGATAAATAGTCTGAAAATATCCCAATTGAAGACAGTGGGGGAACTTCGGCTTTGCTAAAAGAGGCCTTTTCAGGCTACAATCTAGTTCAACAGGGATGACAGATGGAGTTGGTTTAGAGAAACCAACTTCTTCTATATTCAATTTAAAACTAGTATAAATAGATGCAAGAAAATGAGAGATTTAACAAGTGAAAACACTGATAAGATCGGGACTCCAAGTCTCTGAAGGACCTCAGGACTTCTCATTAAGAACTCTTTGTCAGATAAAGGGGGTAAATTTAGGGATGAATATAACAAGCCAGGCAGGAAGATTAGATTAAAGGTGGTTACAACTCTCTCACATGAGGTCATTAATTTCAAACTGTCTCAAAGAACAAACCTTTATACTAAGAAAGAAGGGGGAGTCACTTAGTAAAGGGAAAATGCCTGTGAGGCAGGAATTCACAGGCTTAAAAACTGCCAAGATCATTAGTATCCAATAAAAATACAATGTGAGTCACATATGTACAAAGGGGCTTCAAAAAGTTCATGAAAAATTCCATTATTCCACAAGCTTTTTGAAGCCCCTTGTAATGTTAAATCTATATTTTTTCCAAGTAGAAAGAAATAGCACAGCTCAATTCAGACTAGCTACATTTCAAATTATTCAAATTGTGGTGTTGATGAAGACTACTGAATGCACTGGCAAAAGCATGAACACAAATCAGTCTTAGAAGGAATACAAGAATGCTGTAGAAGTGAAAATGGCAAGATTTCGGCTCACCTACTTTGAACACCGTAAAAGAATTGATGCATTTGAGTTGATATTGGAGGAGAATATTAAAAGAACAAACAAATCTGTGTTGGAAGAAGTACAGCCTGAGCACTCCTGGGAAACCAGGATGGCCAGACTTTTGTCTCTCATACTTCGGACATATTTTCAGGAGGGACCAGTCCCTGGAGAAGGATATGCTTGGTGAAGAGGAGGACCAGACAAAAAGAGGAAAACTCTCAATGAGATGGACTGGCACAGTGACAGCAGTGATGGGCTCAGGCATAGCAACAATGGTGAGGTTGGCCCAGGACCAGGCAGTGTTTCGTTCTGTTGTGCATAGGGTCGCTATGAGTTGGTACCAACTTGATGGCACCTACCAACAACAACACTTTAAACACAACATCAGGAAAGACCAGTCATTAGAAGAGGTTGGTAGAGAGTCAGAGAAAACAAGGAGACCATTCAATGAGATGGATTAACACAAAAGCTGCAACAATGGTCTCAAATGTACCAGATTGTGAAGCTGGCACAGGACCAGATAACGTTTCATTCTATTATACACAAGGTTGCCATGAGCTTACATTTCAAGGGTTCAACAACCACATGTTGCTAGTGGCTACTTTATTGAATTTAGATAAGATTTTACCTACCTTATTATTATTATCACATGGAATTAGCCATATGCAAGATACCAGAAGCTCACAAAGTTTTTACAGTGAGTGGCATGGCACTGTAGGACTGGATTGCTAACTCCAAGATCAGCAGTTCAAATCCACAAGCTGCTTCTAGGAAACCTTATATAGGGTCACTATAATACCACACAGGGTCATTTAACAACAATATTGCCAGAGACCCTCCAAGCTTGGTTTTAAAAGAACTTTTATTGTGAATTGAGTGAAGATTTATAGGGCAGATCATCAGTTTTGCATTCAACAAATCATTGCAATGATGATAATTCCTTCCATGCACCATCAGCTAGCAGCATTTACCTCTATCATCTTTTTTTTTTTTTTTTTGATGTACACAGACTACATTGAAAATATGTGCTTGTTTAAATGTCCAAAGGGCACATTTTGCAAGCCAGCCTCCTACCTGCAGGCACACAGCCTTTCTCAGTCCATGGGCCTGTTGTCCACTGCAGCTCCATCTCTCTATGCAATCATCACTGCCACCATCTGTTGTTGCTGCTTTTCTGGTTAGGATCCCTCACTCTTCTCATGATCTTCTCTCTTGATGGTCCTAGGGTCCTGTGTTCCTGAAATGACAGATTAACTGCTCCCCCTTTTTAGTTACACCTCTTCTACATTTAGAGTTGCAACAATCACCATTAGTCCTGATAACAATTACAATCGAATCATAAAATCCTATCTGCATCATCACCAGACTCATGTAGATAAGAGGAAAACTATTCAGTGGGGATTCCATCATAACCCTCTCATTCTGACATTAAGCACCTTCATGAAAGCTTGTAAACCAGCCACTTTGTGCCTTTATAGACCCCCAATTTTGATACCTGAAGTTGCCTGTCCCTATCAACCCGGTGTACTGAGAAGGCAAGTTTGATCCTTGATATGAAGAATTCTTGCCTTTCAGTTGGAATTTTGGGCAATTTCATCCATAAGCAAAGGTCCAGTTCATCAAGTTGTAGCAATTTACGCTTGCTACCTGTATCAAATGGAAGAATTGAAGAGGTCCAAGAGCTGAACAGAAAATTTCAAAGATCAGCTCGAGAAGATAAAACCAAATACTATAATAAAATATGCAAAGATTTGGAATTAGAAAACCAAAAAGGAAGAACACGCTCAGCATTTCTCAAGCTGGGGGAACTGAAGAAAAAATTCAAGCTTCGACTTTCGTTATTGAAACATTCTCTGGGCAAATTATTGAATGATGCAAAATGCATCAAGAAAAGATGGAAGGAATACACAGAGTCATTGTACCAAAAGGAAATGGTTAATGTTTAACCATTTCAAGAGGTACATATGAACAAGAGCCAATGATACTCAGGGAGGAAGTCCAAAGTGCATTGAAGGAAGTGGCAAAGAACAAGGCACCAGGAATTGATGGAATAAAAATTGAAATCTTTCAAGAAAGTGAGGCAGGTTTGTGGTCGCATGGCTGTGATATCAGCAAGACCAGTAAGTATAACTCACGACTGGTGAAGCACCAGAGCACCCATCAGTGACTGGTCCAGCTCCACCCAGCAGCAGCAGCGCGTCCACAGCGGTGGGAAGCCCTCCAAGTGAGGCGAGTGAGGCCAGGCCTTTAGTCAGAGCTCCCACCCGGTATGGCATCAGTGGCAGCACACGGGCAGGGCCGAGAAACCAGTGCAGTTAGGCCTTCCGTGGCCCCTCCCACATCTTCCTGCACCTGTGGACCCACACAGACGAGAAGCCCTTCACCTGCAGAGCCTGTGGTAAGGCCTTTGACCACAGCTCCAGTTCACCCAGTACCCGGAGATCCACTGCCAGGAGCAGGCCGGGCAGCCACGAACAGCCGCCTGTGTTAAGGGTCCAGGGTGAAGGGCTAATATCCGCCAACCCTCCTGTGTGGCCTCCCCAGCTCTCCATGGCCAGTGTTTCCAACAAATCCTTTCTGATTACAGGATGGGCGAGGAAAAACCTCAGGGACCGCAGATGGCATAAAAGTACTGACCAAATGGAAGTTATGCAGTGCATACGTGTACTTTGGAATCCCTGGGTGGTCCAAACAGTTAACAGTTTTGGCTGCTAACCAAAAGAGATAGGGTTTTTGTCGGCCCAGAGTCACGTGGGAAAACAGGGCTGGTCATCTATTTCCCCAAAATCAACCACTGAAAACCCTCAGGCACACAGTTCTGCTCTGATACATATGGGGTCACCATGAGTTGGGATTACTCCCATCCCTACCCCCACCCCACCAAAGGCTTTCTAAATATAATTTGGGATTGATCATGCTTTGGCCAATGAAAAAAGCAAACATGGCTTGGAAAGTATTTGAGTAATGGAGCTTGACCTCTTTCTTTTGGAAATCCTGAGACCACCATCATGTAAGTTAGCTTGGCTAGCTTCCTAGATGATGAGAGATAAAGTCCAGTTGCTGTCATCACCACAGTCAAGAGCCAACAAATTGCTGAATAGATGAGTGAGGTCATAGATTGCCAGTTGATCACAGCTCCACATGTGAGCCCTTTGGAGCCCAAAATCATGACCCACAGAATGGCTGACCCTCAGGATAATGAGCAAATAAATGCTGATTTTAGGGTACTAAATTTTGTAGCAACTACACAGCTGATATAAACAGCATATGATGTTTGCTTAGGAAGTGTCTACTACTTGTTTTTCTTCCTAAATGGAGGTGTTATTGCATTAACATTTCCTTGTGTAGCATTATCTTTGTGTGTATGTGTGAGAGAGGTATTTGGGTGAAAGTTTATAGAGCACATTAATTTCCATTCAACAATTCATACACATTTTGTTTCATAACATTGATCGCAATCCCCACAAAGTAACAGCACTCTTTCCAATTTCTCCCTATATTTACTTCTATTCTTCCTTCTTTCCTATCCCTTCCTGTCTTCTGAGCTTTCTCTCTGGGCACATGTTTCCTTTTTGATCTGGTACAGTTGATTGTCTGAAGGAGTACATACATGTCTGGTGTTACTGTTCACACTATAGGCCTGTGTATCTTTTGGCTGAAGGCTGAGCCATGGAAAGAGTGAGTTCATATTGAGGACCGCAAGTACTGAGATGCTGAGGACCGGTGTCATGGACGAAAATCCAACACGATGGCCGCTCTCAGGCTTGCTAGCCAGGGACCCTGAGGGCCCAAGGAAGTAACCTCCGGACATCCCGGGTTCATTGGCTTTTACGAACTCACTGTTGGGCTAGCTCTATATAATTTTCTT
>NW_006408656.1:6642807-6645846 GCF_000296735.1 Chrysochloris asiatica
CCTTCCTTTGTGTAAAGCTCCTCCCTGAAATAAAAAGGAGACGCAGACTGAAGCCCGCATGCGTTACGGCTTGCAGGGCATGCATTACGGGTAGGCATTGCAGTTGGCAAGGTGTGCATATTGCTTGCCTACCCATGAGGTTTACAATGCAGGATCTGTCTGACACCAGTGTCGCATCCACTCTAGTCTCAGGTTGTCTTCTTTTCTCTCTTGTTGCGTCTTTGTGTGTATTCTTTCTCTATCTCTGTCGCTGCCAGATCTCCCTACTTCGTGAACCAAACCCCCCAGTTGAGGCCAGTTCTCGACAAGTTCAGTTCCAATTCTAAGGGCTATAATCTAAGGGCTTCCACCAGTCTCTATCAGACCAGTAAGATTGCTGGGTTTTGTTTTGTTTTTATGATTTTGAGTTTTGTTCCACATTTTTATCCCACTCTCTCCCGGACCTCCTATTGTGATCCCTTTCAGAGTGGTCAGCAGTGGTAGCAGGACACCACCTAGTTCTTCTGGTTTCAGGGTTGTGGAGACAGGGGTTTACGTGGACCATTAGTCCTGTGGAGTGTTTCCTCTGTCCTTGAGTTTCTTCATTCTTCTTTGATCCAGATGAGGAGAGAGATCAATAGTTGCATCATAGATGGCTGTTCACAAGCTTTTAAGACCCCAGTTGCTACTTACCAAAGTAGGATGTAGAACATTGTCTTTGTGGATTATGTTATCCTGATTGGACTTCACATTGGTGTATCCAAGCTAGCATTGTCTATTTTTTCTTTCCTTTTTCTTTTTCACATTTTATTTTGAATTAAGTGAAGGCTTTACAGAGCGGATTATTAGTTTTACATTCAACAAATCATATACTTTGCTTCATTACAGTGGTTGCAATTCCTTCCATGTACCAACAATTAACAGCATTTACTTCTATTCACTTTAACATTATATTCCTCCCTGTGTCTCTCTCTACCTTCATCTTTCCTCTGCTAGCCTCCCTCTTGTATACTGCCTGCCCTATCACCATGTTAACATGTGTCTAACCTTTAACCCATGAATAATTTTCCCTCCCTTCTCCCCTCTCCCTTCCCCCTCAGCCATCACACATTGTTTCTTTTATCAGGGAAACTTTTCTTAACGTTTTACATTGGTCTCATAAAATATTTGTTATTTTGTGATTCACTCATTTCACTCGGCATAATGCCCTCCAGGTTCATCCATGTTTTGAGGTGTTTCACAGATTAATTGTTAATCTTCAACATTGCATAGTACTCCATTATGTGTATGTACCAAAGTTTGCTTAACCATTCTTCTGCTGATGGGCATTTAGGCTGTCTCCATCTTTTTGATGTGCCTCTTGTAGACAGCATATTGAAGGATCTTGTTCCTTATCCATTCTGCTCTCTCTGTCTCTTGACTGGTGCATTTAATCCATTTACATTCAGTGTAATTATCAACAGGACTAATTGCTGTCATTTTGCTGTTTTGTGTGTGTGGTGCTGCGATTTACTTGTTCCACATAATTTTCTGCACTGAGTTCATTTTGTTTGTGGTTTTTCTTTACATTTTCATTTCTGTTGTGTTAGTCTTTACTAAATCTTTCTGAGTTTCCCCTTTTTTTGTTTTGGTGTGCAGGTGTATTCATTTTCTTTGAGGTTACCCTGTAATTTATTAATATTTTCCCTATTTAAAGCAGTCTGTTTTATCTTGAAATCTACTTGACTTCCTTGCCTTTTGGAGGTTCTGTATCTATACTATTCCCTCTTTTTGCTTTTCAGTTGACTTTATTATACATTGATATGACTGGTTTCCTATTTTCAATCTTGTAGGTTGTTATTTTTAATACTTGTAGCATAGTGGTTACGAATTGGGCTGCTAATCTCACAGTCAGAAATTCAAAACTACCAACTGATCCTCAGGAGAAAGATGAGGCTTTCTGCTCCTGTAAAGATTTACAACCTTGGAAACTCCATAGAGGGTTGACTCGCTATGAGTCAAAAACGACTCCACAGCACATAACAACAACAACAACAACATATCTGGATAGTGTTGTCATGTATGGTAATCTCAGGTTGTTGTCAGCTGTTGTTAGTTCTGAGTCCAAAGAACACCCTTTAACATTTTTCGTAAAGTTAGTCTGTTATTACACATTTCTTTCATTTCTGTTTATCAGGAAATGTCCTTATCTTGCCATTATATTTAAGGAACCACTTTGCTGGGTATGTGATTGTTGATTGGCAACTTTTTTCTTTCACAGTTTTGTATATGTTGTCCCATTGTCTTCTTGCCTGCATGGTTTCTGCTGAGAAATCAGAGCTTAGTCTTATTGACTCTCTTTTGTTGGTAACTTTTTGTGTCTTCTCAACTACTCTCAGGATTCTTTCTTTGTCTTTGGTTTTGGAGAGTTTGATTATGATATATCTTGGTGATTTTCTCTTGGTATCTATCTATCCTGCTTGGGGTTTGTTCAGCTTCTTAGATGCTTATCTTCTTTTTTTGTTTTTTTTAACTGTTTTATTGTGAATTATGTTTACATTGGAGAACATTACATTAGCTTTACATATCATATATTGTTATATTGCCATTGTTACAATCCCCTCCATGCTTCATTAACCAACCAAAGGGTACACTTTGCAAGCCTACCCTCTGGTCATCACCACACAGCCCCTCTCCCTCTCTGGGTCTAGAGTCCCCAGCTGCTCCATCTCTCCACGTCATCATTTCTGCCTCCATCTCTGGCATCACTGCTTTTCTGGGTAGGGTCCCGCATTCCACTCTTCTCCCTTGATGGTCCCAGGGGCCTCTACTCCTGGCCTACAAAATCAACCACTTCCCTCTTTTGCTACAAAACATCTAACTTTACATTTCCAACCCTCACAGTCAGTCCTGATAGTAATTATTCATCATTGTACCACATGAGTGCTATCCCCAACTCTTTTCATCAGCCTTGCCTATACAGATTGGATTATACTCAGTGGAGATTCTACCTTCCTCCACACCCTCTGGATCTAGGCTCCCTCTTGAAAGCTTGTAAGCCAGTCACTTCTTGCCTTTGTA
>NW_006408656.1:6647551-6649380 GCF_000296735.1 Chrysochloris asiatica
GGGTTCAGGATTTCACCTATGGTCTTATGTAATGCAGAGGCTCCACAGGAAGCCTCCTTCACTGGGAAAGTTGTAGTCCCCCCATTTTAGGTATTCTAATCAGTTATAGGCAGAAGACTGACTTACAATATGCTTATCTTCTTGTCTTTCATGCTATTAGAGAAGTTTTCTTTCAATAACTCTTTGACAATTTTTTCTGTTCATTTTATTGTCTCTTTCTGTTGTGGAATTTCAGTCACCTGTAAGCTGTTCCTCTTCATGGTGTTCCACATAACTGCTAGGTTTCTTTGGATTTTTCCTTCTGTTTTCTGATCATTTTTCTAGCATACTAGTACTGAAAGATTTATCTTTAAGCTCACTAACTTGAGCTTCCATTGCTTCACATTTACTCATCTGCATTTTCAGTGTATTGTCCATTTCTTAGATCATAGTATTAATCTTCTGGATTTCTATTTGCAGGTTTGTATTGTTTCAAATTTTGCATTTATTTTGTCTGTTTGTTCTTATAGTGTTTTCCTGACATATTCTAAAATTTTTTCTGTCTTCTCCTTCTTTTCCTCAATCTTTCTATCAAACTTTTGCTGGTATCTAAAATCATTCTTTTGAATTCTTTTTTAGTTAGTTCCATTACCTTTTGTTCCTCAGAAACCTTTTCTGGCTATGCATCTTGGTCATTTGTTTAGCCATTCTCTCTTGCTTGTTCATATAAGCTAAAATTGTCTATTGTCTCCATGGTATTATAGTGTTATCATTGTTGTTTGGGTTGTTAAGTGCCATTGAGTTGGTGCCAACTCATTGCAACCCTGTATAGGGTTTTTGAGGAGCAGCAGGTAGGTTTGAACTACTTGCCTTCTGGTTGACAGTTGTATGTTGGTTTGTTCTTAGTCTCTCACCATCTGTCTACTGTGGGTGTAGTTAGAGAATGGAAGCATGCATACCATTCTTGTTTGCCATTTATTCAATTCAGTTTAGAGTGAGTTTGGCTGGTGTCAGCTGCTGTCTATCATTGATCAGGTGGTGTAGGAACTGGTATTGGCTCATGCTCAGTGGGTGGTACTGAAAAGGGTATAGTTTTGACTAGGCTGTATAGACACCATTGCTGTCTCCTATTGGATGGGAAAGAGAAAACTCCTCCCTCCCCCTACACAAGAAAACAAACAAGGCACCTATAATGAAAAGATAAAAAATAAAATTAGGCAGCAACCAGAAAAAAAAAGGATATAGTAACTATAAAGACAAAAGAGGGACAAAGAAATGGAGCTATAGAAGAGAAAAATGAAGAAATTAAAGAAAAAGAAAAAACGCACTTAGAAAAGCCAGGAAGAGGGTAGATGAAAAGAGACAGAGAGTAAAGAATAGAAAAGAAAGACCAAGGGGGGTGGGGTGGGGAAAGAGGATAAATGAGAAACAGAAGAAAAGAAAGAAAAACAACAACGGAGATATAAAGGATAAAATTCAAGGAAGTAACCCTAAATGGGGAGACTACAAAGGCAAGAAATGACTGGTTTATAAACTTTCAATAGGGAACATAGCTCCACAGGATACAGGGAAATGTAGAATCTCCACTGAATTTTTTCCAACCTGTCTGGATGGGATTGATAAAAGGTGAGCGGGGAAAGGACTCCTGTGGTTCAATAGGGAATGATTGCTAACAGTGAGTCTTGGAAAGGTAAATGTAAATGTTTGGTAATAAAAGGATTTTGCAGTCCAGGAGCAGAGATCCCTGGAACCATCAAGGAAGAAAAGCAAAGTGTGAGACCCTGTCCAGGGAGGCAGTGACACTAGGGATGGAGGCAGAGACAATGACATGGACAGAAGGAGCGGCTGGA
>NW_006408656.1:6652195-6655621 GCF_000296735.1 Chrysochloris asiatica
ATATATGATAGAATGAATGTAAAACTAATGTTCTCCCATGTAAACTATCACATAATTCACAATAAAACATTAAAAAAAAAAAACAATGAACAAGAAAAGGAACAATTTTTTGTAGCTACTGGACCTGGAGAGGAAAAAATTCTGGAAGGCTCCTGTAAGCCAAGTGTGTTACGAGGTGAGTGTGGGAGGGATGTGACAGCAGAGTTACTGGCCATAGATGGAGTTCCTATAGACCTCAGTATTATCTATGTTCAGGACATTCAATCCAGAAGCAGTTAGTGGAAACCCTAGATGGAGCTGATTTTGGTGTCTATTAGGACCACAGGGTAGCTGAGAGCAAGGTGACTGGTCTGGGGCTCTGCAGATTCTGTAGGTCTGGGGCTAAGACGGCCTGAGTTCAGGCATCAAAGCAGCACGCTGAAATGGTGCAGCCAGCCCCCACCTCACACTGGCTCCAAACTCCTAGAGAACAGGATCTATGCAGGGAATGGGTGAGAGTGTGAGCTGGCCACACCTCTGGTCAGCAGGGGGATGTGGGGGAAAGAAGGAATCACACCTTTCCTGTCACCTGTGTGAATCTGCTCTGCCAGGCCACCTTCTGTTGCCAAAGCTGCTCACAAGAGGGTTGCACCACATCTGGCTGCTTGTTCACCAGCCTGTCCTGCTCTCTTGTCATCCCTACTCAGCTTCTCCTCCCAACAAGCACTCAGTCCACTTCTCTAGCCTTTCCTGTGAAGCCCAGTGTTCCTGGATTTTTATCTGTGTGTTTCATTTGGTTTCTCATCTTTGTTGTAGAGGATTTGTGTAGTGCACCTGCCTAGTCCACCATCTTGCTGGAAGTCTAGCATTGGTTTTTGTTGTGGCTGCCAAACATAATGCATATCAAAATCACCTGGAAGTCTTATCAAAACACAAATTGCTGGGCCCAACCCAGAATTTCTGATTTTGTTAGTTTTGGGTGTGGCCCCTTAATTTGCATTCCTAACAAACTTCACTGTGTTACTGAGGCTACTGGCCCAACTCCATACTTTTGAGAACCACAGGCGTATTGGATGTTGGTGATCCATGAAGAATTATCTCCAGACCTTAAGGGAAATTGTTGCAGTGTTCCAGAGGCACCAGATTTGGAGCTGGAGGAGACAAGCTGGATTATAGAGTAGTTGTTTCTCTTTGAAGGAAGGAATGAAATTTCATTTAAGTGATAGAAATTTTTATTTGTGTATAATGAAATAAAATCTTGTATGGATGTTGGGTAGTGGATCATGGGAATGGCTTTGAGTTGCTGTCACCAAAAAATCATTTCCCCACCTTATTTTGTCTGGAGAGCCCACCTACCATCATAAGGTAAATTTTTCAGATATTCAGCCTACCTTGTCTCTAGGGCACTGACTTACTTTCCACTTCTAGTCAAGGAATCTGAAGGAAAGACAGCTGGGGTAACAACAGGTGGAATTCTGGGAGAAATATTCCTTCCTAATAAGGAAGATATATGATGATAGTTCTAGGCACCGTACCCTAATAAGGTTCTTAGAGAATTGTATTGTCAGAAGAAAATGGCAGTGGAGAGGTGGCAAGCAAAAGTTTAAAACAGAGGACAAGCAGAATCCTGAAGGTGATTGCAGAAATCAGCAGCCACCTCTTAGGTGACTGTTGTTTACAGGTGCCATTGAGTCGGAACCGAGTCATAGTGACCCCATGCACAGCAGAACGAAACAATGTCCTATCCTGGGCCAACCTCACTACCGCTGCCACACTTGATGCCATCAATGATGCCATCTCATGGCTGATCCATCTCGTTGGGGGTCTTCCTCTTTTTCTCTGACCCTCCACCTTACCCAACATGACATCCTTCTCCAGTGACTGTTCTCTCTGGACAATGTGTCCAAAGTAGGAGAGACGAAGCTTAGCCATCTTGGCCTCCAAGGAGCACTCTGGTTGTACTTCTTCCAAAACAGATCTATTGGTTCTTTTGGCAGTCCACGGCACTTTCAGTATTCTCCTCCAACACCACAACTCAAAGGCATCAATTTTTCTACGATCTTCCTTATTCACTGTCCAGCTTTCACATCCATATGAGGTTATTGAAAATACCATGGCTTGGGTCAGGTGCACCTTAGTCCTCAAGCTGACATCTCTTAGGTGACTACTTCCAAGGAATTTCCAGATGTGTCCAAGTTGAGTGAAAATAGAAGAACCTTGTTAATGATCTCTGCACCTGTAGGTAGAAGCAACAAGATTTTTTGCTTCATGCTAACAAGATCTCACCAATTGTCTTAAACAGGTGAATAGTGATAAAATTTAGGTTATATAAACCCTCCTGAGTCCTGTACTGCTAACTGCAAGATCAGCAGGTCAAACCCACAACCCACTCCTCATAAAACCTGTTCAGGATGGCTATGAGTCAGAACCGACATGACAGCACTTAACAACAACACTGAAATTACATCAGAAACCCCTTATAGACTGGAAGCCATTCCACAAAGAGATTTTTGTGAGATGAGCCAACATCTCATGATTAAAATGTAGATTATATATATATATATTAGCTTTTTATTGTGAATTGAGTATAGGTTTACAGAACAGGTCATCTGTTTTGCACTTTGCTTCATTACAATGATTGCAATCCCCTTCATGTACCATAAGTTAACAGTATTTATGTCTGTTTAACTCTTGCACTCCTCTCGGTGTCTCCTGCTACCTTCATCTTTCCTCTGCTAACCTCCGTTTTGTTTATTATCTGCCCTGTAACCCATGCTAAAATGTGTCTACTCTCTAGCTCGTGAATATTTCCTACCCCTTCAACCTCAGTCCCCTCAACCCGGACCCTCCTGTAACCATCATAGAATGTTTCATTTAGAAAATATTTTCTTAACTTTCTAAGCAGTGGTCTTATTTTTTCTTTTGTGATTGACTGACTGCACTCAGCATAATGTCCTGTGTTCATCCATGTTGTGAGATGTTTTGCAGACATGTTATTCTTCAATGTTGAGTAGTATTCTATTGTGTGTATATATCAAAGTTTAACCATTCTTATGCTGATGGGTATTTAGGCTGTCTCCCATCTTTATCTATTGTGAATAGTGTTGTATGAACATGGATATGCATGTAACTAGTCATGTCACACATAGCTCTTATGTCTGAGGCTATATACCAAGTAGAGGGATTGCTAGGTTATTCAGTATTTCTATTTCCAACTTTATGACAAAGTTCTATATAATTTTCTACAGTGGTTGCACCGTTTTACATTTCTACTAGCAGTGTAGGTGGGTCACTGTCTCCACATCTTTGCCAGAATTTGTTGTTTTCTGCTGGAGTATGATGATATATCATTGTTGTTTTGATTTGCATCACTCTAATGGCTAATGCTTGCTGAAAGTGAAGAGGACTTGAAACATTCACTTATGAAGATCAAATAGCACAGCTTTC
>NW_006408656.1:6656004-6660639 GCF_000296735.1 Chrysochloris asiatica
CATGGACTGCCAAAAGAACCAATAGATCTGTTTTGGAAGACGTGCAGCCTGAGTGCTCCTTGGAGGCCAGGATGGTTAAGCTTCATCTCTCATACTTTGGACATATTGTCCGGAGGAAACAGTCGCTGGAGGATGTCATGCTGGGTAGGGTGGAGGGTCAGAGAAAAAGAGGAAGACCCCTAACTAGATGGATTGGCCAGGTGGCATCATTGATGGGCTGAAGTGTGGCAGCGGTAGTGAGGTTGGCCCAGGGTAGGACATTGTTTCATTCTGCTGTGCATGGGATCGCTATGAGTCGGTTCTGACTTGATGGCACCTAACAACAACAATGGCTAATGATCATGAGCATTTCTTCATGTGTTTGTTGGTGAAGTATCTGTTCATGTCCTCTGATCCATTCTGCTACTCTCTGTCTCTTGACTAGTGCATTTAATCCATTTCTATTCAGTTTAATTATCAATAGGTATGAATTAATTTCTGGCATTTTGCATTGTGTGGTTTTCATGGCTCTCCTTGTTCTTTGCTCCACACAATTTTCATGATGAGTTCATTTATTTTTTGTGGATTTTCTTTTAATTTCTGTTGTGTTAATGTTTACTAAATCTTTCTGCTTTTCCTCTTTTTTATTTTGATGTGAAGGTGTATAAATTTTCTATGCAGTTATCTTGTAATTTATTAGTCTCTCCCCATTTAGGACAGTCTGTTTTATCTTGATATCTATTTGACTTCCTTGCCATATGGAAGTTCTGTATCTACACTATTTCCTTTTTTTCTTTGTAATTGACTTCATTATAAATATCTCTGGTTCTTTAGTTTTCCTCTTAGAGCTTTATTTTAAATACCTCTATATTTGAATTGAGTTCTAGAGTTGTTGTCGTACATGTCAATCTCAGGATTTTGTCTGCTGCTGTTGGTGCTCAGTCCAAAGAACACCCTTTAGTATTTTTTGTAAAATTGGTCTGGTTTTTACAAAATCCTTTGATTTCTGTTTATCTGGAAATGTCCTAATTTTGCTGTCATATCTGAGGGACAGCTTTTCTGGGTCCCTTAAGCAGGTCTTTTAGAGAAACAAAATCAGTAAAGAGAAGTTTATGTCAAGAAAATGGCTCACAATTGTAGAGACCCAGGTCCCCAGGGGAAAAGAGAGCAAGCCTTTCCTTTGTGTCCATTATATTGGGAAGCGGTCACACTCCCAAGGAAACAGCTTTTCAATTGACTGGCTGCTCATAGTCAATCATCATATGCCTATTCATAGCCAATCATCAGAGTTGACTATGCTGATATTAGGCTTCATTATGGGGATAAGCACATCTCAACTGCCAAACCACTGGCCCATTCAAGTAGACACAAAACCCTATTACCCTGGATATATGATTAATGGTTGGTATGAAAGTTAGGTTCTGTGTCAACTTGATTGGGCCAGGATTCCCAGTTGTTTGGCATTTAGTAGTTAACTCCATGATCATTGGCTATGAGCAGTCAATCAATTGAAAGGGTGTTTCCTTGAGGATGTGGCCTGCTCCCAATATAATGGATATGCAAGAAAGACTCAGCCACTGGCTCTGGATCTTGAATCTGGGTCGTCCTACAACCTCTGATTATTTGAACCTGAGCCAGTGGCCTGATCTATTGTGCATTTTGCCTGCTGGGCTTGTCTGCTGATTGTGCCTGAAAAACCAAACACCCACCAGAGGGCCCTGCATGCCTCATCCTATTGCCCTGGCTCATGTGCCCCAAGTTGCTGGTTCTGCAGTGTACCTTCCCAGTCTTGGTCAACTATCACCTTACTACTGTCCCTGCTCCAGCATGAAATCCTGTTTTGTGCCCTGATTTTGGATTCCTGCCTTCCAGAGGAATGTTCCTCTGACCTGCACTTGGTACTCTCTTATCCCTACAACTGTGAGCCATTTCCTTGGGTATAAATTTCTCTTTGTACATACATACATAAATACACACACACACACACACACACACATATATGTGTTGTTAAAAACTGTCAAGTCAGTTCCGACCCATAGTGACCCTGTATGGGCTTCTGAGAAACGACTGGTGAGTTTGAACCACCAACCTTGCAGGTCAAACTGACCAAACAGTCCGGTACATACATTAACCCACAGAGCCACACCAGGACTCCATATATATATGTATGCCACACCTACATAGGATTTCCAAGGCTGTAAATCTTTACAGGAGCAGAAAGCCTCATCATTCTCCCATGGAATGGCTGGTAGTCTTAAACTGCTGACCTTGAGGTTAGCAGCCTGACTTGTAACCACTATGCTACCAGAGCACTATTTTTTCTTTCTCTAAAGAACCTAGTGTAAGACAGTAGGCAATTTTTTTTTCTTTCAGAGTTTTGTATATATCATTACATTGCTTTCTTGCCTGCATGGTTTCTGCTGAAAAATCATAGCTTAATGTTATTGGATCGGCTTCGGAGGTAACTTTTTGTTTTTTTTCTGAGCTGTTCTCAGAATTCTTTACTTGTCATTGGTTTTGGAAAGTTTGATTATGATATGTCTTGGTGATTTTCTTTTGAAGTCTATCCTGCTTGGGATTTGTTCAGCTTCTTGCTTGCTTATTGTCTTGTCTTTCATGCTGTTACAGAAGTTTTCTTCCAACAACTCTTCAACAATTTTTCTCTGTGCTTTTCATTGTTTCTTCCTATTCTCTTTTTTTTAAGGTTTTTATTGTGGATTGAGTGAAAGTTTACAGGGCAGATCATCAGTTTTACAGTCAACAAATCATACACCTTGTTTTATTACAATGATTATAATCCCCTCCATGTACCATCAGTTAACAGTATTTCTCTCTATCCACTTTAGCTCTTAAAAAAACAACAAAACAAACACTCAGGCATATATAATAATTTACATTTCCAAAGGACACACTCTGCAAGTCTGCCTCCTGGCCACCAGCTCTTAGTCCCTCTCTTCCCATTAACCTAGAGTCCTCAGCTGCAACCCCTCTCCATGCCACATCTCTGTCTCAGTCTCTGGCATTGCTGCTTCTCTGGATAAGGTCCTGCATTCTGCGTGTGCTCTTCTCCCTTGATGGTCCTAAGGTCTCTTGAAACCTTGTAAGCCAGTCACTTCATGCCTTTATCGCCCCCCTCATTTTAGGTAGCCAATATCTAAGTTGTCCATCTCTATTTACCCTGTGTACAGAGAGGACAGCATTGATACTTGATGTGAAGACTCCTTCCCTGTCTGTTGGTATTTAGAGTAACTACTGCCACTTATTCAACCTGTATGCTGAGCAAATAATACGAGAAGATGGGTTCTATGAAGAAAAACGTGGCGTCAGGATTGGTGGAAGACTCTTTAACAACCTGCGATATGCTGATGATACAACCTTGCTTGGTGAAAGTGAAGAAGACTTGAAACATTCACTTATGAAGATCAAAGAGCACAGCCTTCGGTATGGATTGCATCTCAATGTCAAGAAAACAAAAATTTTCATCACTGGACCAATAAACATTCTTATCAATGGAGAAAAGATTGAAGTTGTCAAGGACTTCATTCTTCTTGGATCCACTGTCAACAGTCAACATCTACTGTCAGATCTCACCACACTTTAGACCAACCAGCCCTTCTTCCTCTTCTCTCTCATCTCCAGGTCAATGGGAATCAATGGACTGTGGTTTAACTCAGCCCATTTCTTCATTTCTGCCTTTCCCCCTTCCACTCACTGGTAGACCAATGTGATCACCAGCAAGCTTACATGCATGTTTGTGTGTTCACTTTGAGTTTCAGTCTTAGAGAGGACTTTGTCCTGAAGGAACTTGATTGCTTGCCTTGATGTCTTCCTGGTGAAGAGTTTGCTTATTCTTGTAGTAGCCAGTCATGCTGACATTTGTGTTTTGGGTTTTTCCTGATAATCTTTCTTTGAAGATGTATCTTCTGTCACTCTAGCTGTTCCAGGCTGGTCTGCTTGTCCTTGCTAGTGGGAATGTCCCACCTCAAAAGGTTCTGGATGGGACTCAGGATATCACCTAAGGTCCTATACTCTGTAAAGGCTTTGCACGAGGCCTATTTCACTGGTCAAGTTTCGGTATTCAATCAGTTATAGGCCAAAGATGGGCTTACAAGTTTTCTCTAATTATGTTTCCTAACATTCCTTTCTAACCCACTCAAGTGTCTATTTCACAGTAGTAGGTAAGGGAAACTAATATTCATAAGACGGTCAAGCATTTTAGTATTATTTACCCTCTTCAAGCTGTACCTAGACCCCTCTATCCCTGAGCCCTGTTGTTCCAAGGTTGAGTATGCATCACTATTTACCTCTGTCCCACTAGGCCATGCAAAACTGTCTCAATGTTCTCTTATCTATCGTGTTCTTCCTCCTCCTCCCCCCTTCTTGTATTGCCCTCCCCAACACCTGAACTAACCCCCCCCACCCCAACGTTGTGGTTACCTTATATTCCATTAATTCTTCCCTCCATTTAAGACAGTAACCTACATTTATCCTGTAACCTACCTGACCTTCCCACCACCTGGATCTGTGTTCCTCTGTGTTTACCTTCCTTCACATTGCAGTTGTTTTGATCATAGACTGACCTCCCAGATCCTCTGTTCTTGACTCTTCCATTTGTCGGTTGAATTCAGGGTGATGCTGCCATGTACGTCATTCTCT
>NW_006408656.1:6662069-6675547 GCF_000296735.1 Chrysochloris asiatica
CCCCAACTTGGTCTCACCCAACATGGCGGCACTGGGAGCAGCTGAGCGTCTTGAATTAGAAAGCAATGGATTTCTTGCTTCTGCTACAAATTCCCCTAGTTGTAAGCCTTCCAACCTTCTAAATATTCCTTTATATGTGGTTCAGAGTTCTGGCACCATCCCTGAGCCTGCTTGGTCCCATATTCTGTGTTGTTGCTGACGGAGCTCTTCACTGCACTTCCACTCTCTCCACCATCTTGTTTGTTCTTTCTTCCTATTCTTGAATTCCAATTACCCACCCATAATTTGTTCCTCTTCATGGTGTCCCACATAACTCTTAAGCCTTTCTTAGCATTTTTTCATTCTTCATTCTGATTGTTCTTCTAACATATTCCTACTGAGAGATTTATCTTCTAGCTCACTAATTCAGGCTTCCATTGCTTCTAAACTATACCTTGGCCCTTTCATATATTGTCTATTTCTAAAATATTAGTATTAATCTGGATTTCTAATTGGAGGTTTTCATTTATTTTTGTCTGTTTGTTCTTGTAGTGTTTTCCTGACATCTTCTAAAGTTTTTTTCTGTGTTCTTCTTGCTTTTCTTGATATATCTGTCAATCTTTCAAAGGTACCTAAATATCATTGTTTTATAGTAAATTGCATTATTTTTTTCTCAGAAATGTTTTCTGTCTCTGCAGAATGTTCATCTGTTTGAGTCATTCTCTCTTGTTTTGTGTGAGCTACAATTGTCAGCCACCAGTATTTTAAGTACCAGCAAGGTCACCCATGTGGGCAGGTTTCAGTTTAGCTTCCACTCTAGGACTAGATAGAAGGCTAAATGTTTAGTCACTGAAAATCTTAGGAACAGCAGTGGAACACTGTCAGCTATAGTGCAGGAAGAGGAAAACATTATGCAAAGCACCAGAATATTGTCAGATGTAGTGCCAGGAGATGAGCCCCTCAAGCATTGGTTGGCATTCAAAATATGACTGGGGAAGAGTTGACTTCTGAAACTACAGTTGACCATTATAACATGAATGAAGTAAAGTTTTTGAGACCTTCACTTGCTGATAAGGTACAATTCAAAATGAAGAGAAACAGCTGCAAATATTCACTAGTAATCAGAACATGGAGTTATGAAGTATGATTCTAGGAAAATTGGAAGTTGTCAAAAATGAAATGGAATGCATACACATTGATATCCTAGGCATTAATGACCTGGAACAAACTTGTACTATTTATTTTAATTGGACAATCACATAGTTTATTATGGCAGAAATGACAAATTGAAGATGAATGTCACATTCATCATCAAAAAGGACATTTCAAGATCTATCTTGAAGTACAGTGCCGTCTGTGATAGGATGATATCTATGTCTACCAAGAAGACCACTTAATACCACGATTATTTAAATTTATACACCAACCACTAAAGCCAGAGATGATGAAATTGAAGAATTCTACCAACTTCCTCAGTCTAAAATTGAACAAACATGCAATCAAGATGTATTGATAACTACTGGAAATTGGAAAACAAAGAGGAAGAATCAGTAATTGGAAAATATGACCTTGGTGATAGAAACAATGCTGGAGATCATATGATAGAATTTTGCCAGATCAATTACTTCTTCATTGCAAATACCTGTTTTAAGCAACATAAAGACAATTATACAACTGGGCCTCACCAGATTGAATACACAGAAATCAAATTGACTACATCTGTGGGAAAGCTCTGAATCATCAGCCAAAACAAGGCCAGGGGCAGATTGTGGAACAGACCATCAATTGCTCATATACAAATTCAGGCCAAAGCTGAAGAATATTAAAACAAGTGCACAAGAGCCAAAATATGGCCTTGAATGTATCCCATCTGAATTTAGAGATCATCTCAAGAACAGATTTGATACATTAGACATTTAATGACAGAAAATCAGAGGAGTTGTGGAATGACACCAAGAACATCATACAGGAGGAAAGCAAAAAGTCCTCATGAAGGCAAGCAAGAAAGGAAAGGCCAAAATGGACGTCAGAAGAGACTCTGAAACATACTCTCTGGCATAGAGATGCTAAAGCAAATGGGTGAAATGAGAAGGTAAAAGAGCTGAATAGAAATTTTCAAAGGGCAGCTTGAGAAAACAAAAATCAGTATTATAATGAAATGTGCAAAGACGTGGAGTTAGACAATAAAAGCAAAGAACATGCTCAGCATTTCACAAGCTGAAAGAACTGAAGAAAACAATTCAAACCTCAACTTGAAATACTGACGGATTCTATGGAAAAAATATTGAATGATGCAGAAAGCATCAAAAGACAATGGAAGGAATACACAAAGTCACTGTACCAAAAAGAAATGGTCAGTGTTCAATCATTTCAAGAGGCAGCATATGATCAAGAGCCAATGGTACTAAAGGAAGCTGTCTAAGGTGCACTGAAGGCATTGGTAAAGAACAAAACTCAGAAAATTGATGAAATACAAATTGAAATCTTTCAACAAACTGATACAGCACTGGAAGCACTCATTCATCTATGCCAAGAAATTTGGAAGACAACTATCTGGCCAACTGATTGGAAGAGATCCTTATTTGTGATCATCCCAAAAATAGGTGACCCAATGGAATGTGGAAATCATTGAACAATATCATTAATATTGCATGCAAGTAATATTTTGTTAAATATAATTTAAAAACGGCTGCAATAGTACACTGAAAGGGGACTTCCAGAGGTTCAAGCCAAATTCAGACAAAAGCATGGAATGAGGAATACGATGACTGATGTCAGATGGATCTTGGATGAATGCAGAGAATACTAGAAATATGTTTACCTGTGCTTTATCTACTACACAAAGGCTTTCGATTGTGTGGATCATGACAAGCTATGGACAACATTGCGAAGAATGAGTATTCCAGAACACTTAATTGTGCTCATTAGGAACCTGTACATAGACCAAGAAGCAGTTGCTGACTGATTATATGGAGCTTTTCCAGTCTCTTTCCACAGATGTAGTCAATTTGATTTCTGTGTATTCCATCTGGTGAGATCCAGGTGTCTTTTATGTTGTTTAAAAAGGTATTTGTAACAAAGTCATTGGACTTGCAGAATTCTGTCATGTGGTCTCTAGCATTGTTTCTATTACCAAGGCCGTATTTTCCAATTCCTCCAACATTTGCATTCCAATCGCCAGTAATTATCAATAAATCTTGATTGCATGTTTGATCAATTTCAGACTGAAGAAGTTGGTAGAATTCTTCAATTTCCTCATCGCTGCTTCAATGGTTGTGTGTAAATGTGAATAATAGTTGTGTTAAGTGGTCTTTCTTGTAGGCATATGGATTTTATCTTATCACAGACAGCATAGTTCTTCAAGATAGATCTTGAAATGCTCTTTTTGATGATGAATGGGGAGCCATTCCTCTTTAATTTGTCATTTCTGGCATAGTAAACCAAGTAAACTGTCAGATTAAAAAAAGGCCTAGGATAATGATGTGTATGCATTCTATTCATTTTTGACAACTTCCAATTTTCCTAGATTCATACTTTGTACATTCTATGTTCTGACTACAAATGGATATTTGCAGTTGCTTCTCCTCATTTTGCATTGTTTGTTCCCCATCAGCAAATGAAGGCCCGAAAAGCTTTACTCCATTCATATCATCATGGTCAACTCTACTTTGAAGAGGCAACTCTTGCCCAGTTATATTTTCAGTGCCTTCAAACCTGAGGAGATCATCTTCTGGCACTATATCTGACAATTTTCTTGTGCTCTTCATCGTGTGTCAGTATTTAATATTCTGGTATTGACAGTGTTCCACTGCTATTCATGAGGTTTTCAGTGACTATTCAGAAGCAATCCATCTTTCCTTCTTCCTAATCTGTTGTACTGTGGAAACTCAGCTGAAACCTGTTCACCAAGAGTGACCCTGCTGGTGATCAAAATACCAGTGGCATAGCTAGCAACATCATAGTAACATGCAACCACCATAGTAAGATATACTGACAGACAAGTGTGATGTACAAAATCATAGGAACCTTCATTAAACCAAAATATAAAAATGTGAAGCTATTGTTTCTCAACATATCCTTCATCTAAGTCTATACACTTCTGAGGTGATCTTTGTATCTCTCTAAACCTCTCCTGGAAGGTTAGATACACCAACCCTAACCAGACTTACTGCCATCAAGTCAATTTTGACTCATAGCGACCCCATATGGGACTTCCAAGGAGTGACTGGTGTGCTTGAACTGCTGAAGTTGTGGTTAGCAGTCCAGTGCTTATGTTTCAGCGCCATACAAATAGCTTTGGTATTCGGTTGTTGTGTTGTCATTCAGATCCGATTCATAGCGACCCTGAATGGAATTTCTGAGGCTTTAGGAAATCTTTGATAGAGCAAAGAGCCTTAGCTTTCTCCCATGGAGCAGCTGGTGGTTTGGAATCACCGAACTTGTGGTTCACTGTTCAGTGTTTAGCCTAGAGTCACCGCAATCCTTTTGACATTCTAAAGGAACTCAAATCATGTTATTTTTCAATGTTTATTAAAACTGGGGAACAAAAACAAGTCTGAAGGGCCAAGAGCAGGACTATAGGATGAATGTGGTAGGTTTTCCAACCAAATTCTAGCAGGAGAGCCCTTATTACTGTCAAAGAACATGTAGGTCCATTGTTTGTTGTTGTTGGTATGTGTCGTGGAGTCGGTTCCGACTCATACCGACCTTGTACAGGGTTTCCAAGGCTCTAAATCTTTACGGGAACAGAATGCCTCGTCTTTCTCCCGCGGAACAGCTAGTAGTTTCGAACTGCTGGCCTTGCGCTTCACAGCCTGATTCGTAACCACTACGCCACCAGAGCTCCATAGGTGTAGTGATGAAAAAAAAAATCCTCAGCACAAATTTCCTGGTCTTTTCACCAATGCAGTTTTTAGTATTCTTAAAACTTTTTCCTAATAAGCTCCTAATAAAAGATAAAATGTTCAAGTAAAGTCAAGAAAAACTTAAAAAATTATAAAAGGATAATTTGCCTGACCACATACCAAAACATACTATAAAGTTACAAGCCTCAAAACTCACAAGTCATAAAGGAAGAAACAAGACATAAAGGAAGACTAATGGATCTATGTAAAAATTAAATCGGAATGATGAAGGATTCGGCAAATATGCATGTTCTCTAGGAGGAGGGCTCAGTATTTTGTCGAGAAAAATTCCAAAATTTCCTATAACTACAATGCAATAGTGATAAAAAACCCAAACAGAATTCTTTCAAATAAAATCCATATTGGAGAGAAAAAAAAAAAGCAAACATGAGCCCAAATAGCAATCTATTGAAAAGCTAATAGGATTAAAAAATTGAATAAATATTGAAGAAATAGACTCATACTTAACTAGCAAATGCCTTTGTGATAAAGGTGGGCACCTCAAATCAAGATAAAATATTCAACAAATGTTTTGGAGAAATTTATTCAGTTGTACACCAACTTTTTATTGTTGTTCTTGTTAAGTGCTGTTGAGTTAATTCTGATTCACAATGATCCTGTACAGTTTTCAAGGAACAGCTGGTGAGCTTGAACCTTGATTCACATTACCTTTTAAGTCATAACTCACCAGGTCGGAATAAGTACTGCAGAAACTTGGGCCTCTCAATATACCAGTGCAACATCATCAACCATGATGCTCACTTTAGACCCTCCCTCATATCCACACCCAACCAAAAATACGAATCAGACTGGTTAATTAAAAAGAATGTACACAATTAAGAAATGTATGTACACCGTTCTTATAAGCAAATTATGTATTTAAAAAGTAATGCTACTTACAGCTACAGCAAGATGGCGGATCCGGTGGAAGAGCAGTAACGAGCTCTGCCGGGAACAACACAGAATACAGGACCGGGATGGCTCAGGGGATGGTCCCAAAACTCTGACCCACATATAAAGGAATATTTGGAAGGTTGGAAGACTTACAACTGGGGAGTTCATGGCAGAAGCAAGAAATCCATTGCTTCTTGGTTCCGGATGCTCAGCTGCTCCAGGAGCCGCCATTTTGTGTGGGGCCAAGCGGGGAAAGGATCAGAGGAGTCACAGAAGCCTGGCAGAACCGTGGAGATAGAGGTGTGGACATTCTTTTTTTTTTTTTTTTTTTCTTTCGTAGGTCCCTTTCTGTCTGTGTACCTCCATTCTGGTGACTATAGGGGTGCCTGACTGGTGGACACCCCAGCCCCACCCTCGAAGGGTTCTACTACGCATGTGCATAGATCTTCTCGAAATTTAACGAGACAGTTTCCACTTAAAACCAAACGGCTGACAGATACTCAGCCCAAAGAGTAGGCCTTGAACTTTTCTTGTTTGCTTTTTGTTCTATTTTTTAACACGGGAAAGAGAAGAAGAGGGCTGTAGGGAGGGAAAGAGAGCACATATTAGGCTACAGATTTTTTTTTTTTTAATTTTTAAAAAGTATTTTTTTTCTTTTTATTTTATTTAACTGCCATATAGCAGGGAAATAGACAACACCTGTGAAAGTTACTCTGCGTTAAACAATAAGAAGAGTGAAAGGGAAGCCCCCACATCCTGATAACATCGTCCTGGAAGCAATCAGAAAGCATAAAAAAATACCAAAACACATACTCAATTAAGTATTAAGGCCACAAATAAACACTAAACATGTCCAAGAAGCAAAAGCAGATGACCATATCAGCACATGTCCAGAAACAAGATAAAATGTCTGAGACAAATGACTTAGAAGTAGACCTGGACTCCATTCTGGAAGGAGGGAAGGCCTTGGAAATGCCTGAGAAGGAATTCAGAAAAATAATCATAAAATATGTCAAAACACTTTACAATGGAGTTGAGAAACATAAGGAAGAAGCCAGGAAAGTGTAACAGGAATAATCAAATAAGATAGATACAGCATTCGAAACAATTCAAAACCTACAGAAAGAGGTCCAAACGATCAATAACAAAATATCAGAAATAGAGAACACTCTGAAAGGGCAGAGGAGTAGAATAGATGAGATGGAAGGCAGAACCAATGAGCTGGAAGACAAATCTCTGAATACCACTAAGATAGAACACAAAAAAGGATAAAAAATTCTGAAGATGGTCTAAGATTCATGTTGGACAACATGAAGCAGAGTAACTTAAGAATTATCAGCATTCCAGAACAGTAAGACTCCCACAAGTCCACAGAGGAAATAGTTGAAGAACTGCTGGAAGAAAATTTCTCTAACATCCTGAAAAGTGAAAAGAAAAACATTCAAGAAGCTCAATGAACCCCAGGAAGGATACACCCCAAAGGAAAATCACCAAGACATATCATAGTCAAGCTCTCCAAAATCAACGATAAGGAGACACTTCTGAAAGCAGCCAGGGAAAACAGAAGTGTCACATACAAAGGCAAGCAAGTCAGATTAAGCTCATATCTCTAAGCAGAAACCATGCAAGCAAGAAGGAAATGGGGAGACATTTATAAAACCCTGAAAGACAAAAATTACCAACCAAGAATCCTTTACCCAGCAAAGCTACCAATCAAATATGACGGTTAATCAAAACATTCCAAGATAAAACAGAAGCTAAGGGATTTTGCCAAAGCCAACCCTGCGCTACAAAACATCCTAAAGGGAGTTCTGTGGACTGAGAACCAACAAGAACAGACAACAACCAGAGATTGACATATGTGGCAGTATCTCCCTGAATTAAGTCAACAGAAGGAAGAGTTGAGAACAGAACAAAATTATAAGAAAAAACTTAGAGAATCTGGGAGATCAGTCTATGATCAAACCAAGTACAATGTAAAAGAAGGTAAACATGTAGGAACAGAGATCCAGATAGTGAGAAGGTCAGGTTGATTACAGGATAAAATAGACTGCAGTAAATGGAGAGAAAAGTTAATGGACTATAAGGCAACCTCAAAGAAACTTAACATGTCACAACATACCAAAAGAATGAAAATCCAAGAAGAACATGGAAACTTTAAAACTATGAGGAAACTCACAGGAAAGAACACAAAAATTATTTACTCAACAAAGGAAGACACACAGAACAAAGAAGCAGCAACACCACAAAAAAACAAACATAATGGCAGCAACTAATCAATACCTAACAATAATTACAATGAATGTAAACGGATTAAATGCACCTGTTAAGAGATGGAGGGTGGCAGAGTGGATAAGAAAACAAGATCCTTCAATATGCTGTCTGCAAGAGACACATCTCACACACAGAGATAAAATAAACTTTAAGGCAAAAAACAGCATAATAGATAAAGATGGACATATCTCATGATTAAAGGGACAATTGAACAAGGCGAAATAACCATAATAAATATCTATGTGCACAATGAAAGAGCTCCAAAATATATAAAGCAAACTCTAATAAATTTGAAGAAAGAAATAGATGAATCTACAATAATAGTGGGTGATTTTAATACACCGCTTTCAAAAATGGATAGAACAACCAGAAAGAAACTTGACAAAGACACAGAACTAAACAATACAACCAGCCAACTGGACTTTTTAGATGTGTACAGAGCATTCAACTCAACAACAGCAAAATACACATTCTTTTCCAGTGCCCATGGAACTCTCCAGAATAGACCATGTTTCAGGCCACAGATCTACATAAATTTACAAATATCAAAATACTACAAAGCATCTTCTCTGATCACAATGCTATCAAATTAGAAATCAACAATAGGAAGACCAAGGAAACCAAGTCAAATACATGAAAACTGAATAACACCCTGCTGAAAAACGACTGGGTAGTAGAAGAAATTACGATAGAATGAATGTAAAACTAATGTTCTCCCATGTAAACTGTCACATAATTCACAATAAAACATTTAAGAAGAAAAAAAACAAAACATCATGGTAACGAGCAAAACAATGTCTCCACAATCCGTTTTGGAAGAAGTGCAGCCAGAGCGCTCATTGGAAGCCAAGATGGTCATATAGCTTAGTATAATAAATAGGTCTTGAGTATTTCTGAGAATTAGAAAATCAGTGTAGAGCTATAAGATAAGCACTGAGCCACAAAGGTGGCAGTTCAAACTCACAGCTGCTCCTTAGAAATGCTATACAGGGTTGCTGTGAGTTGGAACTAACTCAGTGACACTTAAAATCAATAAACTGAAAGAGCATATTTAAACAATCCAGATTTCTACTATAAAAAGGGTTGACCTTTTTATAAAAGAGGTTGACCAATGCAAGAATAAACTGACATATAGCCAGAAAACACCATCAAAGAGTTTTCTGGCAACACAACATTCAGTAAAAGTTGAGCTGTCACAATTTGTATATATAATTGTTGTTGTTGCTCTAAGTCGGTTCCCACCCATAGCGACCCCGTATAGGGTTTCCGAGGAGCAGCTGGTGGGCTTGAACTGCTGACCTTGCAGTTCAAACCGACTTTGCAGTCCAGCATATTAACCCACAGCGCCACACCAGGACTACCTGGTATAGCAATTGACACACTTTAAAAGTCAGAGATTCTCCAGGTTTTTAATCCTCTATTTCATCTCAACTTAAAAAGATCTAAAAGACTTATTTAAATTCCCCAATAAGCTTTTAGCTTTGAAGAGTCCCCACATCCCTTTATTGATACAACGAAAGCAACATGAAAAATGGCCAAACAGTAACCACAAGTAGCCGTCAGACACATACTCTTGGAGAAAAGAAAACCAATCTCCTGCTTTTTAATAATTTTATTTTTTTCTAATTTTGTGTTACTTTAATTTCCCATAGCACCTTGGCAATGTTGGAAAAAAAAATACAAATACAAGTATGTACTCATTTTAACAATTTATGCATGAGCATATTTCACACCACACTTTTTTTTGTGACAGTTTTGACAACAGGAACAATCCTAATGAAATGAACAGAATAGAAGCCAGATAACTGGTCTGACCCCCATTCCCCAACATTTAAGAGATGTTTTTTAAAGGACACACCTAAATCAAGTAAAAAAAATCATTGTTGATGTGAAATGCTGCAAAACGGAAAACTGAGTCTATTCAAGGACTAAAAGTTTCTCAAGCTTTAAAAATAAATTTTCAGTATATTTAATAATCAGGTGAATTTAAAAAGAGGATTTATTCTCACCTCCACTTGAAAACAACTCTTAGAACTTCTTAAAATGTCTTCATTCTGCTAACAAAAACTGAAATGTCTATGCATCTCTTTGGAAGCTCAGACTAGCTATGTAACATACATCAAAAGGCCTACAATTAAATTAGTGACCATCAAATTATAAGGAAATATAAAAAATTAGGAAAAAAATTACAATTTTATAAAAATCCATCAAGAAGCAATACATTGTTCCACCTTTTATTTTTTGCAAATGAACTAGTATTTTAAAAATATGCTTAATACATATTGCCAACACAAATATTAGAGACTTAAACCCAGTGTTGTTCAACTGTGTCCAGATATTAAATATTGAGGCCATAACTAATTAAATTAGAGAAAAGGTTAAGGAATTCTTAAGTACTATTTTCTGCTCCAGCAAAATAGAAGCCAGACTGCTTTTTCTTTACACCAGTGAATATGCTAATACTCCATCATTAAACCTTTAGCAAAGCCAATCTGGTTACTTAAAAAGAAAATGGAATGTAAAATAGTACTCTACCTACCTAATTTTAGGAATCAAAAATAAATAAGAATTCTGCATGCCATTTGATGACATACAAATGGAGCCTGTAAGACAAGAAGGAACCCATACCAATGAAAGATTTTGTCTTCCTCCAAAATCCTGCTGAAAAACCTTAAGATGGAGCACTATTTTGAACACCAGTATCTATAATTGAAATTACTCAAAGACAGGCCTAGATATTAGGATAGAAAATGGAGATAGGAGTTTGCAATGTATCAATGCACCTTCTCTATGAAGTAAAAGGTTATGAACTTGTGTGACTCTTGTTCTCTTCATGCATTAAGAACTATAGAAAATCATTGTACCACACAGAAGAATTTGTTTCAGAAATGTCAGCTGTATGTATTTTTAGCCTCCATCAACCCAAAGAAGTATTAAGTAATAAGGGTGAAGAGGGAAAAGATTTGGTATTTAAAATCCTCCTTCTAAAGAACCAAATAAATAGTTCAACTACAATTAACTTCCTAACACTCATCAATTACAAATAATGCTTAAAAAAAAAAAAAAAAGTCAAGTTTCATACAACTCATAGGCATCATTTTGATACAAACCTTAAATCTGCTGCAATAAAATAAACACTAAATACATACTTTGAATCGGTTTTATGCACTCATGCGCGCGCACACACACATTTATTCTTCCCTATACACCCCATCAAAAAGAGATTAGATACAAAGAAGCAAATTAAATTAGAAATGCTGCATTTCTTAAGAAATTAAAAAGTGGTCACATCTTTAATATATTTGAACTTTCAATAACATTTAGGAAAAACATACTTGCTTTCTTCAAGATCTGGACTCTTGTGTTTCAACTGAATTTCTACTTTTTAGGAGTTGGGTGGACTATTAGTCACACAAGCATATAAATAAAGGTTAAATCTGTGGCACATTGTTTAAAACAAAAAGTAACGTTTCATTTTAAGTGCAATAATCAAGTTTATAATCCTTACCAAGTGATTTTAAAAACTGTTTATTCTCTTAAATCCAATGCATTCACAGTGTTAGTTAACACTTTAAATGTTTATCATTTCCACCAACTGCAGCATTATCTAAGTAAACAAAAATAAGCACTTTTATTATAGATGTAAATCAATGATTATTAATACTTTTTTTTAAAAGACCTAAACTTGCCCAAATTTCAGCATAGGTAGTTTTATTGCATGTTTCATCTAGTAGATGATTGAAAAATATAGTGTGTGGAAATGAATAGTTTGAAACTGCTTAAATATATTATGCCATGGCATCAAACTACCAAATGAAAAGCAACTGCTAAATTGAGTAATTAAGTTACAACGAAAGAGTAGTTTTGGCTATACAGAACAGAAATGTGCATTGTTTTCAAAGCTCTTAACAGTTACCTACTAACACAAATCTTCAAAGTTTAACTTAAGAGTTGGAAAATGAGTTTCACAGTAATGTAATTTCAATCCTCATTTACATTCATTTTAATATATTATTAAGATGTTTACTTTATGTCACAATGGTGCTTTCCAGTGTTCACAATTTACAGTTTTACTTTGTACACGTGTAATTCACTAACATAAAGGGACAGTTAATACTATTACAAACCATCCCTTTTAAAATAAAAATAACACCCACCTTACATAGAACGCCAATTATGGTATGATTAAAAATAGATTAATGCAACATGGTTTTTTTTTATTTCAGCCTTTTTCTAAATACCAGCACATACACTTGCCTATTTAATATATGAGTGCTTCAACTTTATTGAAAAATTATGCATCAATTTTCTTAACCATTTCTCTCACTTTAGTTCAAAAATGACTTGCTATTTCTGTCTCAGTGAATTCCAAACTGTACATATATATATATTTATTTTTTTGGAAGAAGGGAGGGGAAGGAAATGATAAATACACTGTAAACAGAATTAAACTGCCCTCAAATAAACCTTTTTTACTATAAAACAACAACAACAAAACTCAAAACCTTCTTTTTACTTCTACACTATTAACACTTAAGGAGCCAGTTACAATCTTTAACACTAACACAAATAAATTACTGTAGGGTCAGTCTGTCCTACCATTCTGGGATCTAGAGTTCTAAATATGTGAACACAAGAGTGGAATACTTCAAAGCTCAATTTAGAAGTTTAGAACAGCTATTATATGATTTGACTATACTGATCAAAGTAGATGGTTGGTTATTTCATTTTGGGGTGGGCAGTTAAAAGTATACAAGGTAACAAATGAATAACTACCACCACCCCCTAAAAAAACAAAAACAAAACAAAACAAAAAAACATTTTAGGGAGCAAAAAAAAAAAAAATCACAGAGCAGTTCAAACCTCTGAAGTCCATTTGACTCATTCACTAAGGTTTAAAATGAAAACTTCAGTTTTTTGCATAACCCCATTCTTCCTTGAGTATCAAACTAGATGGTAAGTTACATCTCCAATTATAACCAGCTTAACAGTCTTGTTGACTGAAACATTAGCAAAATCAAAAACAGACTAAATTCCCAAATAGGAAAAAAAAATCTACTCAAGTATTACATTCAGTTTGCAAATCATTTACTAACATGACAACAGATTTGGCTTCAATCACTTGTACACACTCACACCCACGACAGGCACTCCAGCCAATGATCTGCTTTGAAACACAAGGCCATATAGGCAAAGATGGCATTTTCCAAGCCAAACATTACATAGATTAAAAAAAGTAATTTCTAATTTTACAGAAATGCTTCTTCAAAAAATATTTTCTCTCACTCCCTCATCTCCTATACTGAAGGATGTGTAATATGTTTTTTTCCCCAGCTAAATCTGAACCCTCAAAATTGATTCCAGGCAGAAAATATCTGCAAATTAAAATCAGAAACAAAAATAGAAAAATTATATTTATATATGTGT
>NW_006408656.1:6675647-6702493 GCF_000296735.1 Chrysochloris asiatica
GGGGCTGATGAAAGATTATGTGGATAGGTCTCTTGTGACACATTAATGAATAATTGTTATCAGGACTGATTGTGAGTGTTGAAAGTTTGAAGGTAGACGTTTTGTAGCAAGAGGAAGGGAGTGATTGACTTCGCAGTCTAGGAGCAGAGGTCCCTGGGACCATCAAGGGAGACGAGCTGAGAGTGGAGCCCTACCTAGAGAAGCAGTGATGCCACAGAAGTAGGCAGAGACGATGGCGTGGAGAGATGAAGCAGCTGGGGACTTTAGGCCCAGAGAGGGAGAGGGGCTGTGTGCTGACAACCAGGGGGCAGGCTTGTATGGTATACCCTTCGGTTGGTTGATGATGTGTGGAGGGGATTGTAACTATGGCAATGAAACGATATACGATAGGATGAATGTAAAGCTAATGTTATCCCATGTAAACTATCACATAATTCACAATAAAACATAAAAACAATAAACAAAAAACTGGTTTCTTGGTTGCTGCATCTGATTTAAAAAAAAATTCAATTCAGAAGTTTAGAGCAACTTTGATATTATTTAACTAAAGAAGGATATCATGCTTGGTAAGATGGAGGGTCAGAGAAAAAGAGGAAGACCGCCAACAAGATGGATTGGCCAGGTGCCAGCATCAATGGACTCAAGTGTGGCAACAGTAGTAAGGTTGGCCCAGGATCGGACATTGTTTCATTCTGCTGTGCATAGAGTCGCTATGAGTTGATGCCAACAACAGACTGATCAAAGTCGATAGTTGGCTATTTTGTTTTAGGATGGGCAGTTAAAAATATATAAAGTAACAAACTAATTATCACCCATTTTAGGGAGGAAAAATAATCACAGAGCAGTTCAAACTTGTATAGTCCATTTGAATTTTTCATCTAGGTTTAAAATGAAAACTTCAATTTTTTGCATAACCCCGTTTTTCCTTGAGTATCAAACTAGATGGTAAATTACATTTCCAATTGCAACAGTCTTGTTGAATGAAACATTAGCAAAAATCAAGAAGACAGACTGAATTTCCAACTGGAAAAAAAATTGTACTCAAGTATTATAATCAGTTTTCAAGTCATTTTCTAACACGACTACAGATTTGGCTTCAATCATTTGTGCACACACACCCACAAGAGGCAGTCCAGCCAATGATCTGCTTTGCAACACAAGGCCTTATAGGCAAAGATAGCATTTTCCAAGTCAACTTTACATAGATTAAGAAAAGTAATTTCTAATTTTACAGAAATGCTTCTTAAGTAAAATCTTTTCTCTAACTCCCTCATCTCCAGTACTGAAAGATATGTAATATGTTTTTTCCCCAGCTAAATCTGAATCCTCAAAATTGATTCCAGGCAGAAATAATCTGCAAATTAAAATCAGAAAGAAATATAGAAAAATTATATATGTGTGTGTGTGTTTGTGTGTATATACTGATTGTAATCATCCAGCATCTTAGATTACACTTTAGAGATGAATTTTGGGATTCTACTGCTCACACCACCAAAATCCGTAATAATTTACATACTTACTTTTTCCTGTTTTCTTTCTGGCTACTCCCTACCCCCACCAAACAGTTCAATATAGCCACGGCTCAAGTTTAATGGGAAAAGAGAGAAGATTTTGAATAGTTTTTTTTTTTTTTTTTACTTTGGTGATCTGGGTGGTGGCACATATTGCTCTTTGCCATTCCGTCGAGTTACTCCCTGAGGTATAGCCCTATGGCCAAATTGGCGTCTCTGTTCCCTGATTTTTCCAGCTGTTCCCTTGGGAATGGTACTGCCTCGAAAGCCAGAAATATCCTTGCTAGCTTTTGCTTCTGGTTTCTCATGTGGTTTCTCAATAGATTTTTCAGGGGCTCCATTCTCTTCATTTTTGGTAGGAGACACTACATTGGTGCGAAGTTCCCGTAGTGGCTGCACAAGAACTGGAGATGGCTCTTTAGGTGGTTTCTGGCACACTTCAGCATAACTTAACTTTCGAGGTTCCTTTGAAGTGATTTAAAAAAAAAAAATTAATATATACATTCTCTAAACAGTGAATACAAAAGGACCTTAAGCATAAAGGAAAATAGTAAGTTACTATCTTGGAAAGGGCAAAAGTCACTCTCCTATACATTGCGTTTCAATATAATCTTAGAAATTTGTCTAACAAAGACTGATGAAAAGAACCGTGAAGGAATCCACAAGAATACCTAAGTTTCTATAATTAATCAATCTTAGTTACTTCATCTGATAAGGAGGAAAATATAGGTGCTGTGATAATAGGACAAAGCATGTAAAGTCTTCAGCTCTGTTCCTAGCATAAAATAGGCAATCAATGAATAAGTAGCTGCTTTATTAGGAGCCCTGGTGTGGTGCATTAGGATAAGCACTCGACCTCAATGTTGGTGGCTCAAACTCACCAGCTGCTCTTCAGAAACCCTATACAGGGTTGCTATGAGTCAGAACCAAGTCCAGAGCACTTAACAACATTCTACTATTACTACTATCAATCAATATCAAATGATAACATAAAATATTCTTAACTGATAAAAAGAGCTGTGCTAAAATTCTACTAATTGTTATCAATGTGTAAAAACGTCATGTTGTTCAAATCCACCTTGAGGTTGAGTGCTTATTCTATGGCAACACATGCAGTTAAGTGTTTTTATATGTGTGGTCCCAACATACATATAAAAAACTCCCATTATCTAATTTCACCTCTCTAAGCCCCCTTGCACTCCTCCAGATATAAACTCTTCCTGTTACCTGTAGGGCTACAGCTACAGCTGTACTTATATTATTATTACTTGGTGAAATGGTATTTGTCCTTGATGGCTTTGTACTACTACTTGGAGAAGTAATTGGTAGAGTCATCTGATTGAGGCCATCCTTCTGAACAGCAGAATCCTCTATTATATCTTTTTCTTGCTGAGTTGTGCTAAGGAGAGAGAGAAAAAAAAAAGTTTAAAATTAGGCTTAGTTCAGTAATCTAATTGTTGAAGATTTTCTATACTGAATCTTATACCTTAATGCAGGAAGCTCAGTTGCAGATGGAGGACTTGTACTCATACTAAGCTGTTGGGCAGAGCTGCAGTCTGTCTGCTCATCCTCTGCAGGTACTGGGCAAGTAATTTTCAACTCGCCATTATCCTTAAAGTAAAAAGATATTTCAAAATTTTATTTAAGGGACTTCCAGCAAGATGGCAGACTAGGCAGATGCACTACACAAACCCTCTAAACAAAGATATGAGACCAAATAAAAGCGACACAGATGAAAATCTTGACACCCTGCATTTAAGACAGATTACAGAGGCAGATGGAGTGCTTGCTGGGAGGAGAGGTCCTACAGGGATGGTGAGAAAGGCTGGCCAGATGCAGACAATAGGAAAGGTGCGATTCTTTCTTTTTCCCCACATTCTGCTGGTGATCAGAGATGTGGCCAGCTCCCACCCTCATCCAGCCCCAGCACAGATTCTGCTCTTTGGGAGTTCAGAGCCACCTAGTTGGAAGCCACTCTAGTGTGAGTTAGGAGTGGCTGCACCAATTTGATGTGCCGCTTTGGTGCCTGGATTCAGAACCACCAGACCAGCATTTAACCAAGTCACTCTGCCTCCAGATTTGAGTGATCCTAACAGATACTGAAACCAGCTCCATCAAGACTGCCACAAACTACTTACGGATTGAGTTCCCTGAACACAGTTAACATTAAGGTCAATAGGAACTCCATCCAGGGTCACATCACATCCTTTCTATAGACATCTTGTGAGCTACCTGAATCACAAGAGCCCACCAGATATCTTTCCCTTCTGGGTCCAAGACTGTACTGTATGTTTTTTACAAATACAACAACCGCAAAATGTCCCGGAGACATCAATTTTAGCTAACACAAAGAATGGCTCAAACAAATGACCAAAATGTAGAAACAGAAAACATTTCTGAGGAAAAAAAGGTAATGGAACTAACTGAAAAAGAATTCAAAAGAACGGTATTTTGGTATTTTCAACGGAATGGCAGAAAGATGGAGGAAAGCAAGGAGAACACAAAAAAACTTTAGAAGATGTCAGGAAGACACTACAAGATCAAACAGACAACATAAAGAAAAAAATTTAAAAAACAAACCTTCCATTAGAAATTCAGAAGGTTAATGCTAAGATATCAGAAATGGACAATACACTGAAATGGAAAATGAGAAGATTCAAAGCAGCGGAAAGTCGATTTAGTGAAGTTGAAGATAAATCTCTCAGTACTAGTTAGTATGCCAGAAGAGCAATCCGAAATAGAATGAAAAAATCTGAAGAAACCTAGGAGTTATGTGTGACACCATGAAGAAGAACAACTTGGCATGACTGAATTCCAGAAAAGGGATAGACAATATAAAGCACAAATAAACTGTCAAAGAGTTCTTGGAAGAAAACTTCCCTAGTAGAATGAAAAATGAAAAGATAAGCATATAAGCTGAACAAACGCCAAATAGGGTGGATCCCTAAAGAAAATCATCAAGAGAGATCATAATCTGTCATTATGCCAGATCATTATGAGACCACTGCTGCTACCACTGTGCTAAGCCTTCTTGTTAGGGGTCTTCCTCTTTTTCCTGTGCTTCCAGTTTACCAAGCATCATATCCATCTACAGGAGCTGATTTGAAGTATGAGAGATGAAATATCATCATCCTAGTTAAGAAGCATTCTAGCTTCACTTCTTTTAACACAGATTTGTTTATTCTTCTGGCAGTTCATGGTACTTTTAATATTCTTTTTGAACGCCAAAATTCAAATGCATTAAATCTACTAACTAAGGTCTGTCTTATTGCTTTTACATTCATATGAGGTTACTGAAAATACCATGACTACAATTAGGCAAACCTTAACTCTCAAATGGACATCGTTGCTCTTGAACACTTTAAACAGGGTGTGCAGCAGGATTTGCCTATTCAGATATAGAATTACTGAAAGTAAAACAAACCTACAAGACTGAAAAATATCAACATATAATGAAATCAACTACAAAGCAAAAAGGGGGACTAGTGTAGATACTTCCAAATGGCAAGGAAACCAAGTAGATTTCACTACACTGAATGTAACAACCAATAGACATATAAAAAGCAGAATGGATAAGAAAACAGAATCCTTCAATGTGCTGCCTATAAGAGACATATCAAAAAGATGGAGACAGCCTAAATGCCCACCAACAGAAAAACGGTTAAACAAACTTTGGTACATACACACAACAGATGAATGAATGATGAATCTTTGAAACACCTCACAATATGGTTGAACCTGGAGGACATTATGCTGAGTGTAACTAGTTATTCACATAAGGACAAATATTGTATGAGACCAATGTTGTAAAAACTGAAACAATCTATGAGGGTTATATGGGAGGGAGAGGCAAAATTATCAAAGTTTAGAGGGTAGAAACATTGCTGGTAGGAATACAGAATTATTCAGCTACTTTTGAAAACAGTGTGGCAGTTCCTCAAAGTTAAAAAGAGATGCCCAGGATCTTGCTCCTAAATCTGAAAACATGCCAGCTGACAAGCCTACCAGACAAACTAAAGACTTGTTACATGCCACTGAGTTAGTTCTGAATCATACCAACCCTATGCACAGCAGATTCCCCCAAGTGGCCTATGGCCAAGATTCAAGCCAGGCGGGACTAGTCTCTGACCTCCTTGCTGACACCTGGTCACCCCTCCCCAACTGGCAAGCCATGTGGCTCTGAGCAGTTCTCATCATGTTGCTGCTGCTTCTGCTGGCACTCTTCAAATGCAGGCTCCTAGAAGTGACATCCCACACTGAGCTTGTTGTCCTACACCATCCTCACAACTGTTATATGAGAAAGTCCATTATGGCAGTCACTGTGTCAATACATCTTGTTGGGAAGTCTTCCTCTTTTAACTGACCCTGCACTTTACCCAGCATGATGGCCTTTCTCCAGGGATGGTTCTCCTGACAACATGCCCAAAATATGAGACAAAGTACTGTCATCCTTGCTTCTACGGAGCATTCTGGCAAGACAGATTTGTTATTTTAGCATTCCGTGGTATCTTCAATATTCTTTGTAAATGGTATCTTCAATATTCTTTGTTAACACTGTAATTCAAATGCATTGATTCTTCTCCCGTATTCCTTATTCAATGTCCAAAATTCATAATGCATGAGGAGAATGAAATCAGGTGCACCTTAGTCCTGTAAGTGACATCTTGGTTCTTTAACACTTTTAAAAGGTCTTTTGCAGCAAATTTGCTTAATGCAATATATACTGATTTTTAAAAACTGCTGCTTCCATGTGTGTTGATTATGGATACAAGGATATGAAGTCTTTGATAATTTCAATCTTTTCTCCATTTATCATGTGGTATTTTTTTAATCTAGTTTTGAGGATTTTTGTTTTCTTTACATTGAGGTACAATCCATACTGAAGGCTGTAGTCTTTGATCTTCAACAGTTAAGTAATTTTAAAGTCCTCTCATCTTCCAGTAGCAAGCGTGTGTCATGTGTATACTGGAGGTTAATGACTCTTCTTTCACTTCAAGTAACAATCCTATCCCCTCTGTATACAGGGTTGACTTAAAGACATTGCTACCTAAAATGGGGGGAGCTATAAACAAACGAAGTGACTGGCTTACAAATTTTCAAGAAGGAGTTCAGTTTCTGTGTGTGTGTGTGCAGAATCCCCACTGAACGTTTTCCTCTTGTCTAGATGGGTCTGGTGACAGGAGATGGGGACAAGATTCTTTTGATTCACTAGTGAGTAATTGTTATTATGACTAACTATGATTGTCACAATTGTAAAGACAGAAGTTTTGTAACATAAAGGGGGGAATAGTTAATCTTACATTTCAGCAACAAAGGACCCTAGGATCATCAAGAGAAGAGCATGAGCAGAACGTGGGATCCTAACCAGAGAAGCAGCGACAATAGAGATGGCAGAGGTGATGGTATGGAGATATAGAGCAGCTGAGGACTCTAGACTCACAGAAAGAGAAAGGCTGTGTGCTAGCAGGCAGGCTTGCAAAATGTGGCCTTTGGTTGCTTGTTTGAATGATTATATATTCGTGAGTTTTTGTATATATCAAAAAATAAATACAGAGGGAATAGAAGCAAATACTGTTAAATGATGATGCATAAAGGGGATTGTAATCATTGCAATGAAACAAAATATGATAGGATGAGTGCAAAACTGATGTTCTCCCATGTAAACTACCATTCAATTCACAATAAAAGATTTAAATGAAAAAAAAAAATTATCTTTAGCAAAATTTTACTTGCACATTCCGTTGGGTCACCTCTCTGGAATGGGCACAAATATGGATCTCCTCCAGTCACTTTGCCAGTTAGCGATCTTCCAAATTTCTTGGCATAGTTGAGCTGAGTGCCTCCAGTGCTGCATCAGTTTGTTGAAAGATTTCAATTTGTATTCCATCAAATCCCAATGCCTTGTTCTTTGCCAATGCCTTCAATGCATCTTGGACTTCTTCCTACATATGCTACCCTTTGACCATATGCTACCTCTTGAAATGATTGATAATCAGCCATTTCTTTTTTGTACAGTGACACGCTGTATTTCTTCCATCTTCTTTTGATGCTTTCTGTATCATTCAATATTTTGCTTACTGTTGAGTTGGTTCTGACCCATAGCAACTCTGCATAATATTTCCCAGGAGTGGCTGGTTAGCTTGAATCACTGACCTTGTGGTTCAAAATGACCTTGCTGTCCAGCGCATTAGCCTGCAGCGCCACACCAGGACTCTCTAACATAAACATGTGTCCTCCCACCTCACACAAACAAAAACCAAACACAAATAAAGAAAAATAAGAAACTAGGGAAAATGAACACCTAATAAAAATACTAGATCCAAAGAAAAAATAAGATTCTACATTAAAAAAGAAGTATTTTAAAAATAAAAACCTCTCAGAAACTAAATAATATGAGTTTAAAAGATACTATTTAGGAAAACTTCATAGAAAATATAAACAAATACAAAGATAAATAGTAGGGAGGCCAAAACAATGAAACCAGAGGTTCAAGCTGTTAGGTTGAATATCACATTAAGAGTTCAAGAAACAAGTCTTGTGATTTGCCTTACTTCAGGTATCTTCTAGATTTGGGATGAGTTCTGAGTGACTGAATTTTTAAAAGAACATGTTCATTAATTACAGAAGATGAAAGGGCACTACCTGCCCAACAGCAACAAGAAATAATTTATTGACCTCATACAGCTGTATCAGAAATCTTTTCATAATACTCAAAGTGTACTGAAAAAAGATATATATATAATATAATGGAAATAAACTTGAAACACATATTTTCAAAAAGCCTAAACATAGCTCCACAAGGTAAGAGAGCAAGGACAGTGGTGTAATAAAAGCTTGGCTGCTATTTGAAAAGTTGGTGGTTCAAACCCAAGAGTTGCTCTGTGGGGAGAAAGATATGGCTGTCTGCTTTCATAAAGATTACAGCCTTGGAAACCCTGTCCTACATGGTTGCTATGGGTAGGAACTGACGCTATGGCAGTGGGTTAAGGTAACAGATCAGAAATAATAACTATACTGAATGCTTCAATGCTTACCTTTTCTTTGTAAACACCTTTAACAACATCAGACATCCTACTCTCCAGAGGGAGTTCACCTTGTGTTCGTGAACTTCCAGGCAAAGGAGGAAAATTTGAAGCTAACAGATCAAACTTTGGTGTTGGAGCTTTTGCTTCAGTTGGTGAAGGATGGGGTCTCTAAAATACACAAATTGCAAAACAGGTCATATACCTATGAAATTCTCGAATTCTGTAACACAGAAGTTGAGAGAGATAAAAAGCAAACAAAAATAAAAAACAGAAACACACTAAAAATCACAGAATTATCCCAGTAAACCTTCTTAAATCTCTTCTCAGTTGAGTTCTTATTTGTGGTGGTGGTCATGTGCTGCGGAGTCAGTTCTGAATCATAGCGAATCTGCATAGGGATTCCAAGGCTGTAAATCTTTACGGGAGCAGAAAGCCTCATCTTTCTCCCATGGAACCGCTGGTAGTTTCAAACTGTTAACTGTGAGATTAGCAGGCTGACTCATTAACTACTACACTACCAGAGCTCCATGAGTTTTCATTACTCTTTATCAATCTTACTTATCTGTGGTCAGTACCCCCTTCTTGATTCCTTTGCAAACTTGCTATACTCCTTAAGTCTTCTAACCAATCATCACTATTCTTTACTATCTAAATTTGCTAAACACTTTCCTCACAACAAAACCTGTACCTTATCTCAAATTTCCATCATCTTTTCTCCTTCCAGTCTTAAGAGAACAGCATCATTCTTTCTCCCTTCCTGCTACCCTGTAAATCGACTGACAAGTCTCATTGCTAGCTCTTCCACTTCCTCCTCTGTACTCACTACTCCAATAAAATTGCTTTGGCAAGTCACCAGTGTTTCCAAAATGCAAAATGTGACCTCTCTCTCTAACAGATGTGGGGTGCTCATCACTTTTTATTTTGGGAACCCATTCCTCTCTTAGCTTCCATACCTTTTCTCTTGAATTTTCACAGGTATGACAACCATGTGCTCCCCTCTCTCTACACACTTAAGTCATAAAAATGTTAAGTGCCACTGTCGGTTCTGACCTATAGTGATTGTATATACGTTTCCAAGTAGCGGCTGGTGAGCTTGAACTGCTGACTTGATTTGCGGTTCAAATCGACTCTTCAGTCCCAGTGTATTAACCCACTGCCACTCTAGTATAAGACAATAAATCCAAATATCTCCAGCTCAGCTCTCCCTCCTATGATGTCCACCTTGTTCAAGACATGCTTGACTCGATTTCTCTTCACCCAAACTTTCAATCCTCAATTCTTAACATTTCTAATATATCCAAGTAACCCCAAATCTAGTCTGCCTCTCCTCAGTTGCTTAGAGCCACTTTGAGAGCTACTGTGGATTACTATAATGGCTTCACTTAAAAATCGTCATACTTTAAAAATTTTAAACTATGTAAATATATTATATATTCAACTAATTTGAGCAATATAGATCAAACCCCTAAGTAACTGTGCTTGAGAGTCGGTGTGTAGGTTAGTGATGGTGATAAATATTTTATGGTAAAGCTTAGACACCATCTTCACTGAATACTATAATCAATTCAAAACAAAACAGTACAAGGAAAAAGATTATAATGGAATTGTAATTATAATTAAATAAGAAAGAAAAACCTGAAAAGATGCAGTTAAAGGTAAAAATACTTACTGCAATCCTGTCGTCTTCCCGTCGTCTTCGACCTCTGAAAAGAGTTCTCCTTTTTAAAAACAGACAAGAAGTGGAAGGGAACAACTTAATAGTTTTTTTTTGGTCTCAAATATACATGTCCTATTAAAACTACCTTGGAATTTGCCATCTAAAAAAAATCCACCATAGAATTTTAAATATTCAACCTTTCTAATTTGAGGCTATTCTTCCACTAACAGACACATATTGTGCATGCTTCTGAAGAGATCCTGAGTTAATCTACCAAATACTTCAAACACTGCTAAGCAAACTGGACCAATTTTTCTAATTAGTGCTCCTGCCATCCTACTTGTTTTTATTTTGATATAAGAAGTCAGGAAATACATAATCCCATTCCCCATAGTTTAGAATTTGGAAGAAAGTAACCTATAATACAGATGGACTATCATATTTAAGCAGTTCTTTTGCCAATGAAAGGTAAACAATTTCAGAATAACTTCATAAAATCTATGATTAGAGCTATAATCTATCCATATTTCTTAATGAAACACTATTAACTCATGTTATATAAACATGTTTAGCATAACCAAGAGCCAATATTTAGTTAAAAAAAACCAAAATCCACCAGATCATGGTCATCAATTATTCAGGATGATCACATCATGATGAAATAATTTTCATAAACCACATTTTTCTTACCTGCCCCTACCATAGTCCCCATTCTGTTCCATTGACAAAGTGGCAGTCTCTTTTAGAAGGTAAGTTTGTTCCTGATGCCCTACTGGGTTATGTCGTTCATTTGGAAAGTTCCTTGAATTATTAGATCTATTCAATGGTCCATCCCCCAATGATACAGACCCCTCTGTTGAGTGTTCTGAACCAATGGATGACCTAAAATGAGGCTTCACACTAAAAAAAAAAAAAAAAAATACTCAACACTATAACTAGGGTTGTAGCAGATATCCTTGACTACTAGTTATCATCTTAACAAGTCTAAATCAGTCAGACTTTAAGCTAACTCATGCATCTATAATATGCATTCTCAACAGGGCAATATTGTCCCTAAAAAGGGGTAAAAATCAGTTCTAGGAAGCAATGTTGTATGTGAAAAAATCTTACTCATATTTAAAGCACTAGACATACATACATAAACACAAATAGTATTCCTATAGTATCGGGAAAAACAGGCTCTTTAGAGAGAGACAATGAAAAAATGTTGAGAAACACTGGAAGAAAACAAAAATTCTAGTCTCTTACTAAGTAGAATCCATAAGCAAATGGAAGTTATAGCAATACAATTAACAGCCTGGCATTACTTAGGATATGCAATCTGATAAAAAACAAAACAAAACTACTTCAATAGAAGCAGATTTCATCTTGGATGACAGGTGTAAACACCCAACTCTACACATTTATAAACAATCAAAGTTAAGGTAAGGTAATGGAGAGTCTGCAATTTAACAGTAAAAACACCTAAAAGTAAGCACAAATACTAAGAATCTTAACTATACAGAAGATTTAAAAAGTGAGAGATTTGTTTTGTCCCTTGCTCACAGTTTATACACTATCCCATTTTAATAGTCTATTTTCAGTTACAAATTTACAAATATTAATAGCATGCTGTCAATTATGTTTCTCTAAACAGGGCTTTACAAATAAAATTGTGGGTTATATTAGAATACACCTCACATATATATATAGTGTGGTACAGCATACAGGGGACAAAATGATGAACAGTTCCTAGATATTATCAAACATCTTAAGGCAATGAGTTGATGGGTCTGGTGGCTCAGGACCATAGTCTCAGGACAACTCATATAACATAGTCAACAAAGATAATGTTCTACATCCGACTGTGGTGAGTAGTGTCTGGGATCTTGAAAGCTCATGAGCAGCCATATAAGTCTCTTTATGACCAGAATAAAACAGAGTGATAAGAACTTAAGAGGATTGGAATCAATTAGTCCAAAGAATTAATGGAACATGGGAACATCAGTCTCCATGACTCTGAGATCAGAAGAATTACACAGTGCCTGGCTACCACTACCAACTTCTCTGAAAGGGATCACATTGAGGGTTTTGAATAGAGTGGGAAAAAATGTGGAACAAAACTAACAATTATAATATATAATAATAAAACCTTGGGTTTACTGGTCAGAAAGCGACTGGGGGAACCTAAGACTATGCCCTTAAATATTAGGTCTGGAAAGGAACTCACCCTCGTGACCCAATTTTCCACCAAGCGGTTAGGGTAGGTATACATGGGGGACAACAACACTAGTAAGGTATACTCACCATGAAATGGTCAATTATTCAAAATCAAGGAGGTAACATTTACTTAAGGACAACTGTTGTTGCATGGAGGCAATTGCAATCAGTGAGATGAAACAAAGTGTATGATTTGTTGAATGCAAAACTGATGATCTTGCCTGTAAAACTTTGCTCAATTCGCACAAAAAAGCTTAAAAAAAAAAAACCCAAAAACCCCTCGAAGATAACATCACTGAATACAAAGCAATTCTAAAAATATTATCCATATTTGAAAATAACATCACATGGTTAAGTATGTTGCTGACATATCTGTTCACTTAAAATTTTACATTTCAATACACCTAACGGATAAGCGTTTAGATTCAAATAGCCCTCAGATCTCATAATCTTACCCTTCATTGAGAGGACTTACAATTTCAGTCCAGGCAAACAGAAAAAACAAGAAGTGATAAAAGATAGAAGGAAAGGAGAAGTAAAGTGGCAGAAAGATAAGGTAGAGAAATCCCAGGACTTCTGAAAGTTAGTACTATTCTCTCTAAGTAGACTAGTGATCATCACTGGGCTGTCACAAGGTTAATATAAAATTTGCAAAAGGGTTCTCTAAAAGTTACTTTCTTTTTATCTGATAAAGTCCTTTAGCTTTATGTTACATTTTAATTTTACTAAGTACTTATGTATTAAGGAGCTCTGGTAGCGTAATGGTTACGAATCGGACTGTGAACCACAAGGTCAGCAGTTCAAAACTACCAGCTGTTCCGCGGGAGGAAGATGAGGCTTTCTGCTCCCATGAAGATTTACAGTCTTGGAAACCATGTACAGGGTCGCTATGAGTCAGAACCGACTCCACGGCACATAACAACAACATTTATGTATTATTTCTATAATTAAAAACTAATCTGTATTGGTCAAATACTTGGGAAAAGACTGAACCACAGGTAATTTTGAAGACATGGAAAAATTTTTACCAAACCTGTCATCTCTTGGAACTTACAGTCAAGGCCTTTCATTTCTGGATTTCTTAATGTAATCTTACCCCTTCCAGCAAGAAGGCAGAGCCAACAAAAATAAGTGACATAAAAGATAATCATAAGCCCATCTTTTTATCACCTGTTTACAGCAAAATTCACCTCTTCAATGAAATGTATATGTAGTCAACATGAGAAACCTGCATTTCTCCTTAAGAGAAATTATAAACTGTCAATTACAAGAATGGAATTATTTTTTAAGAAAAATCACAGCCAGATTATGATACAGAAGGAGATGTTCTAATCTCACGCCTGACAGTAAAAGTAGCCATTTTACCCTGGTGTGGTGCTATAGCATAAGCTTTGGACTGCTAACCAAAAGGTCTGGTTCAAACCCACCAGCTGCTTCTAGGAAACCCTATATAATCGCTATGAGTTGGAATCGATTTGATAGCACTTTAACAACATGTAAGCCTTCACTTTCATCTGTAAAGTGCATTAAAAACGACATCAGAACACAGGTATTTCAACCATACATACATTATGGTTCATCATGTACATGAAACTCATGTATTATCAAACTAAGTTGTTGCTGTTGTTAGGTGCCACGGAGTTGTTGTTGTTAGGTGCCATCGAGTCAGTACTAATTCAAAACTACCTTATGCACAACAGAACGAAACACTGCCCGATCCTGGGCCATAAGAGAGCCTTCTAAAATGGCACAAAAAATCTTTTGCCCATAAAGACTCCCTCATTCTAACAGTATGACATTTGATTTACTATAACAAAAGATTTCATTGGAAACTTCATATGGCATTATAAATGAATGTATGTAGTAAAATTTTTCCAAATACTTAAGAACTTGAGAAAATATGCTCAGTTTGTTAGTAATTGTTTGTTGTTTACTATAGTTGACAGGAAAGGAGCTCTGGTAGCGTAGTGGTTACGAATCGGGCTGCGAACCTTAAGGCCAGCAGTTCGAAACTACCAGCTGCTCTGCGGGAGAAAGATGAGGCGTTCTGCTCCCGTAAAGATTTACAGCCTCGGAAACCCTGTACAGGGTCTCTATGGGTCGGAACCGACTCGACGGCACTTAGCAACAACAACAATAGTTGACAGGAAACACTTCAAAAATTAATGCTTAAGAATCCTAAACTCAGTTAACATTTTTATCTTCAAAGAATCTCATTTCCCAAAATGTTACCCATTTAACACACTAAATGGCATTTAGACAGATTTAAAAAAAACTTATTGTGAATTGATTGAAGGTTTACAGAAAAAGATCACCTGTTTTACATCCAGCAAATCATACACTTTGTTTCATTTCAATGATTGCAGTATCCTCCACGTAATTAACAAGTTATCCTGCTTCCTCCCTGTGGTTCCTATTTGCCTTCTACCCACCTTCCCATCCCTTCACAACTTTGTCTTTAGGTAAATGTTATATCCTTTTGATTTTTAATAAGTGACTATTCCATGGTGAGTATACCATACATTACTAGTGTTTTTGTTACCCTTATTGCTTGGCTGAAAATTGGGCCACAAGGATGAGATCCTTTCCAGACCTGCATGGTGGATTTTCAACTTACCGATTTTTTTGGAATGGTCGACCCAAATTCATAGCAGCAACATTTGTTTTATAAGATCCAGGGGTATTAAAGCTATTCACAAAACTACCATTGGGAAATGGCGCCTGGAAGAAAATGTAATATTTGAACAGTATTAATGACAAAAGGATTTATCTGGTGTGAGGGTCATACAGAAGCCTCTCATGAGCTACCCTAGAATCAATTTCTCTTCCAAGTTAAAAGCAAGTTAAAATATTCATATTCACTTTCGCAATATTCACTTCAAGCACTAAAAAAACAATGGATCACTAGATCATTGTTTACTCAATGAGGAACATTCCTCTCTGAAAATGCTTAAGAAAAATAATAGCATTATAATGTATTCAGGATTTATCTAGTTTTTTTCTTTCAATTCATTCAGCAAATTTCAGAGGATAAAACTTTATTCAGAGGATACGAACTTTATTCGTATACATACATTTAGTATTGTTGTTGCCGTTACGTGCCACTAAGTTGACTCCACCTCATAGTGACCCTATATAGGTTTCTGAGAAGTGGCTAGTGAGCTTGAATCACTGAGTCTGTGGTTCAAACTGACTTTGAAGTCAAGCACAAATTATATCCATAGCATATTTAAAAGCGTGGCAACAGTAGTGAGGTTGGCCCATGATAGGGTAGTGTTTCGTTCTGCTGTGAATAGGGTCGTTATGAGTCGGTACCGATAGGATGGCACCTAACAACAACAACAGTATCAACACAAACCAAAGCCAAGAAAAAAAATCTAAAATTTCCTTTAAATTACAACTTAAATCAAAAATGTTCTTGTTCTAGAAGGATTTTACTTACCAGTGGTGTTTCAAAGTAAGGTGCAGGATTTGGAGACCAAGACTGAGGCACAAGACTATACACTGAGTATTGTTGGTGAGGATTATATACAGGCTGCATAAAGACTGGTGATGCATACTGTGCTTGAGTTTGAATGGACTGACTAAACATACTAGAATCCATTAATCGATAACCGTTCTTAGCAAAAAACGTATTGATGGCTTTTATCCTTGCCTAGAAGGAAGAGGAACAAATAACAACTCTTAGTATGCATTTTACAAATATATCTAATTTGCATCTTTTCCATACTTTACACAACCATTTCTGCATAGTGTAGAATAAGCAGAGCAAAATAAAAGGAAATAATTAGTAATGCTGATTAAATTTTTAAAAAGAAAAATTTTCCATGGTAAAAATCACAAAAAAAGAAAAACAAAATGTCAAAGCACAAAAATGGGATACCAAAAGCATGCAATAATATATATATAAGAGATGAAAGGTCCAACAATTCTATAGAATGGGCTATATCCTGTAATCACATGGATAAAAAAGAAATATTGGTAGCTAATACATACAAATAGATGCTAAATGCCACTCATTAATAAGAGAAGTACAATTAAATATGAGTAAACATTTCTCACTTATAAGATACGCTAATGTCCAAAACTTTGACACTATAGTCTATACAAGAGGGTATAGCAAAAAAAGCACTCTACTACACTGAAGATGGGCATGCAAAACACCACAACCCCATAAAAGCAAATCTAACTATACCTTTTAAAATCTTTACATGTACATACTGTTATTCTAATCAATTCCAATTTTAGAAATTTTCCCCAATATATGAGAGGTCTTAAAAAGCTCATGGAAAAATAAAATGGAAATTAAACAGAATTTTCTCACAAACTATTTAAACCCTTTGACATGGACAACATAGGTTACTATGTTGCTATTAGTATTATTATTCTGACACTTTTGTGTGTGATTACAGGATAGAGCAAATAGTTACTGAGATCTGGGATTTGCACATGAAACATAGATATGGGAATAAAAATGTAAAAACCATGCAGGTTGAATCTGAATTGAAATATCAGTAAAAACTCCTATCTTATTTAAAACAAAACACATTTCTTAGCTGTGTCCAATGAAAAAGCTTAGAAACAATGACCACTTAGTAAACAACAAAATATTTTCATTTCAATGTAGCCTGGGGAATCTGGACAAAACTGTCTACCTCCAGGCAAGACTATTTCTGAATAACGAAAGAACTCAGAAGTCAACTTCAAGAGCAAAACATTTCCTCAATCCTAACAATAAGCGTGCCAAGTATGTATAAATACATAACAAAACACACTTCAGTGATCATTTTGGAGGATGCAAGGGAACCAATGGAATCCTGGTGTGACACTGTAGGATAAGCACTGGACTGCTAACCACAAGGTTCATGGATCAACTCCATCAGTTGCTCCTCGTAAATCGTATACAGGGTCACTATAAGTCAGAAGCAACTTAAAAGCATTTAACATCAACAATATATGAAGTGTATATACATTGCTGTTGTTGTTAAGTGCCGTAGAGTCAGTTCTGACCCATAGCAACCCTGTACAGGGTTTCCGAGGCTGTAAATCTTTACAGGGACAGAAAGCCTCATCTTTCTCCCATGCAGCAGCTGGTAGTTTCGAACTGCTGACCTTGCGGTTCGCAGCCCAATTCGTAACCACTATGCTACCAGAGCTCCTCAGGTAATGTAATAGTTGATGACAGCAACCTTTTTCTTTATATAATTCCATTAACTCCCAAAACCTGTTAGGATCTTGAGATAGGAAACAGTGCCGAAGAATGTTCCAGCTGCCATGCCCATGGCACTAACCATCACAAAACCCATCTGTACTCAGTTGAAGCAGCTTGCTTGGGACTGACCGTAGGGACCCACAGCCAACTTGCATCTAGTTTGTGGCTGCCGTTTTCCAGGTCTAATAACAACATATGTGGGGGTATATATGTGTAACTCATTATACAACGCTTAATGAATTTATAGATTTAGATAATGATCAGTTATCCTCTAATGTGAGAAAAATAAACAGATGAAAAACTATGTTCTTATCCCACCCCTCCACTGCTCTCAAAGCAAACCCAAATGTCATCAAGCCTCTAAACCTAGCTACCAGTTTTTGTATGACATACAGGGGAAAGAAGAGCGTGTTTAACTATCAGGGGTCCTTGAAAAGTTCATGAAAAATATGTATTATGAAATAACTGTAGATGGATCTTAAAAAAATTTTGCACCAAAATAAATTTGTACAAAGTTGATAAGACTTGACAGCACAAAACAAGTTGGTAAGACATCAGTTTAAAACAAAACAAAACAAAAATCAACCCTTATTAGAGCAATACAAATCCTACTAAAATTGAACAAACATTGAATTTATGAAGGCTGGATGGAAAAACAGTGAAATGACTAATGGCTTATGATGAAGTTAATGGGGACAATACTCCAAAGAACCAACAGTTAGTAATGAATAATTTGTTTTAAGAAGGGAGATGATGCTGAAGATGAAGCCCACAGCAGCAGACAATGTACACTGATTTTCAAGAAAAAAGTTAATGTCATTCATGCTCTAAAAGGACCAGCGTTTAAGAACATAAGAACAGAAAAAGTAAGTCAAGACCACTGCCACCTCAGCTGGCCAGAAAATTAAAGCTGAGCAAGAGGGAATCAAGACACTGCAGTCTTTCTTGGAAGGCGAGATGGAACATAGCTTTCCCAGTGTGATCCTGAAGACAATGTACAATCAAAGCAATAGCTACCAAGAGGTGAAAATGGTACAAAGAAAAAGCAGACAGATCAAGAACAAAAAGTTAAGGGAGGAAAAAAAATCAGTCAAGAAAAATTGAACAGTGACTGGGTAGTATTTGAAATTACTTAAAAAAAAAAAAAATTTTGTTGTGAAAATAAACGTTAACAAAGCATACATCACAATTTCTACATACACAATTCAGTAACACTGAGTATCTTCGGTTTCTATATATTTGTTTATTTCATATACATGGGATCATATATGATTTATCCTTTTGAAACTGATTTATTTTACTCAGTATGCTGTTTTGAATGTTCATCTTAATTTTGACAGATTTCAGGAACCCATTATCTTTTACGGCTGTGGGTGATGCTGTAAGATAAACACTGGAACCAAATGTCTGTTAGAACTGCAACGTCAGCGGTCCAATCTCACCAGCTGCTCTTTGAAACCATATACAGTTCACTGAGAACCAACTGGACAGCACACTTCACAAAAAATTATTAGTGAGCTCAAATGGACTGGTTTTGGCCATTTTGAATCAGATAATCAATCACATAGTAAAAAAGAATATTTATATGCCTATAAGAAAGACCAGTCTACTACTATTATTCAAATTAATGTACCAATCATTAATGTCAAAGTGGAAGAAATGAAACTCCTGTAGTCTGAAATTGATCAAACATGCAATCAAGAGGCACTGATAATTACTGGTGATTACAATGTGAAAGTTGGAAACAAAGAAAAATCTGTGGTTGGAAATATGGCCTTGATGAAAGAAACCACACTAGAAATTACGTGACAGAATTTTACAGGACCAAATCTATTCATTGAAGATATATTTTTTCAACAATATAAATGATACCATCTAAATGAACATTGCCAGTTGAAATGCATAGAATTCAAATAGGTGGAGACAATGTAGAGAAGATCAACACTATCAGTCAGAAAAAGAACAGGTGTGAAACAGAACATCAGCTGATCACATGCTAGTTCAAGTTGAAGCTTAAGTAAATGAAAACAAGTCCACCAGAGTCAAAGAACAATTTTGCATATAACCCACCTGAAATCATCCCAAATATGGACTTGACTCAATGAACACTAATGACTGACCAGGCAAGTAGTGGGATGACATCAAGAACATCATACATGAGACTTCAGGAAAGATGGCAGACTAGGCAGATGCACTATATGGACCCTCTACAACAAAAATATGAAAGACAAAACAGACACCGATGAAAATTCTGGCACCTTGAACTTCAGAAGAAGAGTTAGAGAGGTGGATAGAATGTTTGCTGGGGAAAGAGGCAAGAGAGGGGGACTGGTGAACTGCTAGCAAGACTCAGATACACCATATTGTGAGCAGCTTTGGCCAGAAGGAGGTCTGGCAGAACAGATTCGCATGGATGATGGAAAAGGTGTGATCTCTTCTTTTTTGCCCCCTAAACTCCCCCAAACGGCCACCACTCGTCTGTCTGCCATGCTGTGGTGGTTTGAGTTGCTGTGATTCTGAGGGCTATGCCACCGGTGTTTTAAATAAGCATGGTGGACAGGTTTCAGATGAGCTACAAAACAAAGACAGACTAGGAAGAAAGAGTGACAAACTACTTCCGAATCGCTAGTCACTGAAAACTCTATGAATAGCAGAGAAACATTGTCAGATACAGGACTGGAAGGTGGGAAGGCACTCAAGAGTGCGACTGGGGAAAAAAAATGCCTCCTCAAAGTAGGGTTGACCATAATGACATAAATACAGTTAAGCTCGGGGGAGAAAAGCGCACAGAACCTGCATTTGATGATGGGCAACAACTTAAAATGAAGAGAAACACCTGTAAACATCCATTGATAATTGGAACATGGAATGTACGAAGTATGAATCTGGGAAAATTAGTGAGCTGAAATGGACTGGTACTGGCCATTTTGAATCTGATAACCACATGGTTTACTATGCAGGGAATGACAAATTGAAAAGGAATGGTGTTGCATTCATCGTCAAAAAGAACTTATCTAGATCAGTCATGAGGTACAATGCTGTAAGTGATAGGATAATATCCATGTGCCTACAGGGAAGCCCAGTTAATACCACTATTATTCAAATTTATGCACCAACCACTAAAGCCAGTGAAGAGGAAATAGAAGAATTCTACCAACTTCTTCAATCTGAAATAGATCAAACACGCAATCAAGATGTATTGCTCATTACTAGTGACTGGAATGCAAAAGTAGGGAGAAAAGAGGAAGGAACAGTAATTGGAAAATTTGGACTTGGTGATAGAAACGATGCTGGAGAACAAATGATAGATTTCCGCAAGACAAATGACCACAATTAATTCATACCTATTGGTAATTAAACTGAATGTAAATGGATGAAATGTTTCAGAAAGAGACATAATGAGCAGAATGGGTAAGAAAACATGATCCTTTAAAATGCTGTCTACAAGAAACAAATAAAAAAATGAAGACAGTCTAAATGTTCACCACAAAAGAATGGTTAAGCAATCTTTGGTATATACACACAGTGGAATACTACAAAGCATTGCAGAATAATGATGAATCTGAGAAACACCTCACAAATATTGTATAAGAACAATGTTGTAAAAAGTTAAGAAATGGTTTTTTTAATAAAAGAAACCATCAATCATGGCTACGGGGAGAGGGGAAATTATTCATAAGGTAGAAGAGGGTTCACACATGTGAACATGGGTAACAGGGCAAGCAATATTCAACGAGTAGTTTAGTAGGGTGGGAATGAAGGTAATCAGAAGAACAGTTAGTAGAAGTAAATGTTGTTAACTGTAGGTACAATTTAACAAATTAATTCAGGGGATTACAATCATATAATGAAGTCAAGTATATGATTTGTTGAATGTAAAACTGATGATCTGCTCTGTAAACCTTCACTCAATTCACAATAAAAAGCTTAAAAACACACACAAAACAGATCTAGAAGTTGGATCAGCAAGGATGATTTATAAATGGAACTTTTTTCATTATTAATTAGCTTTTAAAAAGTGCTCTTTTTCTGACTTCTTTTAAAATTATTATTTCCTGGACTACCGGCATGGTACTGTAGAATCAGCAATGGATTACAAACTACACGGTGGTCCTTGGAAACCCTATTCAGGGTCACTATGAGTTGGAACAGACTTGACAGCACTTAAAAACAACATTTAGTCATGTAATACCTTAAGGATATCTGATTGCCTCTGAATTATTTGTTATAAATAAAAATATTCATGACAGGTGATAGACATTATCCTTTATCATTAAAATTTGCCCTTCACACCTTCTTCCTTTGCTTGCCATTGTCTATTCTGTCTCTGCCCTTCCTTTTATCTAGGTGCACCTTACTAGGTGCTTCTCTAATAAAGAGCATCATATAACTAGGTTTTATATTTTGGTTTAATCAAACAACAAAAAAAAGGTTCTTTTCCTATTAATAGATGTGTTTAATCCTATGTATATTTATTGACACTAGGTTTGATTCTTTTTTAAAACAAATTTTATTTCTAATATTTTTCTAAACAAAACACCCAAAACAACCCCTCCCCCAACAAAACAACACAACATCTATACGAGAGCAAAAGGTCACTGAAAAGATATGTAAGACAGAAAAGAGCAAAAGCAATGCCAGAAGAAACCCTAAATTCTCTTAGCTGTAATGTGAATGGAAGAATGAAGTAAAATCAGAATTATTTCAACAGCTAGAGAAGACACGGTAAACTACTGTTAAATTTGCTAAAAGAAAACACAAAGGGAATAACAAACTCAGCATTATCTCAAGCTGAAAGAAAAAACTGCCACATTGAAGGATTCTATGGGCAAAAGGAGAGCAAATAAGCACTGGACTGCAAACCACAAGGTCAGTGGTTCAAACCTATCAATCACTCCATGGGAAAAAGATGAGGCTTTCTGCTCCTTCAAAGAAAACTCTGAGTTGGAACCGAATCCATGGAACTTAACAACAAAAGGGCAAAATATTGAAAGATGCAAGAAGCATCAGTAGGCACTACTAGAAAAAGAATTTGATCAACAATCAGTAATTTGATCAAGAATCATACATAGTAAGAATTGTGTAGACATAATATTTTTATGCTCATTCAACTAACTTTCTGAGGTAGCACATCATATGAGCAAAAAATTCCTTTGAAATCTCTATGGGCTTCATAAAGTATTATTTTTCTATATTTTCTTCATATACACAAACACCCAAGAGAACAAAAACTTTGTTTCACACTGGCTTTCTTTTAGTTTTAAGTTTCGTACCATGATTGGCTTGCCCTGAAATGTTTTCACTTCTTCTCTTAAGTATCTAAAAGCCTGAAAGAAAGCAGAAAGGAACTTTTATTCGTAGTCAAACATTTCAATAACGCAATATTTAACCTAGCAAGGCTCTGAATATTAGTAATTGCCTTTAAACCAAACAAATAAAAAATTCTGAAGGTGATTCTATTATGGAGGTGATAGGGAGGCCAGCTTGAACTGCAAGGTCAGCAGTTCAAACTCACTAATTGCTCCTCAGAAATCCTATGTAGGGTCACTTATGAGTCAGAACCGACTGGACAGCACTTAACAACAACAGGGAGCAAAAAGTAAAAATGTTAAGACTTTCTCCGGTACAGTTCACATTTATTCTAGATTAGTTACCACAGATTAACACATGCATAATATACTCAGAGAGTCACACCAGACCCTCAAATGATTCCATTTTCATCTGTAATGAAGAGTGGAGGGAAAAAAGTCATGATATCAGCTAAGGTCATTTTTGTTTCTAATTATTTTTTAAATTAAATATAATTTCAAATTATAAATTATTTATCTTGTTCCAGTTTACAAAAACCATATTTCACTACAGAACAAAGTACTGCTAATTCCTGCTTCATCTCACAACCATTCTTATGTTTGAGACCATTGTTACAACCATTATGTCACTCTATCTTCCTGTGAGTGGGGTTTCCTCTACTAAGGAACATTCTGGCTATACTACTCCCAAGACAAGTTTGTTCGTCCGTCTGTCAGCCTATGATATATACGTTATTCTTTTCCAGCATTATAATTCAAACATATCAATTCTTCTCTGGTCTTTCTTAGTTACTGTCCAGCTTTTCCATGCAAATGACGTGTCATGGATTGAACTGAGTTCCCCCTAAAATCTGTGTCAGTTTGTTTGGACCATGATTCTCAGTGGCTTAACAGTTATGTGATGAAACAACTTTTAGCCTCCTAAACTGTGAAAGAATAAATTTTCTTGCTAAAGCCATTTACTTGTGGTATTTCTATTATAGTTGTTGTTAAGTGCCATCGAGTCGGTTCCGACCCATAGTGACCCTGTACAGGGTTTCCGAGGGTGTAAATCTTTACGGGAGTAGAAAGCCTCATCTTTCTCCCGTGGAGCGCCTGGTAGTTTCGAACCGCTGACCTTAAGGTTCGCAGCCCGATTCGTAACCACTACGCTATTATAGTAGCACTAGCTAAAACAAACACGAGGCTACTGACAATACCATGGCAATCAGGTACACCTTAGTCCTCAAAATGATATTTTTGCTCTTGAACATGTTAAAAGAGGTCTTTTGCAGCATTTTCTTTAATTTCTTGACTGTTGCCTTCCATAAGCAGTGACTGAATCCAAGTAAAATGAAACCCTTGATTTTTTTTCTCCATTTATGACGATATTGTTTACTGGCCTTGTTGTGAGGATTTTTGCTTTCTTTACAATGAATTGTAATCCATACTGAAAATTGAATTTTTAAATCTTCATCAGGAAGTACTTCAAATCCTCTTCCCTTTCAGCAAGCAAAGTTGTGTCATCTAACATGCTATACAGGTTGTTAATAACTTTTCCTCCAATCCTGATGCCTCATTCTTCTTCATATAGTCACCATCTTGGACTAATTGCTCAGCAAACAGAAAGGATACAACCCTGAGACACACCTTTCCTGACTCTTGATCTATGTACAGATTCTGCATGAGTTCTTGAATTTTCATTCTTCCCAATGTTATTCATACTGTGTCATGATCTACAGAGTTGAAATCCTTTGCATAGTCAATAAAACACAAGTAAACATCTTTCTGATATTCTCTCCTTTGAGTAATTTGCTGGACTGCAAAGTTGGTTTGAACCACAAGGTCGACAGTTCAAGCTTACCAGCCACTCCTCAGAACTCTACACAGGGTCACTATGGGTTGGAACAACCATGTCCTATGGAGTTCTGGTAGCGCGGTGGTTACGCGTCGATCTGCTAACCTAAAGGCCAGCAGTTTGAAACTACTAGTCATTCCGCAGGAGAACAGCTTACAACCACCACCACGTACTAGAAATACTACTGAGGGCACATAGTTTCCTACACCCCAGGCTTATTTTGAAACTGTGTGTTCATTGACAGGTAACATACTGTTCTTAAATTGAAATGAAAAACATCTTTGCAACATTATTGTAAGCATACTTTTGTTAATTAATGCATACTGTTAATTTTACCACCAGAACAGCATTAGGAGAAAAATGGTTTGTCTTTTTTTTCTCACCTGTTGTGCATCTGTGTCAGATTGGAAAGTGATATACCAGCTGCTATTATGTGCAAACTCACAGCTTATCACTTTGGGACAGTTTTCATTTATGAACAGAGCTTTCACTTCCTAAAAACAAAACAAAACAAACTTTAGTTGACTTTTAATTAAGATACCAATAACTGGCACCTTTTGCTTTTTAACTAGAATAATAGCATCTTTTCATGTCTTTCTATCCCTTCTAGTTCTTCCTTGTTTACTCTTTATGTTTTCTGCCAGTTTTCCTAGTGAGGGTAGCTTATAAAAATACACACAGTCATGGTGTAAGGTTTGTATTGATTCCTTTAGGTGAACCAATGGAATGCAGTACCATATTTTATGATGAGTAAAACGAAATGATTTTTCTCCTAGTGGCAAGGTAATAGTCCTTATTAAAAAATGTGTCCAAAAGAAATGGTATGCACTCTATTAATATTTTCTGGGTTCTAAATATATTCTCATTTAATGTGAATTCTTTGCCTGTATCAGTCACAGTCACGAACTCTGTGTACACCTGGTTTTTCCATAATTGATATAAAAATCTTAAAATAGTTCTAAAGGCTACTTTATAAAAAGAAAGTAGAAGCAAGCATTAAGTGTGCCTAAAAAGTTATAGAAAGAAAGGAAACAGCATACACTGAAATATCAAGGGCCAGACACTGATTTATGTGAAGGTTTTTCACATTTTACAGCTGAAAAACTGGTGGCTCAGACTGATTTACTCCGAAGTCTATTTCAAAGGGCAGCTAGGGAAGACAAAGTCAAATAATACCATGAAATGTTGAGAGACCTGGAGTTAGAAAATCAAAAGAGAAAAATACACTCAGCAGTTCTCAAACTGAATGAACTGAAGAGAAAATCCAAGCCTCCATTTGAAATAATAAATAATAAATGAGCAAAATACTGAATGATGCAGAAAACATTAAAAGAAGATGGAAGGAATACACAGTCACTATACCAAAAAGAAATGGATAACGTTCAAATATTTCAAGAGACAGCATATGATTGAGAGCCAATATTACTAAAGGAAGGAGTCCAAGGTGCACTGAAGGCAATGGCAAAGAAAAAGTCACTGGGAACTGCTGGAAGACAAATTGAAATCTTTCAACAAACTGATGCAGTACTGAAGGCACTTACTCATCTATGCCAAGAAATTTGGAGAAGAGATCCATATTTGTGCCCATTCTAAAAAAGGTGACCTAAAAATGTAGAAATCATTTGACAATATCATTAATATCATATGCTGAGCAAATAATCTGAGAAGCTGGATTATATGAAGAATAACATGGCATCAGGATTGAAGGAAGACTTATTAGCAACTTTGATAAGCAGGTGATACAACCTTGCTTTCTGAAAGCAAAGAGGACTTATAATACTGAAAAAGATGAAAGATCACAGCCTTCATTACTGATTGTACCTCAAAGTAAAGAAGCAAAAATTCTCACAACTGGACCAGTAAATAACATCATGCTAAAAGAAGTAAAGAATGAAGTTGTCAAAGACTTCATTCGGCTTGGATCTATCTTCAACACTCATGGAATCAGCAGTAAAGAAATCAAATTACAAAGAACAAACAAGATGGCAGATCAGGTGGAAGTGCAGTAAAGAACTCCGCCAACAACACAGAATACCCGACCAAGCAGGCTCAGGGGATGGTCCCAGAACTCTGAACCACATATAAAGGAATATTTA
>NW_006408656.1:6704858-6709370 GCF_000296735.1 Chrysochloris asiatica
AAAGGTAGACGTTTTATAGCAAGGAGGGGAGTGATTAACATTTCAGTCTAGGAGCGGAGGTCCCTAGGATGATCAAGGGAGAAGAGTGGAGAGCGGGACCCTACCCAGAGAAGCAGTGGTGCCTGAAATGGAGGCAGAGATGATGACGTGGAGCGATGGAGCGACTGTGTGCTGAAGACTTGGGGGGTACGGGGAAAAGATTGCATGGAGGGGATTGTAACCATGGCAATGAGACGATATACGATAGAATGAATGTAAAACTAATGTTCTCCCGTGTAAACTATCACATAATTCACAATAAAACGGTAAAAAAAAAAAAAAAAGAATCCTCTACCCAGCAAAGCTGTCAATCAAATATGATGGTATAATCAAAACATTCCAGGATAGCAGAAGCTAAGGAAAACGAATAAGGCCACCATGAAAGAATCGGCACAATTTGAGTTACAATTTTGAAGAATATTAAAGGTACCATGGACTGTCAGAAGACCAAACAAATCTGCGTTTGATGACGTACAGTTAGAATGCTTCTTAGAAGCAGAGTGGCGAGACTTGTCTCTTATACTTCAGACACACAGGAGGGACCAGTCCCTACAGAAGGACATCATGTTGGGTTAAAGCGGAGGGTCAGCAAAAAAGAGGAAATCTCCCAATGCAATAGACTGGCACATTGGCAGTATCAAGGATTGTGATGATAGCTCAGGACTGGACAGTGTTTCATTCTGTTGTGTATAGGAAACCAATGCAATGGCACCTAACAACAACAAAGTCTAATCTGTGTAACATTTATTTGAATTCAAGGAGAAATTTCATTATAAAAAAAAAATCCAAACTATTAAAAGGACTAGGTTATTGTTGTTGTTAAGTGCTGATGAGTTGGTTCGTACTCATAGTAACCCTGTATAGGTTTTCCGAGGAGCAGCTAGTGGGTTTGAACCACTGACCTTGGTCTTATCATTACAATGCTTAACTTATTGCACCACACCAGGACTCGTTGATTAAGTTAAATTTCCTCATAAAATATCAAAATATCACTCAGTGGCAATTTAAACAACAAAATAAGAAAATGACTAAGCTTATTAGAAAATCAACACGACAACAGTACAGTCTAACTTATATTCTAACTATTTCAAATTTCTAGTGCAATACAGTAAATTAAAAACGAGTGCTCATACTTGTGGTGAAATTTCTTTTGAGTCAATAGCTCTTGAAATAAATGGGCAGCCAGATGAACTTTAAAACGTTTGTTAGAGTGGTAAAATATCCCACCTTATCCAGAATTATTAGGCTTCCTGCCACTGATCTCTCTCTACCATCAAAAGTTTACAAATATCATCAAATTTTTCTAGTTCCTCTTAGTTTGCTTTCTCAAAAGTAAAAGCAGAAATCTGAGAGTAACCAAAAATGTATTCCAGAGAGTCTGGGACAAGATGGCAGAGTAAGTCCACCCCCTGCAACAAAGACATGGAGGATGAGTGAAACAGATGCATGTGGTAATCCTGGAACCCTGAGCATCAGAGAATAGGACAGAGAGGTGGACTGAGTGTTGACTGTTAAGAGGAAGCTGAATAGGAGCAGTAAAAGAGAAGAAAAACAGGTAAAATGTGGGCTGGTTTGGCATGGAGCAGCCATCTTAAGCTTAGGACAAAGCTGGAGGTTGGCAGTAAGGGGGTGCAACTTTGGTGGCCAGAGGCATGGCTAGTCCCCACTCTTACCAACCCAGTGACTGGTGGCACCCACTCTTGCACAACCTCTGCTCTGCCTGGATTGGTCACTCTGCTTCTGGAGGCATGTGAACCCATCCTGAACTATGCTACAAAAATAGTAAACAGAGTGAAACTATGTTCACATTTCCGGTCTCTACCACATCCACCAGGAGATAGGTGGTGAGTGTCTGATATTACATTAATATACAATCAGAAGGTAAGTACAAATACGGGAACACAGTACCTCAGAGAAAATAGACAATTTCAGTATTTTTGTCCAGAAACAAGACACAGTACCTCAAACAAGTGATCAAAATACAATTAAAAATCATAACACCAGAAATGGCATAGGAACTACCTGGTAAGGAGTTAAAAAAGAATGCTAATTAGCCAATGTTATGGTTTTGTGAGATAGATCAAGAAATCTACGTATGAAATCAAGGAAATAATAAGACAAAATTATGGAAAAATTCAAAAAACAAATAGCCAATTGGAATCATATAAAAACAGTAATTAGAAAGGAAACCCTATTACAGGGTCACTATGAGTTGGAAACAACTCCATGGCACCCACCACAATCAAAGTGAAACAGACCTATAAAAATTAAAATAGAGAATCAGAGATACAGTTGCTACACAAAGAAAACAAAGTAAAAAGAGGTTATAATGAAGTTACAAAATGCCAAAAATGAAGAGGAAATCAAGGAGACTTTGAGGAGAAAAAACAAACAAAAGAACCTAAGTATAGGTCTAAAAACTACACCAAGCCTTACTCGTAGCCCAACCTTTACCCTAAACACTAACCCTAGTCCTAGCCATAATCCTAGCAATAAATCAAGTTCTAGGCCTAGCCTGGACCCAGCCATAGTACCAACGCTAACCCTTACTTCTATCCACTCACCAACCACCCCTTACCCCAATAAAGTACCCACACAATCACTCATTTCTGGTCATAAGTAAAGAAAAAAGAAAAATATACATTCCACCTGACAGTAACTTGACAGGGCCTGATCCTAACCTCTTCATTTTAATTTGCATGCATGTATTACTTATGCTCTTCCCAGGTCGCATTTTGAGTGCCTTCCAAGCTGAGGGGCTCATTTTCCGACACTATATCTGACAATGTTTCTCTGCTATTCATAAGGTTTTCAGTGACTAAATATTTGGAAGCAATTCATCACTCCCTTTCTCTAGTCTGTCTTAGTATGGAACCTGTCCACCATGGGTAACTCTGCTGGTATTTTAAATACTGGTGGCACAGCTTCCAGAATCACAGCAACTCACAAGCCTCCACAGTACGACAAATTGAAGAGCTGCCTCCTCAAAGTAGAGTTGCCTGTGATGATGCAAATGAAGTAAAGGCTGTAGGAGTAAAGCCTGCAGGACCTTCATTTGCTAATGGGGCACAACTCGAAGACAAACAGCTGTACACACTGATTAATAATTGGACATAGAATGTATGAAGTATGAATCTAGGAAAATTAGAAACTGTCAAAAATGAAATGGAACTCATAAACATCGTTATCTAAGTGATAACTAAGCATTAGTGAGCTGAAATGGACTGATATTGGCCATTTTGACTATGACAACCATATAATACCGGGAATGACAAATTGAATAGGAATGGTGTTGCATTCATTGTCATAAAGAACATATCCAGATTAGTCATGAGGTACAACACTGTATGTGATAGGATAATATTCATGTGCCTACAGGGAATACCCGTTAATACCACTTTTATTCAAATTTACACACCTACCACTAAAATCAGAGAGGATGAAACAGAAGAAATCTACCAACTTCAATATGAAACTGATTAAACACACAATCAAGATGTATTGATCATTAGTGGTGACTGGAATGCAAAGGTCGGGAGCAAAGAGGAAGGATCAGTAGTTGGAAAATACAGCCTTGGTGATAGAAATGATGCTGGAGATCGCATGCTAGAATTTTGCAAAATCAATTTGTTCATTTCAAATACCTTCTGTAGATAGTATAAGAAACAACTCTACACATGGAACTCACCACAGGGAATACAGAGAAATCAAATCGACTACATCTCTGGAAAGAGACTATGGAAAAGCCCCATATCATCAGTCAAAACAAGGCCAAGGGCAGATTGTGGAACAGACCATCAATTGCTCATATGCAAATTCAAACTGAAGCTGAAGAAAATGAAAACACATCCACAAGAGCCAAAATATGACATTGAATATATCCCACCTGAATTTAGAGATCATCTGAAGAACATATTTGATACATGAAACACTAAAGACCGAAAACCAGAAGAGTTGTGGGATGACATCAAGAACGCCATACATGAAGAAAGCAAAAAGTCATTAAGACAAGAAAGGAAAAGGTCAAAATGGATGTCAGAAGAGACAATAAAACTTGCTCGCCAGCGTAGAGATGCTAAAGCAAATGGAAGAAATGAGGAGGTACAAGAGCTGAATAGAAAATTTCAAAGGTCAGCTCGAGAAGATGAAGTAAAATATTACAACAAAATGTGCAAAGATTTGGAGTCAGAAAACCAAAAGGGAAGAGTATGCTCAGCATTTCTCAAGTTGGGGGAACTGAAGAATAAATTCAAGTCTTGACTTTCGCTAATGGAGTCTTTGGGCAAATATTTGAGTGATGCAGAAAACATCAAAAGAAGATGGAAGGGGAGAACAAACAAGATGGCGGATCGGGTGGACGTATAGCAGAGAGCTCCGCCAACAACAACACGGAATACCCGAACAAGCAGGCTCAGGGGATGGTCCCAGAACTCTGAACCACATATAAAGGAATACTTAGAAGGTTGGAAGGCT
>NW_006408656.1:6713125-6727986 GCF_000296735.1 Chrysochloris asiatica
CTTTCACCATACTTATTCAACCTGTATGCTGAGCAAATAATACGAGAAGCTGGGTTCTATGAAGAAAAACGTGGCATCAGGATTGGAGGAAGACTCATTACTAACATGTGATATGCAGATGATACAACCTTGCTTGCTGAAAGTGAAGAGGACTTAAAATACTGATGAAGATCAAAGACCACAACCTTACGTATGGCTTGCATCTCAATGTAAAGAAAACAAAAATCACCACCACTGGGCCAATAACAACATTCTAATCAACGGAGAAAAGACTGAAGTTGTCAAGGACTTCATTCTCCTTGGATCAACTATCAACACTCAAGAAGCAGTAATGCAGAAATCAAACGACGTATTATTGCATTAGGCAAATCTGCTATACAAGACCTTTTTAAAGTGTTGAAGCGCAAAGATGTCAGGTTGAAGACCCAAGCCGTGGTATTTTCAATAACCTCATATGCATGTGACAGCTGGACATTAAATAAGGAAGACCGTAGAAGAATTGATGCTTTTGAGTTATGGTGCTGGAGGAGAATACTGAAAGTGTCATGGGCTGCCAACAGAACCAACAGATCTTTGTTGGAAGAAGTACAGCCAGAGTACTCCTTGGAGGCCAGGGTGGCCAAACGTCATCTTCGGACATATTGTCAGGAGGGACCAGTCACTGTAGAAGGGTATTATGTTTGGTAAGGTAGAGGTGCAGAGAAAAAGAGGAAGACCCCCAGAGAGATGGGATTGGCAAAGTGGCTGCACCAATATGTTCAAGTGTGGCAACAATTGTGAGGTTGGCCCAGGACTGGGTTGTGCATAGGATAACAATAACAAACATTACTTAAGCATACATTTACTTTCACTGCCTATTTTAGCCATCTACATTGTTTTATTTTTGAAAACAAGTAGTACTGATGGTTTTCTTTTCCTTATATATTATCAGCACTTTATACACTCAAAATATGACTTATAGGAACAATAATGGCTAACCTCACTGTTTTATATGCCAGGGACTGCTCTAAGCATTTTATATATATACAGCTGTTGCTGTTGTTGTGCAGTGTCGTTGTGTGTTTCTACTCATAGCAACATTGCATAGGGTTTCCCAGAAGCAGCTGGTGAGCTTGAACTGCTCAGTTTGCAGTTCAAGCGACTTTGTAGTCTAGCGCATTAACCCTCGGTGCCACACCAGGACTCCCTGTATATACATTAGTTCACTTTATTTAAAAACACAACCCTGTGTCAAGTTACTTATTACTATTATCTCACTTAACAGATGAGAAAACTGAGGAAAAGAGAGGATAAGTAACTTGTCCAAAGTAACAGTACTAGGATGTAAAAAAGGTAGAATTCACACCCAGGCAATTTGATTGCAAATAAAAAGTTCATGCATACAACCTTCACACTATTTATTAATATTGTAACTATTCCTTCTACTAATCTGTGGTAAGCGATGGGAGTTTTTCTTTCGATTTGTTACTTTTTTCCTTAAATAACATATAGTTTACATTTTCCTTTCTAGATTTTCCTACTCTTTCTAAGTGTTTTTGAAGACTTATTGCCAAATGAATTTGGACGAGGATTACCTATTAGGGTGCCAAATTTATTATTAAGTGGCAAGGGTCTAAAATAATTTTCTAAATGGTTCAATTACTATAAATCAGTTCCTAATCAATCCTCCCTTTCTCTCTCTTCTAGTGCATTAACTTAGTGTGAAATTCAGTTGTTTCATGGTTCAGAAACATGACCTTTGGAATCAGGGAGAAAGTTCAAGTCCTGACTCTCATTTAACAGCCCTTGTGTCCTTGAGCAAGTTATTTAATCATTCTAAGCCTCATTTTTATGTGGTAATAAAACCTTCAGATTTAAGTAACAGTAAAGTACACTGGAGGAGCTCTGGTTGAGCAGTGTTTAACGTGCTTGGCTGCTAACCCAAAAGACAGTGATTTAAACCCACCAGTCACTCTGCAAACAAAAGATGCAGTAGTCTGTTGCTGTAAACATTTACAGACTTGCAAACCCCATGGGCAGTTCTACTCTATTCTACAGGCTGGCTGAGTTGGTATCAATTTGTCAACAATGGGTTTTTAATGGGTATGTACACTGCAAAGTTTTTGGTAGAACTTACCCAACTACTAAAATGAAGACTTATTTATCCATTATTTTGTTTCATTCAAATATTATCCTATTTTTGTACAAGTCATAAGCTTTATGACTACAGGTTTGCTTTGTATTTTGCTAACCAACTATACTGCAGCCTCATTAATCCTTATTCAAAATTGTAGCGTAGTGGTTACGAATTGGGCTGCGAACCGCAAGGTCAGCAGTTCAAAACTACCAGCTGTTCCGCGGGAGAAAGACGAGGCTTTCTGCTCCCGTAAAGATTTACAGCCTCGGAAACCCTGTACAGGGTCGCTATGAGTAGGAATCGACTCCACAGCACATAACAACAACAACATTCTTTCAGATAAATTCTGAAGTTCCTTAAAAATTCTCTTTCAATTTTACTTGCCATTCAAACTATTACAGAGAATTAGTATCACTGTAATGCTCAATTTTGAGTATTCTAAGAAGATAAAGTTTTATCTTTTCCCAAGGCCCCACTGCGCTTCTAATATTTCAAAATTTACAAAACAAATTAATATATATCCTATTCACAGTCATTGATCATATATAGACCTTGGTTTATACCTTGCTCTATTTGGTACAATTTAAATATTTAGAGAATATTTTACTTTTATAATGCTTAGTGATTTACCTCTATTGGTGTTGTTTCAGGAATTTCTCTAAGAATAATAATACAACGTTTATGACTTGGCCTCACTTTCTCACCCTTCTCATCAACTTGAACCATGGGGGAAGCTGAAATGTAAAATAGAAATAATTTCATGTAAATTTGACAACTAGAGATACAAATAATTCTATCTAAAAACTACCCATTTCAATTTCCAACTGTGACTAAATAGCAGACATTTTTTAATTCCTAAAGAAATTAAGTTGTTGAATCAAAGGCTACAGCTACCTTAAAAAGCCTAAAAATATTCGTTTTAAGATTTATATGCAAAGAACACTGCTAAATATTATCCATCGAACAAATATTCACAGAACCTATTGGAACTTGGCACTGTGTTGGGGTTGCAAAGAAGCAATTTATCTGCAAACAATAACCAAATTATTCATTTTCCGGATAACAAATGGTTGTATTCACATTCATTAAAACATTCCAAAGTACTAACAGACCTTAACCTAGGAACGATACACCAATTTTATGTTGTCCTTTATTTTAACATTATTTACTCCTATATAAACCCAAAAGTCATTTTAGTACCATATGTTACATATTTTTATATATAAATATAAAAAACTCAGAAGTGTCTCTCTCTCTCTCACACACACGCAAGAGAATGAGTCAAAAATAATGTGCACGCTGGCTGTAGAATTTATTTTAATCACCTTTTAGACATAATCTCCTTGATTTTCTATTCAATACACCTTGTCTATCTGTCAACAGCATTCATATTCCTTATTTTAAAATGTTTTAAGCTGAGATGTATGCCACAAATGCACTGCACTGACTGCTGTGTTCACTTTATCACAGGGGAGTCTTTGTCCTCGAAGGGTTGCTTTCTGGAGACTAAAGAGGTGGAAGTCTGATGGAGCAAGATCAGAATTATGGGGAAGATGCTTTAACACCTCAAAATTAAGTTTTTTGCAGAGTGTAAACAGTGTGTGGATGTGCGTTATCATGCAAGATCAAAGCATCCTTGGATAGCAGTCCTCAGGTTTAATCCTAAATTTAAGCTTTAGCTCTTCAGTGAGCTTCTCACTATAATGAGAACTGTTGATTGCTGAACCTTTTTCCTGATGGTGTACCATTTATTGGTCTTTGGGGGTCCCAGAAAACTGTATCAATTTTCCAGCTGATGGTTAACTTAAACTTTTTCTTGACCAGTGATTGAAGTGATTGCTATGCCATTTACTCTCAGGCACGTAGTGATGAATTCATGTCTCACCACAAGTAAGGATTTTGTTTGCAGACGTCCAGACAGTTCTGTTTGTGCTCTTCTGTGAGTTATTTCAGTACATGTTTTTATTGTGAATTGAGTGGTAGTTTACATAGTAAGAACACTGTTTCACTGCAATGATTACATTCTCCTCCATGCATCATCATTCAACATTATTTGCTTCTATTCCGTTTTTTCTTTTTTGACGGTATGTGCACAAAACACTTAAGAATGTATAATCATTTAAACAACCAAAAGGCACATTTTTGCAAGCACACAGCCTTTCTCTTGCCACGAGTCTTGAGTCTTCAGCTGCTCTACCTGTGTCATCTCTGGTATCACTGTTTCTCTGGATTGGATCCCATATTCTGCTAGTGCTCTTCTCCACTGATGGTCCTAGGGTCCTCTGTTCCTGGACTGTAAGATTAACTTGTTGTGTTGTGAAGTGTCGTCGAGTCGGTTCCAACCCACAGCGACTTGTATAGTAGGGTTTTCAAGGAGCAGCTGGTGAGCTTGAACTGCCGACCTTGCCTTTCACACAGCTTTGCAATCTGGCGCATTAACCCACAGCACCACACCAGGACTACCCTCCTTTTTGTTTTACAAAGCTTCTACTTTTACAGCCGTTGCACAAACTTTTTGAAACCCCAAATCTGTGGTAGATTATTTCATAATCAGCAGAGGCCTGGCTGATTTGAGAATGATCTGCCACATATTCCACTGTCACTCGTCTAGTCAACAGTATCATTTCAAATGTACGCTAAATGTCATCAGTGACTGCATGTGGGTGTGGACGGGCATTTTCATATAACAGAGTGCAGATAATTGTTACCTACCTCTGTGTGTATTTAAATCCAGAAGTCACAAAACAGAACCACATAGCCCTGGTGGTGTGGTGGGTTAAGCATTGGGCTGCTAACCAGAAGGTTAGCGGTTTAAACCCTCCAGCTACTCCCATAAAGATTTTAGTCTCAGAAGCCTAAGTAGCAATTCTACTTTGTCATTGCTATGGGTCAGAACCGACTTGATGATGATGCGTTTTTTTGTTTTGTCTTCAGAAAGGTAATTATTATAAAACCTATCTCCCTGCACAAATAAGGAGAGATAATAAAAAGCAGCAGTCGGGTGAAAGGCTTGGGAGCAAGTGCTGAGTTCCAAAGAAAGGAGATGGAGGATTTGGCCAGTTTCTATGATGATTTTCTGTACTAACCAATTAGAGGTATTATAAATGTCTTTAGCCCTCTTAGAAATTCTCTAACCATATACAGACAGATTATTGGAATTGTTATATTCAACTTTTGAACATTTACAGTAACTTCTGTTAAATGCTGTTGTTTCCAACTCATAGAGACCGCGTATAGGATTTCTGAGGAGTGGCTGGTAGGTTTGAACTACTAATCTTGTGGTTAGTAGTCCATTGCTAGCCTTTAACACCACACCAGGACTCCCTGTATTTAACCTACAGCCGCACACCCAGAATCCATTTTCAGTAATATATTTCATATAAAAGTGAAGTAGTAAACAAAATCCACATAAGAATGGTTACACCATGTATGTATCACCCATAAGACCCAAACACCACTAAATATTTTTAGAACTGCAATTTAAATCTTCAAAACTGTATTTGTCACACTGCAACCCATTAGTAAGTAATGAAATCATTTTAGAATCAAAGAAATAAGTTCATTATAAGCACTTATTATTAATATTGTGAATTAACATTTTAGTTGTGCGTAAATACACAGCAATTGGGCTATGATGTAAACTCTTACTTGGTTCAAAAAGTTTGAAATCGATTGCTTCAGCGTGAGTAAAAATGACACATATGTCATATGGTTTTCTAACTGACCAGAAAACTGATATTTAATTGTTTATATTTACTAAGTGGGAATTAGACCGACCCAACAACCAAGGTATAGCATTGATATGTTTAACTGTATGTTATCTGCACCAGTTACTACAAATGAAAATTAAACAGAACAGGAAAAAATAGTGTTAAAAACAATTTCTCGAATGATCAGAAATTAATGTTTAACTTTTTAAAACTTGAAATAGATAAAAAGTATGATTTACATACATCTTAATACTTCAAGAATTAGATCAGTGTCTGTAGTCAGTTTTTTTATTTCTTCCATGTTGGCAACTGTCCATATCGGGATGAATTGATCACTGTCCATTTGAGATATCAAGTAAAGATCCTTTGACAGATTTTCTCTAAAAGAAATAAACAGAAGGTGGTAACAGTCCTGTTAGACAAGCAATACTTGGAAAACAAAATTATGTTATCAGAAACAACACTGTGAACCATGAAATGTTCAGTTAAAAGAATACCAACATAACATGAGACAAGATAGATATATTTTAAAAACATTCTGAAAATTTCTGATATCCCCAACACATCTGGATAAATAATTTTGGACAAAGGATCTTGTAGAGCTATAAATATACCAAAAAGTTATAATGTATGTTACAAAGCATATACTGTTGTCGTTATTTTGTTATGTGCCATCAAGCTGGTTCAGATTCATAGCAACATGGCATAAGGTTTCCAAAGAGGGATGGTGGGTTTGAACTGCCAATCTTATGGTTAGCAGTGCAGTGCTCATCCTACAGTGCCATACCAGGACTATAGCTGCATTTTAGTTTGGGTGATTTGGATGAGAAACTAACTGGACCTGAGGTGAGACTATTTAATGTATAAAGAAATGACGATGGTGACTATAAAAGTCAGGTTTCTAGCTTGAGAAATTGGTTTACAAGTAAATAATACCACTATAAATAATAAATAATACCACTCACCAAAAACGTCATATATTTATATCCAAATTCAAACTTCTATATTGATGACTAAACTCTGTACCCTGGGTGGTAGTAAACTGCTAAAATTAAAGACTGGAGGCATCTTAGAGGAAAGATCTAGCTTTCAAACCTTTCTACTTCTGAAAAATCAGCCATTAAAAATCCTATGAAGCTCAGTTCTGACATTTATGAGAAAGCTTCAGCAAGGTTCGTGAAAAAAAATAAACAATGACCTTTCTAAAATCCTTTCCTATGGTCTTGACAGCAATTGGTAGGTAGGCAGGGTAAGCTGTTGTGTTCTTATTAAACAGAACTGTCTAGTCAGTTCTGACTCATAGTGCCCCTGTGGTTAGTATTTCAGTGCTACATACAGCGCTATACCAGGACTACAAATGTATCTCAATAATTTTTATCCGTACATTAGACATCTTAATTATTTGCTTAAAAAGTATTTTTTTAATAGAAGGCACTGATAATAAAAGCTCTATACCCATCCAACAATCTTACTAAAAACATAACTATGATGGAAAGTTGAGTCAATTATTAAAAACAATAATTAAGAGACAATCAATTTGAGAACCCTAAACCTGAATATAATGAAAATATCCAATAGAAAATTAAACATTTCTCTACTGATTTTTTTTTTTTTTTAAAGTTTTTATTGTAAATTGAGTGAAAGTTTACAGGGCAGATCATCAGTTTTACATTCAACAAATCATATACTTTGTTTCATTACAATGATTGTAATCCCCTCCCTGTACCATCTACTGATATTTTTTTGACATTCAATTGGAGGCTACACTTTTAGATAGATTATGATGGGGGTTTAAAGGGAAATGATAATCATCATTTTTTACATAGAGTCCTGGTGTGGCACTGTGGGATAATGCACTGGACTGCAAGGTCAGTTTGAACAAGGTCAGTGGTCAAATTCACCAGCTGTTCCTTGTAACCCTATACTGAGAATTGACTTGATGGCACTTAAGTACACCAATTCTTATACATCTGCTGACCCAACAATTCAAAAGAGAAAGATGAATAAAAACTTATTATGTACCGTGAAAAACAGAATTCTAATTGCTTCTTCAGACATTCTTTTAGGTCTTCTGAGGAAATTGCTGAATTGCTTTCTCCTAACAGTAAAAAACAAGAGGAAAAAAGTTAATACCAAGTTACCATAAATGTTGACTCTTACATATTGCTGTATTCCGCATACTAAAAAAGCACTTGTCTACTATGTTGTAGAACACTGCCATAAACATATGACTATTACAATCTCTTGTTCCTTTAATGAAAACTCAAAGAACAAAAGTAACAGTAATTTAAATTTGAAGATTGGAACTATTTAAACCAAGAAGGTTTCATTCATAGATATATATCCCTATTACTGGTAGCAAATCTGTTTATCACTAAATTTCCCTCATAATACCCTTTCTCTTCAGTCTTGGATTCTCCCATACACTCCACCTTCCTAAACGTGTTTAAATGCACTCAAACATTCAAAGGACCAGATCAACTATGTAAATCTTCTAAACTCTTAGAATTTAACATAGAACATGAGCCTTTATCAAGGCTGAAGCCTAGAAAAGCATCACTCTTCAATGAATCACACAAAATATTACAGGCTAACAGCATAAAATCTGTTTTCTTTTTAAAAAGTATTAATGACAATATAAGCTAAAGTTCTTTTAAATACACAGAAACCGGATGTATGCAATGCTAAATAAAATACGTGCACGATTTTACCATTAACTTGTCTTATTACTCAAGAACAAAGTGATATTAAATTTGCTTCATTAAAAATAAGAAACACTATTTCTATGCATATACATTCTAATACAAAACATTCTAATACAAAATGTTTTAATCAAAATGCTAGCTAAATGAGCAATCAATTCATTTAACCTTTCAATAGCATCAACTGAGAGTAAACAGTAAAATACTGCCATATTGCTTAAATCAACTCTATTCAATGTAGCCAGTAGTTAGGTATGACAACAGGTAGAAAATAGAATGTACCACCTTAAATTATATGGAAATACAATCTTCTTTTACTGCAGAAAACAGGCCCTTGGTTTTGCTGTAGGATAAGCACTGGACTGCTAACTACAAGGCCAGCAATTCAGTTTCACCAGTCATTCCAAGGGAGAAACAATGCTATCTATTCCCGTATAGATTTACAGTCTCAGAAACCCTATATAGGGTTGCTTTCACTGTGAGTCAGAATTGACTTGGTAACAGTGGAATTCTAGTTCAGAAAAATTTTTACAATCAGGTGTTCTTGGAAATCTAGCCAAAACTTTGATAACAAATAATGAAATTGAGGACAAAGGATAATTTATAAACCTTGATGGAAGCTACTTATATAGATACAAATTACTACTATGCTTATTTTTCAGAGATCCTTTAGAAACTAGGTGAAAATAAAGTGTCTTACATTGCATCCATTTTCAGTGAAACCAAGTGACTTCTAACCCATACTGATACTTTTCACAAGCTGTAGTATAGTAGAAACAATGTTTTTAACAGTCTTTTCCTCAAAATTAATACTTGGAATTTCACATTTTAAATGCATTTCTTTCTAAGGAAAAGTAACAGGAAAATTGGTAAAATCTCTATTGTTCCCACTAACAGACTGAGAACAAAGACCCTGATAGGCTGTAATTTAGGTTTCCCTTAATCCTGTGACATCCCCACTTCGCATATGCTCGTGTGCGTGCATGCACGCACGTGCGGTGGGCACACACACAATTATTCTTTAATCTTATACTTTCCTTTAATAGGCTCCTTAAAGTAAATGTTGTTCTTAAATGACATATTTCATGTTTGGGTATTTGAAAATAGTATTTATAGCAACCATCCTTCATTAATATGTTTCTTTTTAAATAAGAAAACCAACTGAGTAATACCATAAGTACTGTACCTAAAAGAACTTAGTATTCTGGATCAATACAATGACAAAGAGACTGAGGGAGTAAGGGAGACCAGCATACTGAATTTTCATTTTACCAGTAAAGCTATAAAGTTTACCAGAAATGTCATATATTTGATAATTAAGATCCTCTGGTCCCAAAATCATTCCATCAGTTGGTTCTTCAATGCCTGCAGTATTTCTTGTGGTTTCACAAGATGAAGAATACATTACTTCATATTCCTTACACATATCATCTGAAGGTTCTAAATTACCTGTATTGAAAGAAAACATAAGGAATAAATAGAAGTTCTTTAAATTTTATGTTCAGAAACTCTGGGCAAGAATTCTACCAGTTAAGAAAATGTCTGCATGGTTTTAAGAGTTATCCCAAGGATAAGTTTTGACCATCATAGAGAAGCTAACGTTTATATAGCACTATGTATCAGAATGCTTCATATACATTATTCATTTAATTTCACAAAATCCTATGATGTGGGTATTATTATGATTTCTGCTTCATAGATGACAAAACAAGCACAAAGAAGTTAAGTCATTTGCCTTAGGTCAAACAGTGAATAAAAAGCAGAGTCTGATGGTAGATTAAAACACATTAAGAAAGATAATATGGGTTTGATGCTAGAAACCCTCACACATACAGCCACTATATGAAATCATAGGCAATCCATTAATGTTAGATATAAATGATAAATGTATACTAACTACATATAAACAAACATTCATAATTATATTTAATAATCAAAAGATGTATTATTCCAAAGTATATATTGGCTTGACCATTTATCTAAACCATGATTTGTTCTGATGAAATATTTAGGACTTACCCTCAGAGTGAGACCCAGATGTAGTTGCTGTTTCATGCCAAGAGCTATCCATTCCATGAGTTACTGGATTGGCATCAGCACTTCCAGAAGGAATTTCTTGCCATACTTTGGCATTAGGATTTAAACCAGTTCCTTTAGCTGTTACCTGCTAAATAATCAAAGTAGATCCTTGGAATTACATGTGTAAATTTAAAGAAAGAAAATAAAAACATTAAAAGTACAAACTTGGACTTCTGGAAAGACGGTAAACTAGACAGACACACTACATGGACCTCTACAACAAAGATACAAGATACAGATGAAAATCCTGGAACCTGGAATTTCAGAGTAAAGGTTAGAGACATGCACTGAGTGCTTCCTGGGAAGAGAAGCTGAGCAGGGATGGTGAGACTAGGAGACTGGTGAACAGCTGACCAGACACAATGTGGCCATCTTGGACTTTTGTAACTCCCACTCACACCCACCCCCAGCACAGACCCTGCTCTCTGGAAGTTTGGAAGCATATGTTTGGGAGCCATGGCAGTGTAGGGCTAGAGCTAGCTGTGCTGCTTTAGTGCCTGGTTTCAGATGGTGAGGCTCCAGAACTGGAGAAACTAAAGGACCACCAGATCAGAACTGGTCTAGTGGAAACCCTCATGGCCCACTACTATACCCACAGCTGCCCAGTGGTCCTAAAAGACACTGAAATTAGCTCCATCTAGATTGAGTGCCCTGAACACAGATTAACACCCAGGCCTATGGGATCTCCATCTAGGAACAGAAACTCTACTGGCACATCTCTCTCACAACCCACCTTGTAAACGCCTTGGCTAGCAGCAGGAATCCCCTACCTAGTTTTCTCCTCTCTGGGTCCAACAGCTGCACAGTTTTTGCCTTTCATTGTTTAATTGTCTTTGTTTATTCTATTTTGTCTTCTCTTTCCATTCCCTTGAATTTTATTGTATCTCTACCACTTTTGTTTTTTCTGTTTCACATTTCTTAGAATTACTTTCTACTATCTTTTTTCATCTTCCTTTTCTGTGGCTTTTTAAAATGACTCAATTTTTGTCTTTTATTTTTCTCTCCATTTTGCAGTCCCTCTTTTCTTATCCTTTTTTCTGCTTGCTGCCTACTTTTCTTTCTTTCTCTTTTCATTTTTAGTTTTTTATCTACTCTAGTTTTATTTGTGTATTTGTGTGATGTTATCTCTTCTTTCCCAATAGACAGGAGATAGCAACCGTACCCATATAAGTCCAGCCACAACCATACCCTCTGTAGCTCCACCCAATGTGCAAAGGCCAATACCAGTTCCCTACAACACCACCTGCTCAATGACAGACAACAGCCAAACCTACCCCAAATTGAGGTACACAAATGACAAACAGTTTGCATGCTTCCATTCTCTAACAATATCCACAGGAGACAACTGGTGAGAGTATAAGAACACACCAACATACAATCAATTAAATATAACCCAAAATGCCATAGAGCCAACAGACAATTTTAGCTCACATGAAGAAACAGGAGAGAATGTATCAAAATGACCAAGATACAGAGCCAGAAAAACATTTCTGAGGAAGAAAAGGTAACAGAACTAACTGAAAAATAATTCAACAGAATAATATTTAGGAACCTTCAAAGGATTGTCAGAAATATCGAGGAAACCAAGAACACAAAAGCTATAGAATAATTCAGCAAACACTATTAGAAAAACAGACAAAATAAATGAAAAGGTTTGAAACAATACAAAACCTGCAATTAGAAATCCAAAAGAGTAATACCAAGATTTCAAAAGTGGACAATATATTGAAAGGGCAAGGAAGTAGAAGGAAGCCTAAATTAGTGAGCTTGAAGATAAATCTCTCAGTACTAGTATGCTAGAAGAACAAACAGAGGAAAAATTTTAAATCCAAGAAAGTCTAAGAGTTACGTGGGAAAACATTCCAAAAGAAAACCATCAAGACATACAGTCAAACTTTTAAAAACCAAAGACAAGGAAAGAATCCTGAGAGTAGCTCGAGAAAACAAAGTTATCAACAATGGAGAAACAGTAAGACTAAGCACTGATTTCTCAGCAGAAACCATGCAAGCAAAAAGGTAATAAGGAGATATACACAAAACTCTGAAAGGAAAAAAACTGCCAACCAAGATCAGATAGCCAGCAAAGTTGTTTCTAAATTTCAACAATGAAATGAGTATATTTCCAAATAAGCAGAAATTAAGGAATTCATAATAACTAGACCAATTTTACAAAAAAATACTAAAGGCACCTGAGATCAATATACACGACAACACCACCCAGAATTCAATCCACATATAGAGTTAAGTAAAACAAACCTACAAGACTAAAACAGGGAACCAGAGATACCAATTTATAATGAAGTCAACTACAAAGCAAAAATTCTACACGATGTTGACGAACAAGATGCATCTGCAAAACACCTCACAATATGGATGAACCTGGAGGACATTATGCTGAATGAAGTTAGTCAATCACAAATGGGCAAGTATTTTATGAGACCAAGGCTGTAAAAAGTTTAGAAATGGTTTTCTTAATAAAAGAAACAATCTATAATAGTTACAGGAGTCCTGATATGGCATGGTAGGATGAGTACAAGACTAATAGGTTGGTGTGAAATACAAGGCTGGCAGTCCAAACCCACCAGCTGCTCCTCAGAAACTCTAGTATTGTTAAGTGCCATTGAGTCAGAATCGACTCGATGGCACTTAACAATGATAACATGTTGGTTATAGTGGGGGGGGGATAAAATTATTTACAGGTTAGCGGGTAGACACATGTTAACATGGGTAACAAGGCAGGCAATATACAACAGGGAAAGATACAGGTAATGGGAGATATAGGGAGGAATGTATCGGCTGAAGAGATAAATAACTAATATTACCTGATGGCACAAGAAGGGGATTGCAATTGTAATGAAGCAAAGTGTATGATTTATTGAATGTAAAACAGATGATCTGTTCTGTAAACCTTCACTCAATTCACAGCAAAAAACATTTATTTAAGTACATACATATATAAAAAAAATTACTTTAAAATTAATTTTTTTTTTTCCGAAAAACTGAAATAACTACTGTATTAAGGACACCTGGAATAGAAAGTGATCCCTACCATTTTCCATTAAGAAGTTTAAAAAAAAAGTTTTTATTGTGAATTAGATAAGTTTACAAGGGAGAACTTCAGCTTTACATTCATCCTATCATTATTTCATTTCTTTGCAATGATTACAATCCCCTCCATGTACCATCAAACAACCAAATGGTATATACCCCGCAAGCCTGTCCCCTGCCACCAGCACACAGCCCCTCTTCCTCCCTGAATCCAGAGTCCCCAGACGCTCCTTCTCTCCAAGTAATCATCTCTGCCTCCATCTCTGGCATCAGTTTCTCTGGGTAGAGTCCCACACTCCGCTCTTCTCCCTTCCCAGACTGCAAAATCATCCACTTCCCTCCTTTTGTTACAAAACGTCTACCTTTACATTTTCAACCTTCACAGTCAGTCCTGATAGCAATTATTCACTATTGTGCCACAGGAGTCTTATGCCCATCTCCTTTCATCAGCCCTGTCCAGGCAGATTGGCAATCACAGTGGAGTTTCTACTAAAACTCCACTAAAGCACAACTTCATTGCTGTTTTCCCCCCACTTCCCCTTAATGGTGACCACTGTGGTCACCAGCAGACCACCCTCTGGACCTAAGTTCCCTCTTGAAAGCTTGTAAGCCAACCACTTCTTGCCTTTGTAGCCCCCACTTTTGGGTAGCCAATGTCTAAACTGCCCATCTCTGCCAACCCTGCGTATCGAGAGAGTGGTAATGATCCTCACTGTAAAGATTTGTTCCCTCTTTTGAGCTACCACATTCTTAAGTATAGGTCAAGTTCATCAAACTGTAGCAGATTACTCGTTTTTTTCCCCACCTTTCTTCTAATCAAGTTCAGATCATCCAGCCATCGAACCCAGGTAAAGTGGGTACTATCTCCAAGTATGGGTGTTCTTGTGTATCTCCCCGCACTTCGTATCAGCTGGATGCTTCATTTTCTGCTCTAGTCCTCTGTGGCCAAGCCACTGTCTCTAGGCCTAGGAGTCCCTGGGTCTTGCCGTACTCTACTGGCCATCCAGGTCTCCACCTGGATTCACAGGGGTCTATTGAATGTGGTTGGACTTAGCCTGCAACTTCACTGCTGTTTTTTACCCCCTCTTCCCCTTATTGGTGATCAATGTGGTCACCAGCCAGACCACCTACCTGCTCGTATATTCCCCTTGCGTCTCAGTCTTGGAAGGGAGTTTTCTCTGAGGGGCCCCAACCACTTGCCTTGAT
>NW_006408656.1:6728551-6755992 GCF_000296735.1 Chrysochloris asiatica
CTGTACAGGGTCGCTATGAGTAGGAACCAACTCCATGGCACAAAACAGCAGCAGCAACATATATATAAAATTTAGCTGCCTGTAGGATAAGCAATGGACCAAAATGTCAGTTTGAACTGCAAGGTCAGAAGCACTCCTTGTCAAGTTTTCTCCAGCAGAAATTGATTGTTTCAGGCTGATGGCTTCCACAACTTTTTCTGTAACAGTGATGCCATCAGCAATGGTGCAATCCTTCCCAATTTCATAGTATTCTCCCAGGGCTCTCTTCCATAGCATTGACAATCCATTCCATAGAGTACTGTGGGAAATGAGCCTTAAAGGGAGTTCTAGTATGGCGTTGTGGGTTAATGCGCCAGACTGCAAAGCAGTTTGAACTGCAGTCAGTGGTTCAAGCTCATCAGCTGCTCCTCAGAAATCCTCGCCATGGGTCGGAATCAACTCAGTGGCACTTAACAACATAATCTCCTAAACTGAATTAGAGACATTCTATTTGAGGCCTCTGATGCTTAACTCATGAGGTTCTGGGTGGTCAGAGGGATTGCACAGTATCAAAAAAATTTTTAAAGGCAGCACCTTAATGACAATGTACTTCCTGACTTCAGAAACAAAATATCAACGGAACCAATTGATAAGTGTGATTCTAGTTGTCCCAGGCCTTTCTTGTGCAAATGGAGTGTATCCTTCAAGGTTCTGGAGCTGGCAGCTTTATATATAAGGGCAATCCTGATCATAAACCCGAATGCATTTGCTCAAAATGGTAGTTAACCCATCTTTTCCTACTTTAAATCTTGGTGCTTGCTTCTCTTACTTACTAATAAATTCCTCTTGTGTCATTCTGCCACCCCCCCGACAGGGCACATTCATCTGTATAAAAAAACTTGTTCAGCCGCTCGTTATATTGACATTTTTAAAGCCAAACCTCTTTCTAAAATTAAACCATCCTTTGCTAGCCTTAAATTCTTCATCTTTAGATTCTTCACCTTCCTTTTGCTTTCAGTAGTCATATGAAGACTTCACTCTCTCTCAAAACATATTAGGCTCTATAGGCAGGTCTTTCTTACAGCAATTCTGTACTCACATAAAAGATGTTTTTTCAACATGAGATAAAGTGGTATTTTGCAAAATGTGTCTCTTCTTTCTTTCTTTTTACAATGGTTCCTACACTGGATTCAATTATCTTCAAATGGTGGGCAAGCACAGTTTGAGGCCTCAATGTTTCCTTTTCCTGTCTTGACTTTGCTTCATAGGAACACTTTCAGCATCACTAGTAGTACTTCACATGGGTCCCATGGTGTTACTCTAGGGTTACAGTACACTACATGACACATGAAAAACAAGCAATGACTTACTTACTATTTTTACTTTTTATTGTGATATCCAATACATTCCACCACTCATCTGCCAGTTTGCTGTACTGTGGTCTCTTATGTGATGCTGAAAACTGGGTAACCCATTGTGGACAGGTTTCAGTCAAGCTTCCAAACAAAGAGCAGGAAGGAGAGGCAGACTACTTCTAAATGCTTGTTGTTGTTGTTAAGTGCTGTTGAGTTGGTTCTGACTCATTGCCACCTTGTACAGGGTTTCCAAGGAGTTGCTGGTGGGTTTGAACACCGACATTAGCAGTCCAAACCAAACTTGTAGTACAGTACTTATCCTAAAATGTTTAGCCACTGAAAACCTTATGAATACTATCAGATACACAGAATACTATCAGATACAGTGCTGGAAGATGAGCCCTGATACTGGATGCCTGACAGAGAACTTCCAGAGGTTCAAGGTTGTGGTCTTTGATCTTCAACAGTAAATATTTTAAGTCCTCTTCACTTTCAGCAAGCAAGGTTGTACAATATTACAGGTTGTTAATGAGTCTTCCTCCAATCCTGATGCCACATTTTTCTTCATATAACCCAGTTTCTCAGATTATTTGCTCAGCATACAGGTTGAGTAAGTATGGTGAAAGAATACACAGGTTGAGTAAGTATGGTGAAAGAATACAACTTTGTTGCACACCTTTTTTAATTTTAAACCATTCTTGGTCCAGGTACAGATTTCTCATGAGTACAATAAAGGGTTCTGGAATACTCATATTTCACAATGTTGTCCATAGCCTCTCATGATCCACATAATCGAAAGCCTCTGCATAGTCAATAAAGCACAGGTAAACAGCTTTCTTTTTATTTTTTGTTTTATTGTGAATTATGTGACAGTTTACATGGGAGAACATCAGTTTTACATTCATCCTATCGTATATTGTTTCATTGCCATGGTTACAATCCCCTCCACGCATCACCAACCAATGAAATCCTGTAAGGAGGCTGCCCTTCTCCCTCCCTGGGTCCTGAGTCCCCAACTGCTCCATCTCTCCACGTCATCATCTCTGCCTCCATTTTGGGGATCGCTGTCTTTCTGGGTAGGGTTTCGCTCTCCACTCTTCTATCTTCATGGTTCCAGGGACCTCTGCTCTTAGCCTGCAAAGTTAATCACTCCCCTCCTTGCCACAAAATGTCTACTTTTACATTTACAAACTTCACAATCAGTCCTGGTACAATTATTCATCCTTGTGTCACAAGAAACCTATAGGTAAACAGCTTTCTGATATTCTCTGCTTTCAGCCAAGGTCCACCAGACATCAGCAATGATATCCCTCGTTCCACGGCCTCTTCTGAATCCGACTTGAACCTCTGGAAGTTCTCTGTCAATATATGATTGTAGCCATTTCTGTATTACCTTTAGCAAAACTTTACTCACATGGGATATTTAAAAGAGATTGTCCAATGATTTCTGCATTCCATTGGGTCACCTCTCTTTGGAATGGGTACAAATACACATCTCTTCCAATCAGTCGGCCAGATAGTTGTCTTCCAAATTTCTGGGCAGAGATGAGTGAGTGCCTCCTGTGCCGCCTCGCTTTCTTGAAAGATTTCAATCTGTATTCCATAAATTCCTAGTGCCTTGTTCTTTGCCAATTACTTCAATGCACATTAAAAGAGGAAATTTGGCTTGAAAAAGTCCCTTGTAACACATGTATGCTAAAATTTGGGGCAATGAGCCATTCTGATAATTTTCTTAAGTATTTAAAGCTTGCCCTATTAAATTAAAATCATATCAAAAGTCATTTATTTTCTTTGTTTTCTTATGACAGGCTTTCCTAAGCATTTTTTTAAATTTCAGGCTTTTCTAAAAAGAATCCACAAAGCACACACTAACCGTTTTTTGTTGACTCACGTAATCAGAATAACCAGCAATTATTTCCCTATGCTTAATACCCAGATGCATTCAGGAATTTCTGAGGTGAGGGAAACTAATTGGATTTCCTTCTTCAGGATCATTGACTCTTGATCATATGCTACCTCTTGAAATGGCTGAACAGTAACCATTTCCTTTTGGTACAGTGTCTCTGTGTATTCTTCCATCTTCTCTTGATGCTTTCTGCATCATTCAATAATTTGCCCAGAGAATTTTTCAAATGCCAAAGTTGAGGCTTGAATTTTTTCATGTCCCCCAGAATGAGAAATGCTGAGCGTGTTCTTCCTTTTTGGTTTTCTGACTCCAGATTTTTGCACATTTTGTTGTAATATTTGGCTTTATCTTCTCAAGCTGATCTTTGCTAAAGGTAACTTTAAAAATGACTGTAACAGTACATTTACAAGGAACTGTCAAAGGTTCAAGCCGATTTCAGATGAGGGAACATGCTGACATTCTTGGCTGAAAGCAGAGAATGCCAGAAAGATGTTTTTGACTATGGATCTTGACAAACTATGGACAACATTGCAAAGAATGGGTATTCAGGAATATTTAATTGTCCTTATGAGGTACCTGTACATAGGCCCAGAGACAGCCATTCAAACAGAACAAGAAGATACTCAGTGGTTTAAAATTAGGAAAGGCGTGTGCCAGGGTTTTGTTCTTTCACCATACTCATTCAATCTGTGTGCTGAGCTAATAATTTGAGAAGCTGGATTTTATGAAGAATGAGGCATCAGGTTTGGAGGAAGATTCATTAACAACCTGAGATATGCAGATAATACAACCTTGCTTGCTGAAAGCAAAGAAGACTTAAAATACTGATGAAGATCAAAGATCACAGTCTTCAGTATGGGTTGCACCTCAATTTAAAGAAAATAAAATCTTCATCAATGTACCAATAAAAAGATCATGATAAATGGAGAAAATATTGAAGTTGTCAAAGTCTTCCTTTTTCTTGGATTCACCATCAACATTCATGGAAGCAGCAGTCAAGGAATCAAACGACATATTGCATTAGGCAAATCGGCTGTACAAGACCTCTTTCAAGTGTTGAAGAGCAAAGATGTCAGTTTGAGGGCTACGGTGCACCTGACCCAAGCTATGGCATTGATAGCTTCATATGCATGTAAAGTTGGAGAATGAGTAGAGCCGACCGTAGAAGAATTGATGCATTTGAGTTATGGTGTTGGAGGAGAATATTAAAAGTACCATGGACTGCCAAAAAGACAAACAAATCAGTGTTGGAAGAAGTACAGCTGAAATGCTCCTCAGAAGCCAGGACAGACTTGTTATCAGGAAGGCCCAGTCCCTGGAAAAGGACATTATGCTTGGTAAAGTGGAAGGTTAGTGAAAAAGAGGGAAGACCCCCACAATGAGATGTATCGGCACAGTGGTAACAGCAATGGACTCAAGCATAATAAAGACTGTGGAGATGGTGAAGGAGTGGGCAGTGTTTTGTTCTGTTGTGCATATGGCTGCTGTAAATTGGCACCTAACAACAACAACCAAATTTACTGGTGAGATTAACTGCTCATATGGCATTTTAAGTGGATACTTACAACATATGAAGTCACCACAATAGCAACAGGAGGTGGCTACAAAACTATTACAATAGCACAGTATGTACTACAGTTGATTTTACAGCTATGATTTAATACTACATCTTTGCATTTGTTTACATTTCTCTTGACCGTGACTAGTGCTGCGTACAGTCTATAAGTGCAAGTTTTGATAAATTCTAACTTTTACAATCAATTTTTATGTATGTTATGGTTGTTACTGTGAAATGCTGTTGAGCCGGTTTCGACCCATAGTTTCTGAGGAGCAACTGGTGAACTTGAACTGCCAACCTTGAGGTTCAAACCGACTTTTCAGTCCAGCATATTAATCCATAGCGCCACACCAGAACACCATTTTATGGTGGTGTTGTTGCTGTTAAGTGCCATCGAGTCAGTCCCGGACTCATAGCGACCCTGTACAGGGTTTCCGAGGCTACAAATCTTTATGGGAGCAGAACACCTCATCTTTCACCCACAGAACAGTCGGTAGTTTCAGTAAAAGATAAAATAGACTATCATTTACATATATTTTATCTATTTACGACTAACCTACCTTTGTCTAATGTTTTTGACATTTCTAGGCTTGCATTTCATCTGTGGGTTCTCCAAAATAATTTTCCAATATATTTTACTGAAAATAAATCTGTGTAAGCAGACCAGGATGTACAAATGCACTTCTTCTTACCCCATTCAACCAAAGAACAGAACTTTGTCCTTCTCATTAATGAAGCTTTGAAAAGCTTACACCTTCTCCAGAAACTTATTTCAACTGTTGCCTCAGCCCTAGGCCCCCACCCTAGATAGGAGGCACCAGAAGTCAGATTCAAAAAAGTGAAATTAATTAACTCAAGCATATGACCTGTAGAGAACTAAGCTTTCAAGAAAAAAAATAACTGGCACCCACTGAGCCATTTATAAGATTATCATAAACACTCTACCTGGAAGGGGTTAATACCACTACCTCAGGCAGTTTATAAAAGAAAATTAAAAAAAAAAACACCCTATCTTTAAATATCATCAACACTCCAATATGATCAATAAAAGCAGGACTCTACAGAACTGCAGAGCCTTCAGAGAAATGCTGACTAAAGATTTAGCTTCTATGATTGTGTCCATGACATGTCCTCTGCACCTGTCTAATAAGCCAACTTTTTATTAGACTTTCTCTCTGTAAATTTCCATATTGTGCAATTAACATCACATACAGGTTACGAATCGGGCTGCGAACCTTAAGCTCAGCGGTTTGAAACTACCAGCGGCTCCGCAGGAGAAAGATGAGGCTTTCTACTCCCGTAAAGATTTACACCCTCGGAAACCTTGTACAGGGTCGCTATGAGTCGGAACCGACTTGACGGCACTTAACAACAACAACAACAGGATACATATGTATCTAGGGCAAAAAAAAAAAACAAAAAACCTGTTTACACCCATATAGGAGGCACTGGTGGCTCATTGGTGAAATTCTTGTCATCTATGCAAGAGACCCAGGTTTGACTATTGCCAATACAACATATGTGGTTACCATTGTCTATATTAGTGGAGGCTATGTGTGGCTATGAAGATGAACAGGTAACAGGTTTCAGCAGAGCTCCCAGAGTAAGATGAACTAGGGAGAAAGGCCTGGACACTACTTTAAAAAATTAAATTGAAACCCCCATGGATCACAACAGTCACACCTGCAATTGATAATGGGAATGGCATGAGACTTAGCCGTGATTCATTTTCTTGTGCATGGGGGTCATCACAAGTCTGGGATCGACTTGATGGTGGTTAACAGCAAACTTGCCCATATATGGTTGATTAATACTATTTTATTAACTAAAAAGAAAGGTTTTGGAAGAGAAGATGATCTGACATAATATTCTTTCCTACGTCCATGTTCCTTTCTATCTTGGGAACAAGGGGTGAGTCTTAAAATGCTGGTAATGGTAGAAAGCATTTTATCATAGACACTGTCTAGAAGTGTCAGGAATAGATCAATAAAAAGCATATGACCTTTAGTAAATTTTATAATAGTTTAAAATCATCTCAAAATAATACAAGGAGCCCAGGTGGTTCAGTGGCTAAGTGCTCGGCTGCTAACCAAAAGTCTGGTGGTTCACACACTGTAGCAACTCAGTGGAAAAAAAGACTTGGCGACCTATTCCTGTATAAATTGTTGGTGTTGTTAAGCGCCGTCGAGTCGGTTCCAACCCATAGCAACCCTGTATAGGGTTTCCAAGGAACAGCTGGTGAGCCTGAACCACCGACCTTGCAGTTCAAATGGCTTTGCAGTGTGTCCCATTAACCCACAATGCCACACCAGGACTCTCCTTTATAGATTACAGGTTAGGAAAACCAATGGGGCCGCCTCAATGGCACACAGCAACAACAAACAATGCAGATTCCTTTACTGTCTGCACCAGGGGCGTACCTAGCAACTACACTTACACAGCCCCCAACCAAACCTTTGCTAGGACACGGCTTTGAAGCTGAGTTGACTAGCAAGTTGAGAATTTAGGTGCAGCTTAAATTCTGACTGATGGCAGAATACAACTATGAAAGCCTATTTCTCCCCACCATGCTGGGTGAATACTTAGTAAAAGGGTATTTTTTAAAATTCATGGTTTTCCACTGACTTTTTGAAGTACCTTCTTATTTAACTTGATATCAGGCTTTTTAAAAAGAGAGAAACCTAAGAATTTATGTATTTACCCTTCCTGTCTTCCTTTAACTTTAGAAAACACCAGCTATGTCCCAATCATTTAAAAAAAAAAAAAAAGGGGGGGGGGACGACGACAACAGACAATAAGACAACAGTACTCAGTATCAGAAAACAAGCTTCTGAATAAATTATTTCCTTATTCATTCTGAATATATTGTGAAAGATTATGAAATGCATTTAATAAATAAGATCTGTAGGTGAAAAAGATACAATTAAAGGAGCTCTGGTAGCGTAGTGGTTACGAATCGGGCTGCGAACCTTAAGGTCAGCGGTTCGAAACTACCAGCCGCTCCGCGGGAGAAAGATGAGGCTTTCTACTCCCGTAAGGATTTACACCCTCGGAAACCCTGTACAGGGTCGCTATGGGTCGGAACTGACTCGACGGCACTTAACAACAACAACAACATACCTACTTACTGGAGTCCTGGTGTTGCTGTTAAGTGCCATCATGTCAATTCTGACCCATAGCGAACCTGTATAGGGTTTCCAAGGAGCAGCTGGTGAGCTTGAAACACCAACCTTGCAGTTCAAACAACTTTGCAGTATGATACATTAGCCCACAGCGCTATACCAGGACTCTGGAGTCCTGGTGTGGCACTGTAGAATAAGCACTCGACAACAAGGTTGGTGGTTCAAATTCACCAGCCACTCCTCAGAAACTCTACACAAGGTCACTATGAGTCAGAACTGACTCCATGGCAGTTAACAACAACAACAACAACACCATACCTACCTACTATTTGTTTTTGTTAACTGCTATTAAGTTGACTGTGACTCATGGCATATGTGCAAAGTAGTACTCGTGTGCAAACTAAAACTGCTCTATCAGGTTTTTAAGACTGTAACCTAGTGATCAGATTACTAGGACTGTCTTCTAAGCCATCTCTGAGTGAGTCTGAACCACCAACTTTTAGACTAGTAGTCAAATACCAAACACATTTGTACAACCCAGAGACTCTTTGCACCTATTAGAAATATCTCTAAGTCATAGGATTGTTATACATAGTAGTATGTGATTTTTCTAAATCAAAATAGAGATACTTGGAATCTTGGTATGTTGCTGTGGGTGAATGCACTGGACTGCAAAGTCAGTTTGAACCGGAAGATCGGCAGTTCATACTCACCAGTCGCTCCTCAGAAACCATATACAGGGTTACTATGGGTCGGAACCGAATCAACGGTACTTAACAACAACCTCTTAATATAACATGCTCTGGCACTCAGCACAATGGGATGCTACATGGTTTAAAATCAGGAAAGGTGTGTGCTAGAGTTGTATCCTTTCACTATACTATCCAATCTGTATGCTGAGCAAATAACCCAAGAAGCTGTACTATATGAAGAAAAAGAACTCACCATCAGGATTGCAGGAACACATTAACAGACTGTGATATGCAGATGACAAAATATTGCTTGGTGAAAGTGGAGAGGAATGGAAGCACTAATATTAAAAACACAATAAAATTAAAAAACCAAAAAACCACAATCTTAAGGATTAGCGGGATTACACCTTAACATGCAGTCATGGTGTGGTGCTGTATGGTAAGCAATGGACTGCTAACAAGGTTGGTTTGAACTGCAAGGCTGGCCATTCAAACCCACCAGCTGCTCCTCGGAAACCCTATACAGGGTTGAAATGGACCAAAATGATGGCACCTAATAACAGTACTGGAGCTATTTACTGTGGCGCTGTGGGATACTGCATTGGACTGCAATGCAAGGACAGTTAGAACCACAAGGACAGCAGTTCAAGTTCACCAGCGGCTCCTTGGAAACCCTATACAGGGTTGCTATGAGTCAGAAATGACTCAAGAACAACAAGTTTTTTGCCAGTCGATATAAAACTACAGGAAAGTTGAACACACATTGATCATCATTCTTGCATCTCAGACCTTTTTTCTAAAGTCATTTTCCTTCTTCTCGAAAGACATCATTCCTAATTTTTTAAGTAAAAGTCTGTTAGTGGCAAATTCTCTTAAATTGTGGTTTCTCTAAAAATAGCTTTGCGGGTAAAGCAAAGGCCTATGTCTTTGGTTTCTTGAGTCCTGGTATGGTACTGTGAATTAATATGCTGGACTGCAAGGTCGGTTTGAACCATAAGGTCAGAGGTTCAAACTCACCAGCTGCTCCTCGGAAACCCTTACTTGGATCCACAATCAATGGTAAACTTTGGTACCTACACACAATGGAATACTATACAACCTTGTAGAATACGGGAAAATCTGTGAAACCACTTATAACATGGATGAACCTGGAGGGCATTATGCTGAGTGAAAGCTTAAAAAAATGTTTCTTTATACTAAAAGAAACATTCTTTGATGGTTACGGGGGTGGGAGGGTGAGAAGGAGGGGAGAATAATTCATTGACAAAAGGGTAGACAGTATTCGATGGGGTGACGGGGAGGACAATATACAAGAAGCGGAGCTTGGCAGAATAATAATAATATGTAAAGACACAGGGAGGTATGCATGGACTAAAGGGGAGAGAGGTAAACAGTGATAGACACACAATCTTAGAACAGTGTCCTGTACATAGATATATGGACAGAGACTTAGGCTGAATGGGTAAGTTAGGAAGAGTAGGATGTTATATATATGGAGTCCTAGTAGAAAGATGAGGCTTTCTACTCCCGTAAAGATTTACACCCTCGGAAACCCTGTACAGGGTCGCTATGGGTCGGAACCGACTCGACGGCACTTAACAACAACAACAAGTGTGGCGCTGTAGGATAAGCACTGGATTGCAAGGTTGGTTTGAACTGCAAAGTCGGAGGTTCAAACTCATCAAAAGCTCCTCAGAAACCCTATACAGAGTTCCTGAGGAACAGTTTAGAAACAACAAACCCTGCACAGGGTCACTATGAATTGGAACTGACTTTACAAGGCTTAACAACAACATAGCACTATTTACCTCTATGCCCACATAAGGAGCTCTGGTAGCTCAATGGTTATGAGTCAGGCTGCTAATCTCAAGTTCAGCAGTTTGAAACTACCAACTGTTCTGCAGGAGAAAGATGAGGGAGAAAGATTTATAGCCATGAAAGCCCTATGCAGGGTTGCTATGAGTCAGAACTGATTCCACGCCGCCGCCACCTTTGGCCATCCCACAGAAGTCCTGCTATGACGCTATAGGATAATGCACTGAACCGCAAAGGTGGCAATTCAAACTCACAAGCCATTCCTTGGAAACTATGAGTTGTACCAGACTCAACAGCACTTAACAACAACAATTTACCTTTCTAGCAAATATAAGTATGACTGTGGCAGAGCATATTGCTGTTAAGTGGCAAGTTGATTCTGACCCATAGTGACCCTGTATAGGGTTTCCAAGAAGCAGCTGGTGAGCTTGAACCGCCGACCTTACAGTTCAAATAGCTTTGCAGTCTGGCACATTAGCCTACAGCGCCACACGAGGACTCCATTGGTAGAGCACAGAGCAGTCCAAATGATGCAAACTTCCTAGATATTATCAAACATCTAAAGACAATGAGTTGATAGGCCTGGGGGCTCAGGACCATAGTCTCAGTGTACATCATGGTCAATTCACAAAACATGGTCCACACAGACAATGTTCTACATCCTGCTTGGGTGAGTAGCATCTTGGATCTTGAATGCTCATGTATAGTGCAGCTATTGGTCTCTTCACGTGCAGAAGAAAAGAATGTTAAGAACTGAAGAGACTTGGAATCAATTAGTGGAACATGTGAACATCGCTCTCCATGATTCTGAGACCAGAACTTGATGTTGCCTGATTACCACAACCAGCTATCCTGAAAAGGATCACATTAGAGGTTCTGGATAGAGTGGGAGGAAATGTGGAACAACAAAATGGTTTAATAGTCAGAGACTGGAAGAACCTGAGACTACCCTTCAGGTCTGGAAAGGAACACACCAACATGACCCAATTTTCAGCTAAGCAGTAGCTAAGTTTATAGGGGAGGGGATAAACCAGCAAGGTATGCTCACCACTGTAACCATTCAAAATCAAAAGGACATTTTTTCTAAAGACAAAGTTGATAAAGTATAGGAATGTGGGGAGGATGGAAATAGGAACCACAGGGAGGAAGCAGCATAACTGTTGGTATATGGAGGGAAGTATAATCATTGAGATGAAATAAAATGCATGATTTGTTGAATGTACACTGATGATCTTGTCTGTAAACCTTCACTAAATTTAAAATAAAAACAAAAACAAAAAACACACTGTCTTTTGGTTTGCACTACTGTTAAGAAATCAGCCACTTGAATGGTTGTCTGTCATTCCTAAACTCTTTTCTCTCTGGTTGCTTAATACTGGTTATTGCTAATTGTGTATCAGTTTGGGAATTCTTTTTAATTCTACTTGGGCATCAGGGGGCTTCTTGGTATCCAATGTGTCTTACCAATTCTGCAACAAGTTCCTTTCTATGACTGCCTTCTGGAACTCTTATGTCACACCTTCTATGTTCCGTATCTCAATCTCTTTCCTATTTTGCATTTCTTTGTCTCTCTAGATGCGATCAATTTTCTCAAAAGCTGTTTCTAAGATGCTATATGCAACCTGTCTACTTGAACTTACCTTTTCCTATTGTTCATCTCTTAAAAGTTTTTTTTTTTCAAATTTATGTGATCATTTGTTTCTTCATCATCTTTTCAGTATTTACTTCCTTTCCTTAAGTGTATTAAACATTCTAAATTAATATTCATAATCTGATTATTCTAATATCTGCAGTCTTAATGAGGATTTTTATGATTTGATGTTTCTGCTAAATCATAACCATGCTGACTTATTTTTCTTATGAGTTTTGTGATTTTTTATTTTAAGTTCCTTTTCCGTAGAATCTTTTTGGTGGGGGAAAAATTTTTTTTTGAGGATTATGGAGTCCTGGTATGGCAATGTAAGAAAAGCACTTGGTTGGAAACCCTATACAGGGTCACTGTGAGTCAGAACTTAACAATAACATGTTTAAAATGTGCTCATCAGGGAAGGATTTAATTTTGTTCTACTAGATGCTTGCCTAAGACCAATCTGAAATAATTTTAAGTCACAACTTGAGTTTCTCAGGATGTCCACAACAAAAACATCCAAAAACTCAAACCCACTGCCATCAATCAAGTCAACTGGTGACTCATGATAACCACAGAATCTTACTGACTATAATCTTTACGGAAAAACACTAGATCTTTCACCTGCAAAGCCAATCTTTAAGTTAGTTGTTGGTTAAGTGCACATTAACCCGCAGAGTGCAAACAGTTTGAACCACCTTGAGAAATATGAATTTTGGCCCTAATTTAGCTATAATTCTTAGGTGAGATCACTCCTCCATCAACAGTCAAGGCTAAGATAGACAATTTTCCTTCTTCCTGAGAAGTTGGTATTTTTCCCTAGCATTCTGTCCCTAAACACTACCCCATTAAAATCAAAGCTCTGGATCACCGAGGATCAACAAATGCTTAAGAGTAGTTGTTATGTGCTGTGGAGTCAGTTCCGACTCACAGCAACCCTGTACAGGCTTTCCGAGGCTATAAATCTTTACGGAAGCAGAAAGCCTCATCTTTCTCCCATGGAACAGCTGGTAGTTTTGAACTGCTGACCTTAAGGTTCACAGCCCGATTCGTAACCACTACACTAGTCTGGTTTTATATCCTACTTAAGAGAGACTTTCAAAAATTTCATGGAAAATGCATATTATGAAAAAAACTAAGCATCGGTTTCAAATTTTTTTTGCACCAAAATAAACATATACTAACTTGTTATAACATGTCTGAAAATTATCTAGTTTGAGGCACTAAAAACAATGATTGTGTGCCGACAATTCTAAGGCATAATGGCCCTGTATAGGGTTTCTAGGACTGTAAATCTTTGTTGCTGTTGTTAAGTGCCATCAAGTAGGTTCAGACTCAAAGCAACCCTGTAGAGAGTTTCCAAGGGACGAATGGTGAGCTTGAACCACCAACCTTGCAGTTCAAATCGACTTTGCAATCTAGCACATTAACCCACAGCGCCACACCAGGACTCTTTAAGGGAGCAAAAAGTCTCATCTTTCTCCCTGTAAGCAATTGGTAGATTTGAACTGCTGAGCCTGCAGTTAGCAGCCTAGCTTGTAATACACTACATGAACTACACCTCCAGGACTCCTAAAAAGAATAACACATCTTATTCTTGAAAAGAGCTTCATTATTTTTACAATGACCTATCAGACAAGGAACTAATATTTAAAATTTATATAAAACTAACAAGAAAATGACTAACTAACAAGAAAATGACTAACAATCCAATTTTAAAACGGGCTCAGGACATGAACAGACACTCCACCAAAGAAGACAATCAGGGAGCCAACACAAATATGAAGAAATGTTCACGATCTTTGGCCATTGCTGTTATATGCTGTGGACTTGGTTCTGACTCATAGCGACCCATTGAGTTTGTTCTGACTTCCTGTATCAGGTTTCTAAGACTGCATTTTTTGCAGGAGCAGAAAGCCTCATCTTTCGCAGTCCAGTGCTTATCATACACCGGTCACCTAGCACTTAACCTAATCCGAAATTATTTTGTCTGCAAACTCCACAATGACAGTAATCTTATCTATGGTTTACGGTCTCTCAAACTTTAATGTACAAAAGAGTCACCTAGTGATCTTGATAAAATGCAGATTCTGATTCAGTAATTCAGAAGTGGTGGTAGCTGTGGAGTCGGTTTCCATTCATAGCAATGCTGCAGTTTCCGAGGCTGTAAATCTTTACAGGAGCAGAAAAATCTCATCTTTTTCCCGCAGAACAGCTGGCCGTTTTGAACTGCGGACCCTGATGTTAGCAGTTAAACTCGTAACCACTACGCTAACAGAGGTCCTTAATTCAGAAGAAGGGTCAGAGAATCTGTATCCTAACAAGTCCCTGGGTAAAAGATCTTGCAGCTAGTAGGAGGACCACACTGGGTCACTTCTCTAAAGTTTTCCAAATAGTCAGGAATCAGACTTCACTCTCCCTCTATTGTGGGGGAAAACAACCTTGAAGTTTATTCCTCAGTAAAGTTATTACCAGCTATTATTAGTACCAGAGGGAGATAAAGACTTCTGTACAGGATTGCTATGAGTCAGAATCAACTCCATGGCACATAACCAACCAAATCCTAAAATTCCCATTACCTCAGATTCACAGCATCTGAAGATTGTTAAAAACAGAGGTCACCAGTTTAGTGTCTGTTAAATGTTTTTGGATATCATGGGCTGCCCTGAAAATATAACCAAAGTTAGAGTTTTTCTTCCTACAGTTCTGTATTAGTATTTATGAACCCCCTAAGAGCAAAATCTACCAAATACTATGACAACAGAACTGTCCTATAGGATTTCTAAGACTAATTTTTATGAAGGACTTCTGGTGTAGCACGATATAATTAGCACTGGACTGTGAACTACACTCAATGGCACTTAAAACAGCAGCAACCTTTATGACACCAAACTGATACATCTTTCTCCCAGAGTCATCGGTGGGTTCAAACCATTAATCTTTCTGTTATCAACAGGGCACTTAACCACTACACCACCAGGGCTCCTTCACAAAATCAAATATCAAATTTTGGGGGGTTAATTCTTTTCAGGAAAGGGCATCTTTTTATCCCTCATGTTGTGCTGCAGGTTAATGCACTGGGATGCAATGTCATTTTTAAACGCAAGGTCAATGGTTCAAGCTCACCAGCAGCTCCTTGAAAACCCTATAAAGGGTCGCTATGAGTTAGAACCAACTTGATGGGACTTAACATGAATGAAGGCGGTTCAGAAAGTTTGTGGAAAAATTCTGTTATCTTTCAATTCCAGTTTTAAACAAGCCCCTTCCACAGTCAAGTTAGCAAACCCTTTGCTACATTCAAATGTAAATAACCACAAAGCTGAGATGAGAACTTATTATGCATATATTTTAAAGCAGCAACTCATATTTATATTGTTATTGTTAAGTGCTGTTGAGTTGATTCCAACCCATAGAGACCCTGTTTAGGGTTTCCGAGGAACAGCTGGTAAACTTGAACCACTGACCTTGCAGTTCAAACGGCTTTGCAGTCTAGCGCATTAACCCACAGCGCCACACCAGGACTCCCATGTTTATATACATGCTTATTATGTAGCAGACACTGTTGTTAAGTACTGTGGAGTCAGTTCTGACTCAGTGACCCTGCACAGGATTTCCGAGACTGTAAATCTTTACAGGAGCAGAAAGCCTCATCTTTCTCCCACGGAACAGCTGGTAGTTTTGAACTGCCGACCTTGAGGTCAGCAGCCTGATTTGTAACCACTACACTACCAGAGATCCTTATGTAGCAGACACTACTAAGTGCTTTATATAAACCCAGTCAATTCTCTGTTCTCTAGAGGTAGACATTAATTCTATTCTCATATTATCTTCAGGAAGTCGTCATAGTGTGATGCTATAGAATAAGCACTTGATTGCCAACCACAAGGTCGGTGGTTCAAATCCACCAGGTACTCCTCAGAAATCCTACTGAGTTAAAACTGACTCAACAGCACTTAGCAACAACAAAGATGAAGAAACTGAGTAACAGAGGTCACAGAACTAGAAAATGGTCCAACCTGATGAGACTTAGACCCAGGCAACCTAGCCAGACCCCAGAGTCGATGCTCTTAACCAATTTATGCAACCTTGTATATAAATATTATTACTCAACCACTGTCCAATTTTTTTTTGTCCTCTCCCAACTAAAAAGCTAGAATAACAAGGTTTCCTTTGCTTTACTCAATTCAACTTTTTGCTCTATAAATTTATATGACCCACTGCCAAATCAGAAATAAATATTTTAGAATCTATTTTATATGTTTGAGCCCATTGTTGCAGCCACCGTATCAGTCACCATCTTACTGAGGGTCTTCCTCTTTTTCACTGACCAAGCATGATGTCCCTTTGAAATATTAAGGGGCAGCTCTACCCTGCCCTATAAGGTCTTTATGAGATGGAAGCAACTCTATAGCAATGGGATTGTTTTTTCAGTTGTGGTACAGTAACCCTGGGTTATTTCTAACTTTTCTGGTCTGACAGAAAATCCTTTTCTTTCCCCTCAATAATATGCAAACCAAACAGTGCTTAATTAACTCCTTACCCTTGAAGTTTGGCTTTATGCCTGTAGTTCACACCCTACATCTAGTAATATTCACCTAAATTACTCTTTTGCCAGTGACTTAGCCATCAGTCTTTTATAAATAGATCTTTTCTGAACCAACGATTGTTTCAAGTGATCTGACAAAGGAACAGACAAGAAGATCATGAGCTGGACCATAAGCTCAGTTTGAACTGAAAGGTCAGCAGTTCAAGTTCACCAGGCACTCCTCAGAAACCCTATACAGCGTTGCTATGGGTCGGAAACAACTAACTCGAAGGCACTTAACAACAATAATTAAAATAAGTACATTATGGTCTAGAACATTATCCCACAGTGCAACACCAGGACTCCAACAAACCACAATCTTCATTCTTGTTCTAATAAATAGTCTTTCAGGTCAATATAACTATAAAAATTAAAGACAACAATTTAATTGTTTGATTTGCCCAGAATGAGAGAAATTAGTTACAAGGTTGAGATTAGAACTTCAAAAGGTATACATTTCTTAATTATTGCTACCTCATAGTATTTTTTGAACCGACTCCACGCACATAACAACAACAACATAGTATTTTTTGCAATTACTAGTGCAATGTGACGCTTTAAGATAAGCACTAGGCTGCTTACCACCAGGTCAGCAGTTCAAACCCACAAGCTGCTCCTTAGAAACCCTATATAGGATATGTACAAGTCGGAACTGACTAGATGACACAATAAGTTTTCCAGAAATATTTACATTTTTGACAGGTAACTACTTAGTGACTCCTATATACCAGACATTTATATTACAATACAGTTTTAAGGATTACATTACAGCATAAATCAAACTAATCCAAAATGTAGCCAAGGTATGGCACATGAAAACCGTAAATACAACTTAATTCTGCCAGCAAGCATTATTCTCAAATTACAGATATAAACTGTAGGCTCAGATAAGTTTAAGTCACTTGCCTCTCAGTTCATATAGGTAACAATTTTAGGTATTTCCCAGACTCATCTTTACTCTTGAATGTCGTACAAGTAACATGTGAATCCAAGATTCAAGAACATTTACAGGAAATCATATTACATAATACAAAAAATATATGTTTTCAAGAAAATTGAAAAGGTGTCTTAAGTATTAAACTTTAAAGAAAACAAAATTTAAGCAAAGCACAGAATATGGAATAGACAAATCAAAATGCTATAAACACTATCAGAGTCAGAAAGTCATTTTCCATTTTCACTTAACGATATATGAAGAGGTGGTTTTACTTGGGGCAAAATACTATGATTATCGCAATATAAAAAAAGTGTCAGTCTCAACTTCCTCTACTTCCCTGCAACACTGACTCAGACTCCATTTCTAACTGTAGAGTCAAAATTTAAGCTCCAAAGTAGAAGGGGAAGATTATGGACTTGAAATGTTAACACATAGTAGTAAATATTTCTCGCATGAAGTCAGAGGTAATATGGGGCTTGCACATAGCCCCCACCAAACTTAAACTGATCAAAATACAAAATAGTATCAGTATTTCTGAATACTGGTTTTTCACGTATTAGTCATTTGATATTATATCATGGGATACCTTTTATGTTTACTTCTGAGTATTTTATTTCAGGTGTCAAACTCTCAAAACAATCCACTGCATTTTTAATCTACAATAGGTAGCAATGTTATTAGTCATTTTAAAATTCTGCATCCAGCTCCAATAATCAAATTGTTCAAAAACTGCTTATTCACTTATTCATAACTTTTCGGAGCATCATTTTAAAATTTGTTTACACATTTTTTTCCTTTTAAGCCTTTCTTTAAAAGAACAGTATTCTCAAGCAATGATATCTAAAAATTCTATAAATCTAAAAAATATCTATAAATGATTATTCAAACTTATAAGGAAAACTAAATACTGTACATGGGGTAAAAGGTAAAATACTATCATTATTGCAACATAAAATCCATGAAAAATTACTTAGACAAATAACTTACTGCATGGTGCTGCAGGTTAAGCACTCGACCATAATGTTGTTTTGAACCACAAGGTCAGTGGTTCAAACCAACTAGCTGCTCCTTGGAAATGCTATACTGGATTCCTATGAGTTGGAAATAACTCACTGGCACTTTACAAACAATAACAATCACCCCAAAAAGCATAAAACTTACCAAGTCAGGAAAATTATTGTTTAAATGTTGTAGAAGTTATCAGAACATCTTAAGGTGCACAAAAATCACTACTTAAATGTTGTTAAGTGCTGTCAAGTGGGTTCCTACCCATGATGACCCTGTAGAGAGTTTTCTGAGGAGCAGCTGGTGAGCTCCAGCTGCCGGCCCTGTGGTTATGCAGTCCAGAGCATTAACCCACAGAGCCACATTAAGTAGTCAGAAATATTTGTTTTTAAGACAAAATTCAAATAGTGACAAAAACGCAATTTTAATAGCCATTAAAACATTACCATACAGCAATGAGCATAAATGGCAGAAAATATGGAAAAAGGGCCCGAAAAAAAAAGTTAATGAAAATATAACTTTAAAAAGATTCAGAAAACTTTAGAAGTCAGGAAAATTATTTTAATTATACAAAAATTATTAGAATACCCTAAGGTGCACAAAAGTGTCTGCTACTTAAATGAGTGGTTAGAAATACTTCTTTTCAAGGAAAAGTTCAAATAGTGTCAGACACCCAATTTTAACAGTCATTAAAACACAATCAAGCAAACGATGAAGGCAATGGAAGACACAGGGAAGAGTCTAAGAGTTAAAGTTAATGGAGGTAAATACTGTTAACTGTTGGTAAATAGAAGGGACTGCAATCCTTGCAATGACTCAAAGTGTAGTATTTTGTTGAATGTGGGACTCAATTCACAATAAAAAGTAAAAAACCCACAAAACCACCCAAGCACTAGCAGGTATAATTGGCTGAAAATATAAGAGAAGGGGGGAAAGATCTGGGGGGGAAAAAAAAGTTAAAAGCTACAAAACGTGCAAAAATAACTTAAAAAAAATCCTATTTTCAAAGAGCCTTATTCAGAGACCAGGCAGGAAAAATAAACACAAATATGATATTCTGTCTGCTTGATCCAGTTAAAAAAAGTTACATGTAAGTATTACTTAAAATAGTATTATTTCCCAGTAATTTCTATAGTAATATAGCTATGTGAATGGAGTCTTGGTGTGGCACTGTAGTTATCACCAGTGGACTGTGAACCACAAGGTCAGCGGTAAAAACCATCAGCCACTCCTTAGAAACCCTGTACAGGATTGCTAAGTGTGGAAACTCAATGGACGACACTTAATACAGCTAGTGTCCTGGTAGTGCAGTTAAGTAAAAGACATGGCAATCTGCTCCCAAGAAAATCCTATGGGGCAGTTCTCCTGTCACACTAAATCACAATGCGTCAGAATTGACTCAAGGGCACCTAACAACGTCATCAACAACAACAATAGTGCTATGTGGTTTAGAATTCTATTTCCAGGTTCAACATTCATTCACCAGCTGTATAATCTTGAGCAAGTTTCTTCAATTCTCTGTGTCATAATCTCCTTATCTCTAAAACTGGGAGAACAATGGTACCTACCTCACAGAAATATTACACAACATGAGTGCATTTGTGTGGGTTTATTATATGTACATGCATATATCTGGAGTACTGGTATAGTGCTGTAGGATTAGCACTGAATTTGCTAACTGCAAGAATGGAGATTCAAACTCACCAGCCGCTCCTCAGAAACCCTATACAAGGTTGCTATGGGTCGGAACCGACTTCATGGCACTTAACAACACACATGTATAACATTTTTATTGTTGTCTTATTGCTGTTATGCTTACTATCACCTATCCCAAGAATTCTAGTTATAAATTGATATCTAGTTTAACCAGTTTAAATTTATCAAACTACTTTATCTATATTAAAATTTCTCATCTAGTAATAAATGTGCTTCATGAAGAAAGATATTTTTTACATAGACTAACAAGGAGTTACGAACATAAATCAATATTTCAAGGTACTTGAAACAGCTGTTAAGATAGAAAGATATTTGTAGTTTATCTTGATAGTCATAAACCTTGTTTGTTGCCTACAATGGAAATTAAATTACAATTAGAGGTTAGTGAAAATAATACTTCCCCCCGCCTCCCCTTCAACCAAGGACCCAGAATTTTTGAATTCTACCAAGAGATCCAGATTAAGAATTCACGGTTTAGAGCAGTGTAAAATAAGTTTTGGAGCCAGAGAGGAGGTAAACTTCAGACTTTAGTCCCCACATTATTTACACCTGAATGACTTTAGACACCTAACTTCTCTGTTTCCTTCCTTAGAATAATTACTATATATCATGATGTTGGTTAACAATATGTCACATGAGTAGTGTACATTCAATTTCAAATACTTAAGGACATTGTTAGTTTTTCAATAAAACTCATTACATGAGAAAAAGAAAACATAAACTCAAGTATTAACATTAAAAAAAAAATACAAATTCTCAAAGAAAATTATTCATGGAGAAACCCACTTTGGCACTGTAGGATAAGCACTGGACTGCAAGGTCATTTGAACTGCAAGGTCGATGGTTCAAATTCAACAGTGGCTCCTCAGAAACCCTGTACAGGGTTGCTATGAGTTGGAAACGACTCTACAGCACTTAGCAACAAGATGTGGTAGAGTTTGTAAAAAACCGGGTTGTTGTTAAAGTCATCGAGTCAGTTCTGGCCCATAGCAACCCTACATAGGTTTTCTGAGGAGTGGCTGATGGGTTTGGACCCTTGACCTTGCGGTTAGCAGTCCACTTGCTTTCCATACAGTGCCACACTAAATTGCTAGAAACTGAGCCATGACTTGACATTTGACTGACCTGGGTTTATCTCTCAGTTACACTACTTTACTAGCTGCAAGAATTTTGGGCGAGTGACTTAACTTCTCAGTTTTCTCATTTGTAAACCGCTGTAAATGTTGTTTTAGAAATAGGAGAGGATCTAGCTTAAAAATTCAATAAATTGGGCTATTATTAAAGATCACAGTTTTACAAAGTCAAAAGAATCATTTTGGAATTCAAACGTTTATTTTGGCATTATGCTGATATAATTAACCTTCACAATTTTTTTTCTGCCCAGCAAAATACATAAGCACTTAAAACCTACAACATTTACAAAGCATAACATTCCTAAAACAAACTGGCATTGCTTAAAATCCTAACTGATATCTTATCCTGCTGAAGGAAAACAATGAGAATTAAAAACAAACAGAACAGACTCAGTAATCTTAAATCTTTTCACGAAAAAAAAAAAAAACAGAATGGGCTCAATAATTTAAAATCTTTTCATGAAAAAGATAAACAAAATGGGTTCGGTAATTTAAAATCTTTTCATGTTTTGCTTGGTATGTTTCAATGAATGATTTATTATGAAAGTTGAATATATGCTGTCTTTTCTAAACCTAAAGATCTCAACTTTATCAACTATCCATAGTCGGTTAGGTTTGTTTTTTAAATGAAACCATTTATTTACTTTATGAAGAAATATCACAGAGTAAGCACCCCCCACTAAAAACCCCCCAAAATATCGCCACAGAATGGTTTCAGCTCACTTAATCCAATATACAACCTGCAAATTCCTTTCTTCATTGAAGATTTTATGGGCATAGTTAACAAATGCCAAGTTGCGAAGTTGCAGCTTTGCTGGTTTGACGTTTTCACAATAGAAGAACAATATGATCTGGAATCTACTCAAAGCATTAGCCAGGCAGTCAGCTGATGCTCACTGCACACAAGAGACCGGCAGGAGTAAGAGAATTAAACTCTTATTTGTATACAGCAGGTATCATCTACTATCATTAAAACTAAAATATGCCAACAGCAGACGTTCCACTTAAAGTAATGAAAGTATTGCTACTGTTTAAATGGCACTCAAAATCTGTTTTCGCTGGACCTTGTTTCTCTCATTCCTGGAATTTTCCTGTAAAGGACTTTTATCAGTTCATAAAACCAACCCTTCATCACGCAGACGCTGCCTGAGTAACTTTTACAAAAGGTCAAAGCGGTGCCTTTCAAGGATTCCAAAACCATCTTGGCTTCTACTTCAGTAACAGTAACTCATTTCCCACCCAAAGAACGTTCCAGAGACCTCGGGACGGGGGCCGAACAAAACCCAGTGGCTAAAAAACAGCTTTCCCTTTTCTTTTCGAAATCTTGTACTGAATTTCACGTTCCTCCCGCGGCCCCACATGTTGCTCGCCTCCCTCCCAGAGGGCTCCGCGAGGCCTGGCTTCACCCCCCGGAACGCGCCCACCTGATTACTCTTTTCTCCCACAGACTCCGCCCCCCATAACTCCCCCCTCACCTCCGCCTGTTTGACTCCTTTTGGAGGTCCATATGGGACACTTTCCCTTTCCTGTTTGTCACGCCACACCAGACAAGCCCTCAATTCTCTCCTTCCACTGGCAACGACTCCCACAGCTTCCCAAAGTACTATGCGTTCGCAGAGCGAAGCTGCAGGCCCGCACGGCCCAGGTGCTGTGTCAGCCTATCTGCCGGTGCCACGGCGTGTACGGCCTGGAAAGTCACATGGCGGTGGGACCCGCCGACGACTCTACACTCCTGCTTTCCTCAGGGAAGGATGAAATTACCAAGTCCACTCACCTCCACGAAGAGCAACATGACTTCCTCTGCTCGGCCCAATTGTTCCCGCCGCCGCGACTCCAACCGGCTCACAGGCCCGATTCCCAATCGCTAGGATAAGGACACTCGCCTTACCCCTCCACCCGGCAAAGGATCCGACTCCTCCCCCGCCGTCAGCCGCTGCGGCCTGACCCGCCCAGTCTCACCTCCCTTAAAACAGCAACTGTTTCCGGTGCTACAGAATAATTGTTTCCGGGAGAAGAGGAAAATCCCTCCGAGTGCTCAACTTTTGCACTATCTTTTCCCGCAGCCGTATGGAATGTACTATTATCCGTCCTGGGAGCGGGGGGAGTGGGGGAGTGGCCATCAGAGGAAGGCACCATTCTGATGCGAGGGTGTGTGAAAAACTTACTGACGCATTTTATCTCTTGCCAAACAGACACCTATCACAGAGCCATAATAATTTCGCAGTTAGCAAAGTTCAAAATCTAGCTCTGCTAAATAGCCGAGATCGTGCGAAGCTTACTGAACGAAAGCCCAATTCTGTTAAAAACGTGGTGGCTCACCGAGGAAAAAGTTGTTATTAAATAAATAACAGTAGTAGAAATAAATATGTTAATTACAGCCACTGTATATTGAACTCCTACTATGTGCCAGTACTGTTCGACGCGTTTTACGTGAATTAATCGTCAAACAATCCTATGTAACATTATTATCCCCATTTTACAGTTGAAGTCGCCTTCTGGAAAGCGAGTCTCCCTTAGGCACGCCTTTTAAACTTTGCCCAATGTTCTCTTGAATCAAATACTCACATCTATGGCGCTCCGGCAAGGAGCTCTGGTAGCGAAGTGGTTACAAATCGGGCTGCTAACATTAAAGATCAGCAGTTCGAAACTACCACCGGTACCGAGGGAAAAAGATAAGGCTTTCTCCTCCTGGAAAGATTTACAGCCTCAGAAACCCTATGCAGGGTCTCTCTGAGTCAGAACTGACTACACGGCAGGCACACTATCACTTTTAATATGTTGTTGTTATGTGCCCTGGAGTCGGTTCCGACTCATAGTGCTGCACAGGGTTTCCGAGCCTGTAAATCTTTACGGGAGCAGAAAGCCTCACCTTTCTCCCGTGAAACAGCTGGTAGTTTTGAACGGCTGACCCTGAGGTTCACAGCCCAATTCGTAACCACTACGCTACCAGAGCTCCGTTACATAGTATTAATGTGCTACCTAGTCTCTAATCACTGCTAGGAATTGATGGAATAAACATTGACATGTTTCAAGAAAGTGAGGCGCCACAGGAGGTACTCACTGATCTCTGCCAAGAAATTTGGAAGACAACTATCTGGCGGACTGATTAGAACAGATCCGTATTTGTGCCCATTCCAAAGAGAGGTGACCAAACAGAATGTGGAAATCATCAGATAATCTCTTTGATATCCCACGTGAGTAAAGTTATACTCAAGGTAATACTGAAACCAAGCTAATACTGAAACCGCTGCAAGCGTACATTGACAGAGAACTTTTAGAGGTGCAAGCCGAATTCAGAAGAGCCCAGGGAACGATGGGTCTTAACTGAAAGCAGAGAATATTAGAAAGATGTTTACCTGTGCTTTATTGACTACGAAAAGGTTTTCAATTGTGTGGATCATAACAGGCTATGGACAACATTGCGAAGTATGAGTATTCCATAACACTTAATTGTTGTACTCATGAGAAATCTGTACATGGACCAAGAGGCAGTTGTTCAAACAGAACATAGGAACACTGAATGGTCTAAAATTAAGAAAGGTGTGCGACAAAGTTGTATTCTTTCACCATACTTATTCAACTTGTATGCTGAGCAAATAATTCGAGAAGCTGGGTTATATGAAGAAAAATGTGGCATCAGGATTGGAGACTTATTAACAACCTGCGATATGCAGCTGATACAACCTTGCTTGCTGAAAGTGAAGAAGACTTAAAATATTTACTGATGACGATCAAAGAGCACAGCCTTCGGTATGGATTACATCTCAATATAAATAAAACAAAAATCCTCACCACTAAACAACATTCTTATCAATGGAGAAAAGATTGAAGTTGTCAAGGACTTCATTCTTCTTGGATCAACTATCAACATGCATGGAAGCAGCAGTCAAGAAAACAAACGGCATATTGCATTAGGCAAATCTGCTGCACAAGACCTTTTTAAAGTGTTGAAGAGCAAAAATGTCAGCTTGAGGACTGAAGTGTGCCTGACTCAAGCCTTGGTATTTTCAACAACCTCATATGTGTGCGAAAGCTGGACAGTGAATAAGAAAGACCATAGAAGAATTGATGCTTTTGAGTTATGGTGTTGGAGGCGAATATTTAAAGTGTCATGTCTGCCAAATAGATCCGTTATGGAAGAAGTGCAGCCAGAGTGCTTGGAGGCCAAGATGGCCAAACTTTGTCTCTCATACTTCAGCCATATTGTCAGGAGACCCAGTCGCTGGAGAAGGATATCATGTTTGGTAAGGTGGAGGGTCAGAGAAAAAGAGGAAAACCCCCAACGAGATGGATTGGCCAAGTGACAGCATCGATGGACTCAAGTGTGGCAACGGTAGTGAGGTTGGCCCAGGATCGGGCAGTGTTTCGTTCTGCTGTGCATAAGGTCGCTATAAGTTGGTACCGACTCGATGGCACCTAACAACAACAACAATTTGCTCAAAAGTCTTCCTAAAGTAAAGGTTTTGTTTTCACAAACTGCTGCTATATCCATTCAAGACCTTTTAGTTTTGATCCCATGTAATCTCCTCACTTTCATTCTTAGATACCAAAATCATCCCATCATCAAATGCCCTGGCATATTCCCTTACTTCATATTTCCTTTAAACCCATCTGTTCTGAATACAAATTATCACTTACCTCCAAAGCCATGGCTCAAGATGTCTTCCCTATCTGGAATGTCTTCATTTGCCCATCAGCCGTCTCTCTCCATGAGGTTTCCCCAAAGACTCTGCTGCCCACAGATACCTTCTTCATGTCCTTTGTTAGCACTTGATAGTTATATTCTATCTTAAATTTTTTCTTTTCAATTTTTCAGTTTCTTCACAGAAATCCTATCATGTATGATTTACAGTTTAGGATAATGGTAGTCACATTGTAGTGTCTCAACAAATTGAAAGGGAAGGAGACATGTTCAAAGTTTACTTTAAAAAGCCTTCACTTCCAGTTGTTGATGAATTCCATGCTGCATGAAAATAGAAAAAGTGTGCAATAATGCTAAATCAATTTAGTTATCAAGCATTCATGCTGCCTTGTGATTTTCCTGCAGGGTAAGCAATGTAAATAAATCAAGAGAAAGGAATATTATTTAAGAATCTGACAGTTATTACCGAGAAGGTATTTAAACAGTTGAGAAATGTTGAGTAATAATGGATATCTTAAGGAAACCTTACATTTATAAAAATAAATAATTCTCCTTGTTGATGTTTCTTTCAGAACCCGTTATGATCCTCCTTATGTAAATAGATTTAATTATGGTTTATAGAAAAGGAAGGATAATATTTTTTAACTGAGGAGGGCATCTAAAAAAATAAAGAATTTTTTCCTCAAGCTTTGAAAATCTTCCATAAGAAAAGGAGTCTGAGACCATACTGGATCCCCAAATTTTAAATAGTTTCTGAGTAAGAATATGAAAGATGTTAGAAAAATAAAAATAAAGTACAGCATCTAGTCTTGAGAAGTTCAAGGACTAGTAGATAGAGGCCATTAAGAAATACTTACATGTCAATGAGATAAGTACTATAATTAAAATTGTATGAAGTGCTTTGGGCACACAGAAGAGGGTATAACTTAAACTATGAGAAGGGAAAATATTAAATTTGCTCTTTCTACATTAACATTTCTCAAAGATATTTGCTTGATGATTCTTTGCCTCCCTTTCTCTGAAGGATTAAAACATATAAATTGTTTAATATAAGTTTACAAGGTCTCAACATAGGAAATTCATTCTATGTGGCAGGTACATGGCTATTTGTTATACGATTTCTTGTACTGCAAAATATTTTTTAAATTAAAAAACACGTCCCTTAAACAATCAATAAATAAGGAGACAGTGCAGACCCGGTCAGGAGGCCAAGCCCCTGTGGGCCCAAGCGTTGTTGACCGTCCAAACCATAGGCTCTGAGGATCAGACTCTAGCCACCTAGTAGACATAGCAAACTGTCCCTCATCTGATTATTCAGTAATGCTTGTTAGTAATCTCATACATGAGCCCTGGATATCCACAGACAAAT
>NW_006408656.1:6756222-6767696 GCF_000296735.1 Chrysochloris asiatica
AAAAAAAAAAAAATTAAAAAACAAAAAACTACATAACCAACAAAACCACCCTGGTTTTTAATTGCTCAGTCTACTAAGCTCTTTCACCTCCTCTGCAAAGGAACTGCCCAAAACACTCTTCCTCCTTCAGTTCAAATACAACCTCTAGAGTTTCCTTCAATTTCCTGAGCCAACTATGGAACTTCAAAGCCTTCTTCAGTTAGGTTCCTTAAACAACAAAAAAATCAAGTAACTAGGCAATGCAAAGAATGTGATCTTCAAACAACATCTTCCAAGTTACTGCAAGTCTTGGAAAAGTTAAGGAGGAACTAAAGAACCTGTAACACAGGCTTAAAAATTCTTAGGCAAAATCCCAGGAAGAGAGAAGGAGCAGGAGTTATGTTTTGCTACACTGGATCTTGAATTCTAAAACCTAGATTTAATGCTCATTGAAGTGGGGCCATTCTAGACCTTTTAGCATTCCTGTTGCCTATTATTTTCTCCCTCCCTCCCCTCTTCACCTTTCTACCATCACAGCACAAAGAATGCCTAATTCTCTGCATATAGTAAGTACTCTTTAAATGCTTGAGTCAATGATAATGTCACAATGGATCTAGTATGACATCATCAGGATTAGAATACTATAGGTAACAACCAGTTAGTAGCAAGAGAAACCAGAATATCTGGGAGCAGAAGGACCTCTACTAGCTTCCCAGCTGATATCTTTATTAGCATTTGTCTATATTCTTTTAAAAAGGATAAATAAAAGAAAATCACCTAACTGTTCAAAATGTTTCTCAGAGCGTTAAGTGAGGCAGACAGTGAATCTGAATCAGAAAAAGAATCCTCTACCATCACATCAAGTGGGTTCAAAAATGTCCTTGATGCTCCCGTGGTCCCTACAATGGAGATCCCATTCTCATCGCAGGATGTCATCTCTAGAATTGATCAAGCACAGCTCTGTCGAGCCAAAAAGGTAAGTAGTAAGTAGGTAGTGAATCAAAAGTTAACAATTTGCAACTTTTTTTTTTTATTTCCCTCACTTTATTTTCATGATACTTGACTATGTTTGAAGTAACTGACTTCAAATAATATTTTCACCTGACTCTCTGAAAACCTAGACTAAGAATCAAATCATTTATGCTACAATTTGATATCAGTCTCTTTCACTTCCATTTCAAGCCTTTTAAGAAATAAATCACATGTGCTACTGAGTAACTGGGATAGAAAGAAAGATTAAAATCCATAGCTAATACCAATATCTAATACTGTCCAATAATTTTCATTCGTTCCCTTCTGGGCTTTCATCAAATAACTCTTTAAAAAGAAATAACATGGAATGTTTTGAATTCTAGTCCTTTTTATTTTTCCTGAACTCTTCATTGGGGAAGAGTTTATTGGCCATTAGGAATCCAAGGATCAAAAAATAAAAGGTTCAACTAATACAATGGTCAAATACACCCTAAACAATTGAGGCTATACAGCATTCTCTTCTCTCAGACAGTCATAAGACAGCAAGACTCAGTAAGGTTAGAAAAAAGTAATAAGGTAAGTTTTTTCCTATGCTTAAGGCATGTAAATATAGATACTTTCTCACTCTTCATACAGACTTACCCCTTCTTTACTCCCCACAACTAGCAGCAATGACAACGTTTTTCACAGCTTTGGTGGTGTGCCGTAGAGTTGGTTCCGACAGATAGAGACTCTGTATAGGTTTCTGAGGATGTAAATCTTTACAGGAGCAGAAAGCCTCATCTTTCTCTTGCTTTAACAGCTTTACTGAGGTATAACTGACATTCAATAAGATGCACATTTTTAAAGTTAAGTTTTGGTATACTTATACACTAACGAACATATCCATCACCCCTCAAATTTTCTTTTGGTTGTTCTTGTTTTTAAGTGCTGTCTAGTTGGTTCTGACTAATAGTGACCCTGCACAGGGTTTCCGAGGAGTGGCTGGTGAACTTGAACCGCCAACCTTGTGGTTAAAACTGACCTTACAGTCCAACACATTAACCCACAGCATCACACCAGAACTCCCAAAATTTGTTTATGCCCTTCTTAATCCCACATAGGAGTTGTGGTGTAGTGCTGTACGATAATGCACTGGACCACGAGATGGGTTTGAACCACAAGGTCAGCAGTTCAAACTTACCAGCCACTCCTTGGAAACCCTAGACAGGGTCGCTATGAGTCAGAACCGACTCGATGGCACTTAACAACAACAATAAATCCACATGCATTTTCTTGCTTTTCCAACTCTCAGTCAACCACCAATCTGCTTTCTACCACTACAGGTTAATTTGGTTTTCTAGAATTTTATGTAAATGGATTTATTCAGTATCTAAGGAAACTAGTGGCTCCGTGGTTAAAGAGTTTAGCTGCTAACTGAAAAGTTGGTGGTTTGAACCCACCAGCTTTTCCTAGTGAGAAAGATGTGTCAGTCTGCTTCTGTAGAGATTACAGTTTTGGAAATCCTCTGGGACAGTTCTACTCTGTCCTACAGAGTTGCTATAAATTGGAATTGACTAGATAGCAGTGGCGGGGGTGGAGGGGTTACGTATAATTTCTACTATCTTCCTCTGCTTCTTTCACTGAGCATTATTATTTGAGATTCATCTACATTCTTATATGTATGAATAGTTCACACCTTTTTATTGTTGATTTTTTCCTATAGCATAGGTGCCTGGATTATTTTGGGGGGTTTTGGTGGTGGTGTTGCTTTTATAAAGAAAATGGCTAAGAATGGCTAAATACAAGTGATTATATGGACATTTGCTTTCATTTCTCTTGGGTAGGAATGGCTGGGTCACATGGTAAGTAAATGTTTAATCTTTTAAGCTACCAAACTCTTTTTGAAAGTGGTTATACTACTTTACAGTCTCACATGCAGATAAGAGACTTATAATTGCTTCATATCTTCGTCAACACTTGATGTGCTCAATCTTAATTTTAGTCATTCTAAAAGGTATGTGTAGTAGTATCTCACTGGTTTTACTTGCACTTCCACATGAATAATAATTTTGAGCATCTTTCCTTGGGTTTACTTACAATTGGTATGTCTTCTATGGTGGCTCAAAGTGTTTGCTTGGATTATTTAATTAAGTCATCTGTTTTAATCAATTTTGTGTATATTTATGTATTTTGGATATAACTCCATTATCAAATAGGAAATTTACAATAGTTTTCTTCCATTCTATTATTTCTTTTTTCCTTTGATTTATTAATAGTGTCTTTGAAAGAGCAGAAATTCTAAGTACAATTTGTCAGTATTTTCTTGTGTGGATTGTGGTTTTGTGGCCTAAATCAAGGGTAAACATTTTCTTATATTTTTTTTCTAAAAGTTTTATACCTTTAGGCTTTATGTTTAGGTTTATGATCTATTTTCATTTAATCTTTGCATGTTGTTTCTGTTGTTTTGTGCAGTTGATTCAGTTCTGACTCATAGTGACCCTGCATAGGGTTTCTGAGAGCAGTTGGTGGGTTTGAACTGCTGATGTTGTGGTTAGCAATCCAGTGCTTATCCTACAATGTCACACACTAAGGATAATCTTTGCATATGATATGAGATATGGATTGAGGTTCTTCTTTTTTTTGTAATTATTCCAGTTCCACTTGTTTAAAAAAAAAAACCATTATCCTTTCTCCACCGAATAAAATTTAGACTTTGTGGAAAATCAGCTAACCAAATGTGTGTAAGTCTATGAACTTTATTTGTCTATCTTTATACCAATATCTAACCATTTATCTGTTAGTTTGTCTTATGGAAAATATGCCACCAGTATTTCGAACACCATTGTACACAGGTTTCAGTGGAGCATCCAGAATTGCTCTTGAATAAGTAGCTAAAGTGACTGAAAAAAAATGATGAAATAAAATACCCGAACAGAAGATTTCAAAGGATGACTAGAGAAAGAAAAGTAAAGTATTATAATGAAATGTGCAAAGACTTGGAGTTGGAAAACCATTTCTTAAGCTGAAAGAACCTAGTTGGGTAGTAGAATGGGGTGACAGGAAATCCAAGCCTTGAGTTGCAATATTGAAGGATTCTGTGGGTGTGGTGCTGTAGGATAAGCACTGGACTGCTAATTGCAAGGTCAGCAGTTCAAACCCACCAGCCACTCTTTGGAAACCCTGTACAGGGTTGCTGTGAGTTAGAACCAACTCAGTAGCACTTAGCAAACAACAACAAACAGGCAAAAAGATTGTATGACTCAAGAAGCATCAAAAGAAGATAGAAGGAATACAGAGTCACAATGCCAAAAAGAATTGGTCAACATTCATTTTAGGGGGTAGCATCTGATTAAGAACCAATGGTACTGAAGGAAGAAGTCCAAACTTCACTGACGGGTATTGTCAAACAACAAGGCTCCAGGAATTGATGGAGATGAAAATGTAGATGTTTCAACAAAAGTATGCAATGCTGGAAGTGTACATTCATCTGTGTTAAGACATTTTGAAGACAGCTAGATGGCCATCTGACTGGAAGAAATCCACATCTGTGCCCACTCCAGAGAAAGGTGATCCAACAGAATTCAGAAACTATTTAACAATAATATCCTATGCAATTAAAATTATGCTGAAGATAAATTCAGAAATGATTGCCACAGTACAGCTACAGAGAACTGCCAGAAATTCAAGTTGGATTCAGAAGGGAATGTGGAATGACGACTGTCATTGCTGATGTCAGATGAATCTTGGATCCACAATCCATGCCCATGGAAGCAGCAGTCCAAAAATTTACATTGGGCAAATGTGCTGCAAAAGACCTCTTTAAAGTGTTCAAAAGCAAAGATGTCACTTTGAGGACTAAGATGCACCTAACCTAAGTCATTATGCTGAGCAAATAATACAAGAAGCTAGGTTCTGTGAAGAAAAACGTGGAGTCAGGATTGGAGGAAGACTCATTAACAACCATCTTTTTTTGATGCAATATTTGCCCATAGAATCCATCAATATTGCAAGTCAAGGCTTGGATTTTTTCTTCAGTTCTTTCAGCTTGAGAAATGCTGACCATGTTCTTCTCTTTTAGTTTCCTAACTCCAGGTCTTTGCACATTTCATTATAATACTTGACTTTATCTTCTCAAGCTATTCTTTGAATTTTCTGTTCAGCTCTTTCACACTTCCTCATTTCTTCCATTCACTCTAGCTTCTCTAAGCTCAAGAGCAAGTTCCATAGTCTCTTCTGACATCATTTCTGTTTTTTCTTTTTTGATGTCATCCCACCATCTTCTGGGCTTTGATTAGTATCTAATGCATCAAATCTGTTCTTTACATGGTCTCTAAATTCAGGTGGCATGTATTCAAATTCATATTTTGACTCTCATAGGTGTGTTTTAATTTTTTCAGCTTCAGCCTGACCTTACAAAGAGCAATTGATGATATGTTTCTGCCCTTGGCCTTATTTTGACTGATGATATTGAGCTTTTCCATCTTTTCCACATGACTAGGTCTGTATGTATAGTCATCTTTGTGTGACACTGTCGGATAGGCACTGAACTGCTAATGGCAAGCTTGATGGTTCAAACCTACTAATCCCTCGTTGGAAACCCTATACTAGATTACTATGAATCAGAACTGATTCAAAAACACTTAACAACAACAACCATGTTGTTTTAAAAAGGTACTTGCAATGAATATGGCATTGGTCTTACAAAATTCTATCCTATGACTTTTTGAATCATTTTTATCATCAAGGTCGTATTTTCCAACTACTGATCCTTCCACTTTTTTTTTTTTTTTTCCAATTTTCACATTGTTATCAATAGTAATTATCAATGTTTCTTGATTGCATGTTTGATCAATTTCAAACTGAAAAAGGTGGTAGAATTCTTCAATTTCAAAATCACTGGCTTTAGTAGTTGGTATGTAAATTTGAAAAATAGTGGCATTAACTGGTCTTCCTTGTAGGCATGTGTATATTATCCTATTACAGACAGCACTGCACTTCAAGATAGATATTGAAATGTTCTTTTTGATGATGATTGTGATGCCATTCCGCTTCAATTTGTCATTCAGGGCATAGGAAACATTCTGATTGTCAGATTCAAAATGGTCAGCACCAGTTCATTTTAGCTCACTAATGTCTAGGATCAATCTTTCTGTGTTCAATTTCATATTTGACAACTTTCAATTTTCCTAAATTCATACTTTGTACATTTCACCTTATGATTGTTAATGGATATTTACAGCTAATTCTGCTCATTCTGAGTGTGCTCCATTAACAAATGAAGATCCCCAAAGCTTTGTTCCATTCACTTCATTATGGTTAACTCTACTTTGAGGAGGCAGCTCTTCCCCAGTCGTATTTTGAGTGACTTTCAACCTGAGGGGTTCATCTTCTGGCACTATATTTGATACTGTTTTTCTACTACTCATAAAATTTCCATTGGATAACCAGTTAGAAATGGTCTTCCTCTCATTCTTCCTAGTCTGTCTTAGTCTGGAAGCTCCACTGAAACCTGTCCGCCATGTGTGATCCTGCTGGTATTTAAAATACCAGTGGCATACTTTACAGAATCACAGCAACATGCAGGCCACCACAGTAAGACAAACTGACAGGTGAGTGGATATGATTATGCAATTACTGGATTGTTGTTGTTGTTGTTAAGTGTTGTCAAGTCAGTTTCAACTCATAGTGACCCTGTATAGGGTTTCCGAGAAGTGGCTGGTGGGTTTAAATCCCTGACTTTTCGGTTAGCAGCCTAGTGCTTATCCTACCACATCACACTAGGACTCCAGTGACTAGATAGGATTTTGCAAACGTGAGGTGCTTGTGACCCACCCAAAGGACTGGATGTTGTTGTTGCAAGGTATTGTAGAGTTATTTCTGACTCAGCAATGGTACACAACAGATGGAAATACTGCCTGGTCCTACAACATCTTCACAATTGTTATGTTTTAGCCCATTGTTGCAGCCTCTGCTTCAAACAATCTCTTGGGACCTTCCTTTTTTTTATTGACCCTCTACTTTACCAAACATGGTGCCCTTTTCTAGGAACTGGTCCCTCTTGATAACATGGCCAAAATACATGAGATGAAGTTTTGCCAGGCTTGCGTCTAAGGAGCATTGGCTGTACTTCTTCCAAAACAAATTTGTTTGTTCTATTGGCAGTCCATTATATTTTCAATATTTTTCATCAACACTAGAATTCATATGCATCAATTCTTTTCCAGACTTTCTTAGTCATTGTCCAGTTTTCACATGCATATGAGGCAATTGAAAATACCATGACTTGGGTCAGGTGCACATTAGTCCTCAAAGTAACATCTTTGTTCTTTACCACTTTGATATGATCTTTTCCAGCAGATTTTCCCAATGCAAAACCTTGTTTGTTTTCTTGGCTGGTGCTTCTGTGAGTATTGTTGTGGATCCAAGTAAAATGAAATCCTTGCTAATTTCATTTTTTTTTTTTTTTTTTAATTATTGGGCCAATTGTGAGAATTTTTGTTTTCTTTACATTGAGTTGTAATCTATTTTGAAGGCTATATTCATTCCTCTTCATCAGGCAGTGCTCCAAGTCCTCTTCATTTTCAGCAAGCAAGGTTGTATCATCTGTATATCACAGATTGTTAATGAGCTTCCAATTCTGATGTCATATGCTTCTTCATATAGTCCAGTTTCTTGGACTATTTGCTAAGCATACAGGTTGAATAAACATGGTGAAAGGATACAATACTGATGCATACCTTTCCTGATTTTAAACCACGCAGTATTTTCTTGGTCTGTTTAAACAACTACCTCTTGTTATGTGTGTAGGTTCTGCATGAGCACAATTTAAGTGTTCTGGAATTCCCATTCTTCGCAATATCATTCATCGTTTGTTATGATTTACACATTTGAATGCCTTTGCATAGTTAATAAAACACAAGTAAAAATCTTTCTGGTGTTCTCTGCTTTCATTCAAGATCTACCTGACATCTCCTGACGCCAGTAATGACCTTTTTCAACATCCTCTTCTGAACCCAGATGAATTTCTGGCACTTCCCTGTTAATGTGCTGCTGCAATTGTTTCTAAATTATCTTCATCAAAATTTTATTTGTGCATGATATTAATAATACTAAAGATAATTCTATAATTGCCACATTTTGTTGGATCACCTTTGTTTGGAATGGGCACAAATATGGATCTGATCTAGTCGGTTGGTAAGGTAGCTGTCTTCTGGTGAGATCCATGTGTGTGAGAAAAGGTATTTGCAGTAAAGAAGTCATTGTTCTTGCAAAATTCTATCATGTGCTCTCCATGTGATTTCTGCCATCAAGACTATATTTTCTAACTACCCATCCCTCTTGTTTCCAGCTTTCATATTCCAATCACCAGTAATTATCATGAATCCTGATTGTATATTTGATCAATTTCATACTGAAGAAGTTGATAGAATTCTTTGATTTTTTTTCATCTTTTGCTTTGGTGGTTGGTATTAAATTTGAATAAGAGTTATATTAACTGGTCTTGGTCTTCCTAGTAGACATATAAATATCTTATCACAAACAAGGAGTCCTGGAGTTGCACTGTGAGTTAATGCGCTGGACTGCAAAGTAAGTTTAAACCACAAGGTCAGCGGTTCAAGCTCACTAGCTGCTCCTTGGAACTCTATAAGGGTCGCTATGGGTCAGAACTGACTTGATGGCACTTAACAACAACAACAATCACAGACAGCATTGCATTTTAAGATAGATCTTGAAATGTGCTTTTTGGCTGTGAATGTGACACCATTCTTCGTGAATTGATCATTCCTGGCACAGTAAACCATATGATTGTTCAATTCAAAATGGCCTATACCTGCCCATTTCAACTCACTAATGCCTACAGTGGATTTCTGGTGTGGCTCTGTAGGATCAGCACTGGACTGCAAACTACAAGGTCAACAGTTTAAACTCACCAACTAACTGCTCCTCAGAAACCCTATACCGGGTTGCTATGAGTTGGTACCGACTTGATGGATCCACAGAGCAAGAAAGATGAGCACCTATGGGTAGGAAGCTTGCTGGAGAGTGGGTGCCTCTGGGCACTTGGTATAGCTATGTTTGCTGATCCACTGAACTATAGCTGAGTGTCTGTGGGCTGAGGCTTACTGATGGAGTGGGGTCTCCAGGCACTTAATTGGCAGAGCTAAGAGAGCTTTGTAACATTGACCAGAGCAGGACAGGGTCCAACAGACTGAAGGGCTGAGAGGCTGGGCCAGAGAGAAGTGTGCCTCTGGGCACAACTTAGAGGTAACTGTCCTGATGGAATTGTAAACTTTTAACTTCCTTAATAAATCTCCTAACTGTGAGTGTGCTCTGATGGCTATTGCAATGAGTTATCAAATTTGGCAGAGAGTAGGGAGTATCCTGGTTGGGGACAGTTGATGTTAGAATTGACAAAAAGGTGGTGTCAATCCTCATTGGAATCTGTCTTGGGCATGTGATACTGAAGATCTTGATTTCCCTTCTCCCTCTGAAGTAAAGGCGATCAGATGATGACACAAGTAACATTTCTGGAGCTCTTCATTTTCTTTCTGTCTGAAGGAGTTCCTTAAGCATGTTTGTATTTCAGATTTACTGGGGATAATTTCTTTCAGCTTTGTATGTCTGAATATGTCTTTACTTTCCCTTCATTACTGAAAGATATTTTTCCTAGGTTTAGAATTCTAGGTTAAAAGGGGTTTTTGTTAACTTGCTGTTTTTGCTTTTCTTTTAGTTTCCATAGGAAAATCCATCATTAACCATATCTTTGTTTCTCTGTATATTTCTCTTCAGGGTATTTTGAGATTTTCTATCTTTGGTTTTAAGCAATTGGGTTATGGTGTGTCTTGATGTCGTTTTCATTTTGTGTGTGTGTGCTTGGGTTCACTGAGCTTCTTGGATATGTAGTTTTTTAGTTTTCATTAAACCTGGAAATTTTTTTACCATTATTTCTTCAAGCAGTTTTTCGGTCTCTACCTTCCCTCATTACGTACTACAGAATACCTACTACATGTATAGGAGTCCCTAGGTGGTGAAAACAGTTAATATACTTGGCTGTTACCTGAAAAGTTGATAGTTCAAGTCTACCCAGAAGCACCTTAAAAGAAATATCTGGCTATGTTCTTCCAAAAGATCACAGTCAGAAAATGCTACAAAGCACATCCATGGGATCATCAAGAGTCATAATCAATTCAATGGCAACTAGTTTGGTTTCGTAATTGCATGTTGATTATGCCTATTGAAAAGTATAGCTACAGAACTTCTAAATAGAAAAGAAATCAAGATAATTTCAAGAAAAAACAGACTGTTTAAAATGGGGTGAGAAATTAATAAATTCCAGGGAAACCACAAAGAAAATAAGCATTCTCATCAATATAAAAGCAAAGGAAAATCATGCATATTTGGTAAGCATTAAAATAGTGGCAACAAAAATTACAAGAAAATCCACAAATAACGTGAACTCAGCACAGAAAATTATGTGGAACAAAAAAACAAGTACCACCACAAAAAAACACATATAGCAATCAATTCATACCTATTAATAGTTAGAATGAATGTAAATGGATTAAATATACTAGTAGAGAGACAGAGCGTAGACTACAAAATGGTAAAGAATAGCAATGAATCTGTGAAACATCCCATAACATAGATGAACCTGGAGGATATTATGCTGAGTGAAATTAGTCAATCATTGTATCAGAACACTATTGTAAAAAGTCAACAAAAGATTTTCATACTAAAATGATCAATATTTGATGGTTACTAGTGGTGGGAAGGAAAGGGGAGTAATTCACTGTCTAGAGGGGTGAAGAGGAAGGCAATATACAGTAAGAGGGAGTTTGGCAGAAGAATGAAGACATGGGTAAACATTGGGAGGAGTGCGAGAGTTAGACAACAGAGGTAAATACTAGTAGAGACACAATCCTCAAATAGTGATTTACAGGTAGATACGTGGATAGACACACAGACTCACCAGGTGTAGGAAGGAACATGGGAGCATATTCACAAATATAGAAAGGTTTAACAAGGGATATTTGTACATGAGTGTTTACCTTTGCTGCAAATATTTCTATGAATATGGTGGAATATTGTTGTTGTTGCTGTTAGTGCCATCAAATCAGTTCCAATTCATAATAACTCTATAACAACAGAATGAAACACTGCCTAGTTCTGTGCCATCTTCATAATTATTGTTATGTTTGAACTCACTGTGGCTGCCACTGTGTCAATCCATCTCATTGGGGGGTCTTCTTCTTTTTCACTGACCTTGGATTTTACTAAACATGATATTCTTCTCTGGGCACTGGTTCCTTCTGATAACATGTCCAAAGTATGAGAGACGGAGTCTTGCCATCTGCCTTCTAAGGATCATTCTGGCTATATTTCTTCCAAAACAGATTTGTTTGTTCTTCTGACAATCTGTAGTACTTTTAATATTCTTCTATACACCACAATTCAAATGCATCTATTCTTCTAAGGTCTTTCTTACTCGTTGTCCAACTTCTGTATGCATATGAGGCTATTGAAAATACCATGACTTGGTT
>NW_006408656.1:6782626-6783852 GCF_000296735.1 Chrysochloris asiatica
GGAGCAGCTGGTAGTTTCGAACCGCTGACCTTAAGGTTCGCAGCCCGATTTGTAACCACTACGCTACCAGTATTTATCCATCTTTGTGCTTATATTGCACTATCTTGATTATTGTAACTTTATAATAATTCTTTTGTTGTTGTTGTTCAAATTTGTTAAATAATATTTATAGTACAACAAAAATAAGAAGATGAGTAGGCACTTAAAGCCTGCCAGCCACTGTGCTGTGTGTTTTGCTTAGTCATTATTTCATTTAATTGTTTTGATTAAATATTAAGAAGCTACAGGAAAATAGTCATAAAATAGATAGAATGTGCAAAGAATGACAACTCAGTGAACATCCGTGCCAAGCATTGCCTTTGAAGCAGGGCTTTGAACTGATTCATTACAGTTTAACCCCCTTCTGAGAATTTGCGTGTTCACCCTTGACACAGTGAATCAGAATCCACATATAATAATTCTTGAAATCAGATAGTTGTAGTCCTCCAATTTTGTTGTTCATTTCAAAGTTATTTTGGTGATTCTAGTCCTTTAGAGATCTAAATGACTATTAGAATCAGACTGTCAATTTCTAACAAAAAAGAAAAGGAAAGAAAAAACCCAGTGGTGTCTTTTTTTTTTATTTTTAAGTTTTTATTGTGAATTGAGTGATAGTTTACATGGGAGGACATCAGTTTTATACTCATCTTTCATTGCAGTGATTACAATCTCCTCTGTGCATCATCATTCAACAGTATTTGCTTCTATTCCCTCTGTTGTTATTGTTTTTTGTTGTTGTTGTTGTTTTATGTACACAAAGACACTCAGAAATATGTAATCATTTAAACAACCAAAGGGCACATTCTGCAAGCCTGCCCCCTGGCCGCCAACACACAGCCTTTCTCTTTCCATGAGTCTAGACTCCTCAGCTGCTCTGTTGCTCCATGTCCTCATCTCTGCCTCCATCTCTGGTGTCATTGCCTCTCTGGATAGGGTTCCACATTCTGCTCATGCTCTCCTTCCTTGATGGTCCTAAAGTCCTGTGTTCATGGACTTTAAGATTAATTACTCCCTCCATTTTGTTACAAAACTTCTACCTTTACTGTTGTGACAGTTGCAATTAGTAATGATAACAATTACTCACTATTGAATCATAAGAATCTTATCACCATATCTTTTCACCAGACCTGTCTAGATAAGGTAAGAACTATTCAGTGGGGATTCTACCTTCCCCCGCACACTCTGGA
>NW_006408656.1:6785267-6790471 GCF_000296735.1 Chrysochloris asiatica
AAAAGGGAGGGGGAGAGAGTAGTTAATTTTACTAGAAACAGAGGATCTTAGGAACACCAAGGGAGAAGAGCAAAAGAGGAATGTGGGACCCTATCCAGAGAAGCAGTGACACTAGATATGGAGGCAGAGATGAGGACATGGAGAGAGGGAGCAGCTGAGAACTCTAAATTCATGGAAAGAGAGGGACTGAGAGCTGGCGGCCAGAAGGCAGGCTTGCAGAATGTGCCATTCAGTGGTTTAAATTATTATATATGCCTGAGTGTTTAAATAAATAAAAAAAAAGAGCTAAAATGAATAGTGAGAAATACTATTAACTGATGATACATGGAGGAGATTATAATCATTGTAATGAAATAAGGAGCTCTGGTGGCGTAGTGGTTACGAATCAGGCTGCTAACCTCAGGGTCAGCAGCTCAAAACTACCAGCTGTTCCGCGGGAGAAAGATGAGGCTTTCTGCTCCCATAAAGATTTACAGCCTCAGAAACCCTATACAGGATCACTGTGAGTCGGAACCGACTCCACGGCACATAATAACAACAACAACGAAACGAAGTATATGATTTGTTGAATGTAAAACTTATGATCTTCCTGTCAACTTTCACTCAATTCACAATAAAAACTTCAATGACAACAACAAATATTCAAATTTAAAGCTCATGGAAAGATGCTCCATGTTTTTGGATTAGAATACTTAATATTGTTAAAGATGCTAACACTATCCAAAATGGTCCATAGATTCAATGCAATCTCTCAATTCAATGCAAAAAAAAAAAATTTCAACAGCTTTTCTTTTACAGAAATGGGTAAGTGGATCCTCAAATTCATATGTAATTGCCAAGGGTCTCAATCTTGAAAAAACAAGAACAAAGTAGAAGGAATGATCCTTTCCAACTTCAAAATGTATAATAAAGCAATTTTGATTTATAGTTGTGATTTATATTTTGATTTGTAGGTATGATTCTGGTATAATGATAGAAATATAGAAGGAACACTGGTGGTGCTATGGGTTAAAAATTGTGCTGTTAATCACAAACTGCTCCATGGAAGAAAGATGAGGCTGTCTTTTCCCATAAATATTTATAGCCTCAGAAACTCTATATAGGGTCACTAAATGTCAGCATTTACTCAATGCCAGTAAATTGTGTGTGTGTGTTTTAATGTAGACCAGTGGAATAGGATTGAAAGTCCAGAAATAAACCCATTCGTCTATGGCCAATTGATTTTTGACACGGATGTTAAATCTACTCAGTGGGTAAAGACTAGTCACTTCAATAAATGATGCTGAGAAAACAAGATTTCAATGTGCTAAAGGATGAAATTGGATCTATTCTTCACAACTTATTTTAAAAATTACCTCAAAATGGATCAATGACCTCAATATAACTAAAACCATAAAACTTGTAGAATAAAACATCAGAGTAAATCTTCAAGATCTTGTTTTTGACAATGGGTTCTTAGATATAATACCAAAAGCATGATCAATTAAAAAATAGATAAATTGACTACACCAAAGTTTAAATTTTTGTGCATTTTGAGGACGCTTCGAAACTACCAGCCGCTCCGCGGGAGAAAGATGAGGCTTTCTACTCCCGTAAAGATTTACACCCTCGGAAACCCTGTACAGGGTCGCTATGGGTCGGAGTCGACTCGACAGCACATAACAACAACAACATCAAGAAAGTGAAGAGATAACCTACAAAATGGGGAAAATATTTCTTAACTGTATAACTGCTAAGAGTTTAATCTTCAGATTATATAAAGAACTTCTACAACTTAAAACAAAACAAAACAAAAAGTAAAACCAATTTTAAAAATGGGAAAGAACTTGAATAGATATTTCTCCAAAGAAGATATACAAATGGGCCAATGGGCACATTAAAAAAATCTTATGTACTAGGGTTAAGAACTCAACCCATATTTTGGGAGCACACAATTCAGTCTACAATGCTGTGTTGTTGTTGTTAGGTGCTGTCGAGTGAGTTCTAACTCATAGTGACCTTATGCACGGCAGAACCAAACACTATCAAGTCCTGTGCCGTCCTCTCAATTATTGTTACTGAGCCCATTGCTGACGCCACTGTGCCAATCCACTTTGTTGGGGACCTTTCTCTTTTTCTTTGACCCTACACTTTACCAAGCATGATGTCCTTCTCCAGAGGTTGATCCCTCCTGATAACATGTCTGAAGTATGAGTGTCGAAGTCTCACCATCCTGGCTTCCAAGTAACATTCTTGGCTGTACTTCCTCCAATACAGATTTGTTTGCTCTTCTGGCAGCCATGGTACTGTCAATATTCTTTGCCAACACCATATTCAAATGCATCAATTCTTCTATGATCTTCCTTATTCATTGTCCAATTTTCACATGCATATGAGGCTATTGAAAATACCATAGCTTGGGTCAGGCACACCTTAGTCCTCAAACTGATATCTTTGCTCTTGAGCACTTTAAAGAGGTCTTGTGCAACAGATTTGCACAGTGCAATATGTCATTTGATTTCTTGGCTGCTGCTTACATGAATTTCAATTATGGATCCAAGCAAAAGGAAGTCTTTGACAACTTCAGACTTTTCTCCACTTTGCCATGTTATTTATTGGTTCAGTTGTGAATATTTTTGTTTTCTTTACATTGTAGTGCAATCCATACTGAAAGCTGAAGTCTTTGATCTTCATTAGTAAGCACTTTAAGTCCTCTTTGCTTATAGCAAGCCGTTACATCATCTGCATATCACAGGTTTTTAATCAATCTTCCTCTAATCCTGATGTCATGTTCTTCTTCATGTTATCTGGCTTCTCAGATTATTTACTCAGCATGCTGATTGAATAAGTATGATGAAATAATACAACCCTGGTGCACACCTTTCCTGGTTTTAAACCATTGAATACTACTTTGTTCTGTTCTCACAACTGCCTCTTGGTCTATATTTAGGTTCCTCATACGTGCAAGTAAGTGTTCTGGAATACCCATTTTTCACACCACAACACTATAAAGCCCAGCAATTCTACCTACTTCTAGTTGTATATCCAAGAGGCTTGAGAGCAGGGGCTCAAACAGATAATTTGCACATCAATGTTGATTGAAACACTGTTCATAAGAATCAAAGGTGGAAACAATCCAAGTGTCCATCAACAAATGAATAAACAAAGTATGTTATATACATATAATACAATAGAACATCTTTCATTTTATGGGTGCACCTTGAAAACATTATACTGAGTAAAAAAGTCAGGACACAAAAGAACAAATATTATGGTTCTACTTATATGAAATATTTAGGATAGGCAACTGCATACAGATAAACATTTATTAGTGGTTTTTATCTGTGGTTACCAGATTCTGGGAGAATGGAGAGGTAGGGAACTATTGTTAGTTAAAGAGGTTCTGAGTATGTCTTTAGGTTGATGAATATATTTTGGAAATGAGTAGAGGTGATGGCTATACAACACAGTGAATGTAAATAGTGTCATTGAATTGCAGATTTAAAATTGACTAACATGGCAATTTTTATTATATTTATTTTACTACAGTAATAATAATAAAAAAGATAGCCAGTTTATTGTCAAACATAGAATTACTGATTAATGTATTTCTCTTCTAATTTTTATAGGACATTTCTATTCAACTGAATGACATATTGTGCAATGTGACACGGATAATAAATCGCTATACTGTTGATCAGAGCTTGGTCTTTGGAAAGAGAGCCTCCATTGTAGAATATAACAGAAACCAGAGATCCAATTTTATGGAACGAATATCTACTTTTTCTCATACTCTTGAAGTTAGAGAAAAGATTCTTGCTCAAATCCTGGCCTGGCTGGAAGAATGGAGTAAGTTTCCAGAAATGGTTCAAAGGAAAGTCACAAGTTAATGAAAAAGCTAGAGACAGAATCTATAAGTAAAATCTGAAGGATTAGACAGACTAAAGAAGAAAAGACTAAGGTTATTCAGAACACTATTCAGAAGATGTCCTCTTTTCAGTTGTTATTGAGTGCCATTGAGTTGGTTCCAATTCATAAGGTTGGACCCTGTATAGGGTTTCTGAGATCTAGTAAGGATAAGAGAAATATAGTCTTGCTTGGAGTCCTGGTGTGGCACTGTAGGATAAGCACTAGACTGCTAACCACAAGGTTGGCGAGTCAAACCCACCATCTGCTCCTAGGGGCCCTAAGAGTTGGAACTCACTCAACAGCACACAACAACAACTCCTTTCTCTAGAATGTATTGTTGTTGTTGTTATGTGCAGTTGAGTCAGTTCTGACTCATAACAGACCCTGCAAACAGTATGAAATCAGGTCATATCATTTGGGAAGGGAGTCCCTGGTGTGGCGCTGTGGGTTAATGTGCCAGACTGCAAAGCCATTTGAACTAAAAGGTTGGTGGTTCAAGTGCACCAGCTGCTCCTTGGAAACCCTATACATGGTCACTATGAGTCAGAATTAATTCCATGACACTTAACAACAACAACAAATTTGGGAAGGGTATGTTGTTTGGGCAGGAAACAATTCAAAATATTATTTCCTGCCCAAATAACATACCCTTCCCAAATTTCCTACTGCCTGCATCCTAACTACCCAAGTTCCTACTGCCTGCATCCTAACTACTCAAGTTAGGATGCAGGCAGTAGGAACTTTTACTTAGCACCTAGAAAAGTACATGACAGAGTAAATATGGGTGGAATGAAAGAATATAAGAATATTTTAAAATAAGCATCTCTTTCAGTTACAAGAAAGCTCATGTAAATTATTGAACAACTTACCAAAGGAGTTCACTGGGGTTTTGATTCCCAATAGTAAAGCACATGCTTACATTATAGATAACTGTTTGTCTTGTTATAGTTCCTTGAAGTCAGGGAAATAAACCAAATTGATACTTTTTAATCTGATTCATGACTTTATGTCCAACACTTATTGTTTAGCCTTCTATTCAAAATCTCCTCCTCTTTAATTTTTTCACAAAAGAAATCCTCCAAATAGCAAAAACAGCAAGACCCCAATACTGAAGAAAAAAGTCCAAGGTGCATAGAATAAATTTGTAAAGAGAAAGGCACTAGGAATTGATGGAATGAAAATTGAAATCTTTCAAAAAAGTGAAGCGGCACAGGAGGCACTCACTCATCTCTGCCAAGGAATGTGGAAGACAACTATCTGGCCGACTGATTGGAAGAGATCCATATTTGTGCCCATTCCAAAGAGAGGTGACCCAA
>NW_006408656.1:6790571-6791364 GCF_000296735.1 Chrysochloris asiatica
AAGTCCAAGGTGCATTGAAGGAATTGGCAAAGAACAAGGCACCAGGAATTGTTGGAATAAAAATTGAAGTCTTTCAAGAAAGTGAGGCGGCACAGAAGGCACTCACTCATCTCTGCCAAGAAATTTGTACGACAACTATCTGGCCAACTGATTGGAAGGGATCCATATTTGTGCCCATTCCAAAGAGAGGTGACCCAATGGAATGCGGAAATCATCGGACAATCTCTTTGATATCCCATGCGAGTAAAGTTTTACTAAAGGTGATACAGAAATGGCTACAAGTATACATTGACAGAGAACTTCCAGAGGTTCAAGATGGATTCAGAAGAGGCTGTGGATCAAGAGATATCATTGCTAATGTCCGATGGATCTTGGCTGAAGCAGAGAATATCAGAAAGATGTTTACCTGTGCTTTATTGACTATGCAAAGGCTTTTGATTGTATGGATCATAACAAGCTATGGACAACATTACAAATTATGAGTATTCCAAAACACTTACTTGTGCTCATGAGAAATCTGTACACGGACCAAGAGGCAAGTTGTCAAACAGAACATAAGAACACTGAATGGGGCTCTCTGCTCCTCCCCATTCGACAGGCAGCCGCAGCTTCTCTTTTCAGTACCAGCCGCATCTCTGAGACAAGATGGTGAAGGTCGGAGTCAACGGATTTGGCCTTATTGGGCGCCTGGTCACTAGGGCTGCTTTTCACTCTGGCAAAGTAGAGGTTGTTGCCATCAACGACCCCTTCATTGACCTCAACTACATGGTATATATGTTCCAGTATGATTCCA
>NW_006408656.1:6791464-6792802 GCF_000296735.1 Chrysochloris asiatica
TGTGTGTGTATTGTAGTGTATGTATTTGTTATAGGAAATTGGTTTATGCAATTGTGGGATTGTGGGGTCTACTTAAGCAGTCTCTTTAAAACTGTCTCTATATTGGTTGCTGGAGCTTATACTCCAGAAAATAGGCAGCCAGGAAGAAAAGATCAACAGTAGGCTGGAATTCTACCAGTATGGAGAAATTTTATCACCTCTGACTTTCAGTCAGTTTTTGTTCTGTTGTACAGAAATTCACTACGAGTTGGAACTGGCTTGATGTCACCAAATCTTTTAAAAATTTATCTTGTGGCCTGTCTAAACAGCAAACAGAAAAGAGGATTGTAGGAAATGTAGTGCAGCTTAGCCAAGGTGACACACTGTGGAGTTATCAAAGAACTCTTTACTTAACCTAATATCATAACAATTTTAAAACCTTTTATTGTGAATTGAGTAAACGTTTACAGAGCACATCTCCAGTTTTATATTCAACAAATCATACAGCTTGTTTCATATCAATGATTGCAGTTGCCTCCATACAACAACAGTTATCACATTCCTTCCTTGTGGTTCTTCTTTCAATTCCACCCTTCTGCCTTTTGACCTTGAACAGTTTGATCATTCCATGGTGATCATACCTGACTAGTGTTGTTGTCTCTCTTATATACCTATTTACTGCTTGACTGAAAATTGTTCACGAAGCTGTGCTCTATTCCAGACCTGAAGGGTAACTAAAGACCATTTTCTTGGGTTCCTCCAGTTTCTTTCTGACCAGAAAGCCTGGTCTCTTTTGAGTTTTGCTCCACATTATCTTCCACTCTATCCAGGACCTTCTAATATGATCCTTTTCAGAGCAGTTGGTAGTGGTAGCTGGACACCATTTAATTCTTCTGGTCTCAGAGTTGTCAAGACTGATGTTCATGTGTTCTGTGAGTTCATTGGACTAATTAATTCCAAGCATCTTCAATTTGAATCACTCTTCTTTATTCTGCATGTGCAGAAACTAATAGTTGCACCTTAGATGGCTACTCATGAGCTTTTAAGATCCCGGCTGTGCTACTTACCAAAGTAGGATGTAGAACATTGTCTTTAGGGTCTTTGTTATGCCAATTGACCATGGCATTCCCTGAGACTATGATACTGAGCACCTAGATTCAGCAACTTGTCTCAAGGTGTTTGGTAATGTCCAAGAAACTTTCATCATTTTGCCCCCTTTATGTTCTGCTGCAAAGGCTTTCGATTGTGTGGATCATGACAAGCTATGGCCAACATTGCAAAGTATGAGTATTCTGGAACACTTAATTGTGCTCATGAAGAATCTGTACATGGAACAAGAGACAGTTGTTTGAACAGAAC
>NW_006408656.1:6794095-6795122 GCF_000296735.1 Chrysochloris asiatica
TTTTTTTTGGTGGGGGGAGCATTTATTCTTTAATCTTTGCATTCCTCCCTGTGCTTCCACCTGTCTACATCATTCAGAATAATGCCAACCTCTTTCTTGCTGTATATTGCCTTCCCCAACACCCAAGTTAACATGTGTCTACCCTCTAGTGTAGCGCTGTGGTTTAATGCGCTAGACTGCAAAGCTGTTTGAACTGCAAGGTCAGCGGTTCAAGCTCACTAGCTGCTCCTTGGAAACCCTATACAGGGTGGCTATGGGTCGGAATCGACTCGATGGCACTAAACAACAACAACAACCCTCTAGTAAGTGAATTACTCACCCTTCTCTCCCTCACTTGGTAACCATCAGAGAATATTTCTTTTAGCATGAAAACCTTTTCTTGAGTTTTTATAATAGTAGTCTCATACTTGTATCTTTGTGGTTGACAAATTTCACTCAGCACAGTGTCCTCCAGGTTCATCCATATTATGAGGTGTTTCACAGATTCATTGTTATTCTTCAATGTTGCATAGTATTCCACTGTGTGTATGTACCAAAGTTGTTTATCCACTCTTCATTGATGGTCATTTAGACTATTTCCATCATTTTTTTTTTTTTAAGTTTTATTGTGCATTATATGATAGTTTACATGGGAGAACATTAGTTTTACATTCATTCTCTCATGTATCATTTCATTGTCATGGTTCCAATCCCCTCCATGAATCATCAACCAACCAAAGGGTATACCATGCAAGTCTGCCCCCTACACTACCCTTCCTGCCCAGTCTTTAGCACACAGTCCCTCTCCCTCTCTGGATCTAAAGTCCCCAGCTGCTGCATCGCTCCACGTCATCATCTCTGCCTCCATCTCAGGCATTGCTGCTTCTCTGGGAAGGGTCCCGCTCTCATCTCTTCTCCGTTGATGGTCCTAGGGACCTCCGCTCCTAGACTGGAAAGTTAATTACTCCCTTCCTTGCTATAAAACGTCTACCTTTACATTTCCAACCATCACAATCAGTCCTGATAACAATTATTCACTATTGTATCA
>NW_006408656.1:6795222-6798501 GCF_000296735.1 Chrysochloris asiatica
GGTCAGAGAAAAAGAGGAAGACCTCCAGTAAGATGGATTGGCAAAGTGGCAGCATCAATGGGTTCAAGTGTGGCAACAGTTGTGAGATTGGCCCAGGATCGGGCAGTATTTTGTTCTGTTGTGCATAGGATCGCTATGAATCGGTACCAACTTGATGGCACCTAACAGCAACAACAACAACTGGTATGATGCTGTAGAATAAGCCCTGTGCTGCTAACTGCAAGATTAGCAGTTCAAACCCACCAGCTGCTCCTCAGAAACCCTATATAGAGTTGTTTTTAGTTGAAACTGACTTGACAGCACTAAACAACAACAAAAACAACTACTGTTCAAATGATCTTGTGGTCCAGTGCTTATCTTGCTTCATATCCGGACTCCTAATGTATTGAATAGTCAGCCAATGTTATAAAACTATGTCGTTATGATGAATTATTTTCCTACACAATGGTTTTTGTTTTCTTTTTACTCTCTTCAAGGTGTCATTTTGTCTAATGTTACTACAACTGAGGTTGAAGAACACAGTCACTGGGTAGCACAAATGGAGATATTACCAGCGACACTCAGAGCTATTGAGAGCTATGTCAAGATACTGAGTAAAATTAGTCTGTCCCTGTTTGAAGACAAGAAGAGACAAAAGAAAAAAACAAGTAAGGGTGCTTTAAGGCATTAGAAATAGAATTAAAAAACAACAACAGCTTTCTGATGTATGTACCATAAAATCTACCCTTCAGAAGTGTACCATTCAGTGATTTTGAGTACATTTACAGAGCTTTGCAACAATCACCACAAGTCAATTTTAGAACTTGCCCATTATCCCACCCCACTGAATGCCTTGTATCCATTTGTAGACGATCTTCATTCCCACCTCAGTCCCAGACAACCACTATCTATTTTCTGTCTCAAGATCTTTGCCTTATCTAGCTATTTCCTAGAAATGGAATCTTATAATATGTAGTCTTCTTTCAGTTTGCATTAATGTTTTGAGGTTCATTCATGTTGCAGGATGTATTAGGACTGCATTTCTTTTTATTTCCAATTAATATTCCATTGTTCATTGAATATTATTTCCAAATAATATTCCGTGAGTAAGTTAAAATAAAAGGTATTGCAATAAAAACATAGAAAGCCTTACTAAATAAAAATATCAAAATGTGAAGCTGTTGTGTCTCAGCGTATCTTCCATCTAAATCTATACATTTTGTTGTTTGGTTTTTAAAACTTTTTTTTATTGTAATTTGGGTGAAAGTTTACAGAGAAAACTAGTTTTCCTTCAACAATGTATACATATTTTGTTTTGTGACAGTGACTGCAATCTTCAATTTCCTGCACTCTTCCCACATTCTATCTGTTTCCATGCAATTTTTTTTCGTATTCCTTTCGCCTTTTGAGCTTTATCTCGGGCAAATACTGCCCTTTTGGTCTTACAGAGTTGGTTGTTCTAAGGAGTATGTACTGCCCTGATGTTATTGTTATAGTTTCATCTATTGTTTGGATAATGAGCTCTGGTAGCATAGTGGTTACGAATCAGGCTGCTAACCTCAGGGTCAGCAGTTCAAAACTACCAGCTGTTCCAAGGGAGAAAGATGAGGCTTTCTGCTCCCGTAAAGGTTTACAGCCTCGGAATCCCTGTACAGGGTTGCTATGAGTCGGAACCAACTCCACGGCACGTAACAACAACAACATTGTTTGGATGAAAGTGAGCCATGGGGCTGAGTTCCTTTCAAGGCTTGAATGCTGTCTATGGACCATAGTCTCTACCAGACCAGTAAGCCTGCTGTTTATTCTTTTGTGTTTTGGTCTACATTTTCTCCCACTCTATCCAGGACCTTCTATTTGGTTCATTTCAGAGTAGTTGGCAGTGATACCCAAGCACCGTCTAGTTCTGGAGCCAGGGTGGTGGCAAATGAGATTTGTGTGGTCCTATGGACTAGCTATTTCCATGTGCTTTTGTTTTTGATTTTTTAATTCTTCTCTACTCTGGGTGGGAAAAGACCAATATGGCAGCCCACAAGCTTTTAAGACCCCAGTTTCTACTTACCAAAGGAGGATGTAGAACATTGTCTTTGTGAACTCAATTGTTGTATTGTTGTTGAGTGCTGTCAAATTGGTTCTGACTCACGGTGACTCTGTACAGAGTTTCTGAGGAGTGGCTGATGAGTTTGAATAGTCGACCTGTGGCCAGCAGTATAGTGCTTACCCTATAACACTACACCAGGACTTCATGTTTTTGACTATGTTATGCCAATTGATCTTGAAGTTCCTAAGATTTTGGTCCTGGTTTCCCAGGACCAGCAACTTATTTCCTCTAAGTGTTTGGTTATGGCTAAGGAGTTTTCATCACTTTGTCCCCTCTATGGTCTACCATATTTGTGGATGTATTTGAAGTACACATAAATACATAAGGATCATAGTGGATTATGAACTGAGCTGTTAACCTCAAGGTCAGCAGTTCAAATCTACCAGTCACTCCATGGGAGAAAGGTAAGACTTTCTGCTCCTATAAAGATTTATAGCCTTGGAAACCCTATACAGGATCACTATGAGGCAGAACCAAATTGACGGCATACAACCATCACCATCACCATAACTAAATATGTAGAAATATCCTCTGTCAAACCTATATACAAGGGGACTAAGACTGTGCACTTCTGACAGCAATGTTTCCATATCTCTAACACTTCCCTGAAGAATTCTGCATTCTTCAATTTAAACCATGTCAAAACAATAGTTTTGGCTTCCACACGGAACTCAGATTCCTTTGAAATGTTCTTTGAGTTTGGGGGAAGAAAAGAATTATGAAGGGGCAAGATCATGGCTGTAGGGTGCATTGGATAAGGTTTCCTGGAACAATTCTCATAGAACAGCCCTTGCTACCCTCGAAGAATTAGCAGGTGCCATTGTCATTAAAGAAAAAAATTCCTCGGTGCAACTTGCTTTCTTTTTTAAGTTTTTATTGTGAATTGAGTGGTAGTTTACATGATAGAACATCAGTTTTTACATCATTGTTTCATTGCAATGATTGCAATTTCCTCCATGCATCATCATTCAACAGTATTTGCGTCTATGTTTGTTTGTGTGTGTTTTTTGGGGGGGTGTACACAAAAATACTCAGGAATATATAATAATTTAAAAAACAAAGGGCACATTCTGCAAACCTGCTTTCTAGCTACCAGCATACACCCTTTTTCTTCCCATGAGTCTAGACTCCTCAGCTGCTCCCTTTCTCCATGTCCCCATCTTTGCCTCCATCTCTGTTGTCACTGCTTCTCTGGATAAGGT
>NW_006408656.1:6803776-6808501 GCF_000296735.1 Chrysochloris asiatica
TGTTTGTGTATTTTTAGTTATGTTTGATGGTATATTTATGCCATATATCGAAACCCCAAGTTTGTCCCTATGTTTTCATTGATAATCTTCTAGTTCTAGGTTTTCCATGTAGGTCTTTAATCTACATCGAGTTTGTTGGGTCATAAATATTTTTTCCTAGAAAAGTTTCATAATTTTAGATTTTAATGTAGGTCTCTGATCCATTCTGAGTTAAAAAAAATTTGTGAATACTCTGAGTTACGGGCCTAAAATTACCTATTTAAAAGAGAGGATTCAATTATCATACACCATATGTTGAAAAGATTACTCTGTCCACTTTAGGATAAGCACTAGACTGCTAACCCAAAGGTCAGAGTTTCAAATGCACCAGCCGCTGCTTGGAATTGACTCGACAGCACTTAGCAACAACAACAAATGTTGAAAAGACTACTCTTTTCCTCATTTAATTACTTTAGAAATTTCAACTTGGTTGAAATCAACTGACTATAAATTTAATAGTTTATGTATATGTGTGTGTATGGAGTCCTGGTGCGGCACTTTGGTAAATGCACTGGACTGCAAGTTTGGCTTGAACCACAAGGTCAGCGGTTACAAGCTCACCAGCCAGTCCTTGGAAACCCTAGGCAGGGTTTCTATGAGTCAGAACCAACTCAAGAGCACTTACCAACAACAACAACATATATATGTATGAATACACACACACATACATTGGTCTGTGTCTTTATGCAGTATCACTTTGCTTGAATACTTTTGTTCTGTAGTAAGTTTTGAAAACAAGAATTTTAAGTACTCTAGCTTTAACCTTCTTTTTCAAGATTATTTTGGATGTTCTGGGCCCTTTGAAATTCCATATAAATTTCAGGATCATTTTGTCAATTTCTGCAAAAGAGTTAGCTGGGATTCTGTTAGGGATTGCAAAGAATCTATAAATAAATCTGTGGAGAATTATCATCTTAATAAAAATAAAACTCACAATTCATGAACATGAAATATTTATCCATTTATTTGGATTTTTTAAATTTCTCTCAGCAAAAATGGTTTTGTTTGTTTGTTTTACTGTCTTATATTTACCTACTTAAGTACATTTACTGGTGCTCAATGAATTTGAGTTATCCTGTGGTATTATTTCCTTTCATTTTAAAGGCTTCAATTCTTAGGAGACAGGTGTGCTCATAACAAGCTCATTCGGTCTTTGTCTGGTAATGTCTTTATTTCGCCTCAATTTTAAGAGCAGTTTTAGATTTGTAGAAAGAGTTTCGATATACCTCCACACAGCTTCACATAGCATTTGGTTGTCATGTCTCCTTAGGTGGTTCTTGGCTATGAAAGTTTCTTAGACTTTTCCTAGTTTTTGATATCCTTAAAAATTTTGAGAAGCACTGTCCAGGTATATTATAGAATGTCCTTATGTTGGAATTAGGTGTTTTTCTCATTGTTGTATTGGAGTTATGGGTTTTTAAGAGGAAGATCAGAGACAAAATGCCATTTTCATCATTTTTTCTGGAGTACTTACCTGGGCTCTTTACTATTGATGTTTCAGTTCTTTTAGGCCCTCTCAACTGACAGAGCAAAGAAATATAAACAAGAAAGCTCCAAAACATGTGTGGATCAGTTCCATAATCTTTCAATTTCATTTTGCCATGAATTTTCTGAAGTTGCCATGTATGCTCATACATTATCCAAGTACATATACATATTTATCAATATTTTTATATTTAACAATTATAGTTACATATAGAATATTATATTACATCAGTTCTTACTGATGTCTCCAACTCTGTTACCAAATGGACCATTCTAGCTTCTTCTTCTTGCTTATTTGTAAATTCCATGTCTAACCATGAAACCACCATCTGCCATACATTGACTTAGTTGTTCAATTCCAATTTACTTATATAGCAATATCAGAATTGCTAACCTATATGTTTATGGGAGCGGTCCTGGTGTGACTTTGTAAGATAAGCACTGGATTGCTATCCTCAAGGTCAGCAGTTCAAGCCTAGCAGTCACTTGTTGGAAACCCTATACACGGTCACTATGAATCAGAACTCACTTGACAGCACTTAACAACATGACCTATGAGAAACAACTTTATCAACCAAAGTACAGTATTTATGTCTAGCTTCTTTTGCTTCAGTTTTATAGACCCACTCACTTCCAAAGTTAGTTAGGTCAATCCCTTAAGAAGATGCTGTATACAGACATACTATAAATAGATTTGATTGTCAGTTTCTGCATTCTTTCCTGCAATTCCCTGACCAATTGATTTTTTAAATTTGCATATGTTAAGGTTTGCTATTTGTGGTATGGGTTTTGATGAATGTGTAGTGCCGTGTATCTACCATCACAGTATCATACATACAAAACCTGTGCTTTATCTATTTATCCTCCCAGACCTCTGGTAACCTTGATCTTTTTACTGTCCCTGGGTTTTTTTGTTTTCTGTTTTTTCCCCCAGAATGTCACGTTATTGGAATCATACAGTATACGGTGGTGGTGGTGGTTGTGTGCCATCAAGTCAGTTCTGACTCATAGCGATCCTGCGTAGGATTTCTGAGGTTGCAAATCTTTATGCGAGCAGAGAGCCTCACAATTCTTCTGTGAAACAACTGGTGGTAGATTCAAATTACTGACCTTGTGGTTAGCAGCCCAGCTTGTAATCTACTACACTACCAGGGCTCCTTTCATACAGTATCTAGCCTTTTTGTTGTTGTTGTTAACTTTTTACTGTGAATTGAGTGAAGGTTTTCAGAGCATATCATCAGTTTTACATTTAACAAACCATACACTTTGCTTTACTACATGGTTGCAATCCCCTCAATGTACCAAAAGTTAACAGCACTTACCTCTGTTCACTTTAACTATTACATTCCTCCCTGTGTCTCCCACTACCTTCATCTTTCCTCTGCTAAACTCCCTCTTGTTATATATTGCCTGCTCTGTCACACATATTAACATGTGCTTACCCTCTAGCCCTTGAATAATTTTCTTTTCCCCCACCCCACCCAGTTACCATCATAGATGGTTTCTTTTATCAATAAAGTATTTTTAAACTTTTGGCAACGTTGGTCTCATATAATGTTTGTCTTTTTATGATTAACTAAATTCACATAATGTCCTCCAGACAATCATGTTGTAAGGTGTTTCATAGATTCATCATCATTTTTCAACATTTTATAGTATTCCATTACATGTATATACCAAAGTTTGTTTAATCATTCTTCTGTTGATGGACATTTAAGTTGTATCCATCTTTTTGATATGTTTTCTTATCCATTCTACTCTATGTTTCTTGATTGGTACATTTAATCCATTTACGTTCAGTGTAATTATCAAGGGTATGAATGGTTGTCATTTTTCTGTGTGTGTGTGTTTTTCTGGTGCTGCTGAGTTCATTTTGTTTGTGGGTTTTCTTGTCATTTTCATTTCTGTTATGCTAATGTTTACTAAATCTTGCTGATTTTCCTCTTTTTTATTTTGATGTGCAGCAGGTGTATTATTTTTCTTTCAGGTTACCCTATAACCCTATAATTTATTAACTTATTCTCTACTTAAAAGAGCCTTTTTTTTTTTAATACCCTGTTTTATCTTGTAATCTACTTGACTTCCTCGCCATTTGGAAATTCTGTATTTACACTATTCCCTTTTTTTGCTTCCTAGTGGACTTCACTATACATTGATATCTCTGATTCCCTCTTTTCAGTCTTGTAGGTTTGTTTTACTTTAAACACTTTGTATCAGGATTGAGCTCTGGGTGTTGTTATGTACGGTAATCTCAGGTTGTTGTCTGCTGTTGTTGCTTCTCAGTCTAATAAACACCATTTAGCATTTTTTTTGCAAAGTTGATCTGATCATTACAATTTCCTTTAATTTCTGTTTATCAGGAAATGTCCTAACTTTATCATCGTATTTGAGGGACAGCTTTGCTGGGTATTTAATTCTTGGTTTTCTTTCAGAGTTTTGTATATGTCATTCCATTGCCTTCTTGTCTGCATGGTTTCTCCTGAGAAATTAGTGTTTAGTCTTATTGGTTCTCCTTTGTAGATAACTTTTCATTTTCCTCAAACTGTTCTCAGGATTCTTTCCTTGTCTTTGATTTTGAAAATTTGATTATGATGTGTCTTGGTGATTTTCTTTTAGGATCTATCCTGTTTGGGGTTTGTTCAGCTTCAGCTTCTTGTATGCTTATCTTCTTGTCTTCCACGCGTTTTCTTGTCAGAATTGGTAATATCGAGGAGAGTATGTACACTATTTTGGTCAAGGATTTTGAAAATGTTATAGATGAGACCCAAAAGAAGTGGACCAGGGGTCCTGGAATCAAATGAGATCCAGGTATTTCACATACAGCCCAAGATGAAATGACTCCAGATTCAATTAAACAACAACATACTTTACTTTACAAAAACATAATTGTTTTCTTCCAACAACTTTTTGACAATTTTCTTTGCTCTGATCTCTTCCTGTTCTGGAATGCTTTGCTGTTGTTGTTGTTAAGTACCGTGGAGTCAGTTCCGACTCATAGTGACCCTGTACAGGGTTTCCAAGGCTGTAAATCTTTATGGGAGCAGAAAGCCTCATCTTTCTCCTGTGGAACAGCTAGTAATTTCGAACTGCTGACCCTGAGGTTAGCAGCCCGATTCGTGCTACACCTGAATTCCCATATGATTATCAGATGACCAAAACCCAGTTCATTTTAGTGCACTAATGCTGAGGATACTGATTTTT
>NW_006408656.1:6808601-6814731 GCF_000296735.1 Chrysochloris asiatica
TGGTCTGTTGTTAAAGTGCCGTCTAGTTGGTTCCAACTCATAGCGACCATATACGCTAATCACCCGTAAATTGTTCCTCTTCATATTATTCCACATAACTCTTAGATTTTCTTTGGATTTTTTCATTCTTTTTTTTTTTTTCTAACTCTTCTTCTAGCCTAGTGGTATTGAGAGATTTATCTTCAAGCTCACTAATTTAAGCTTCTGTTGCTTCACATCTCCTCTTTTTCCCTTTCAATATATTGTCCATTTCTGATACCTTGGTATTGATTATCTAGATTTCTAATTGCAGATTTTACATTATTTCAAAATTTGCATTTATTTCATCTATTTGTTCTTTTAGTGTTTCCCTGAATTCTTCTGAAGTTTTTACTGTGTTATCCTTGCTTTCCTCCATCTTTCTGTCAATCCTTTGAAGGTACCTAATTACCATTATTTTAAATTATTTGTCAGTTAGTTCTATTACCTTTTCTTGCTCAGAAACATTTTTTTTGGCTCTGTCATTGGGTCTGCATCTTGCTCATTTGTTTAGTCATTCTTTGTTGTTTCTTCATGTGAGCTAAAATTGTCTGTTGTCTCTGGGGCTTTGTGAGGTTGTTGTATTTGTAAAAACAGACAGTTCAGTTGTTGGACCTGGAGGGGAGAAATCTCCAAGGTCTCCTGCAATTCATAGAGCTCGTTAGGTGGTTGTGGACGGGATATGACAGCAGAGTTCCTGGCCCAGATGGAGTTCCTATTGGCCTTGTTATTATCTATGTTTGGGGCACTCAATCCAGAAGTAGTTTGTAGGGGCCCTTGATGGAGTTGGTTTCAGAGTCTGTTAGGACCGTAGGGAAGCTGGGCACAAGGTGACTGGTTAAATGCTGGTTCGGTGGCTCTGCAGGTCTTGTGGGTCTGGAGTCAAGCCCATCTGAGTCCAGGCACCAAAGTGGCACACCAAAGCAGTACAGTCGGCCCCCAATTCACATTGATGTGGCTTCCAACCACATGGCTCTAAACTCCTGGAGAGCAGGGTCTGCACTATGGGTGGATGAGGGTGGGAGCTGGCCACCCTCTAGTTACCTGGGGAGTGGGGGAAAAGAAATCATACCTTTTCCATCAACCACACAAATCTGCTCTGCCAAGCCTCACAAAATGGATAATCAGCATCTGGCCAGCTGTTCACTGGTCAGTCTCCCACTTCTTGGCCTCTCCTCTAAGCAAGTACTCCATCTACCTCTCTAGCCTTTCTTCTGAAGTTCAAGGTGTCAGAATTTTCATCTGTGTCTGTTTTATTTGTCTCTTGTATCTTTGTTGTAGAGAGTCTGTGTAGTGCATCTGCCTAGTCTGCCATCTTGCTGGAAGTTTATAGTCTTTTCAAATTGGCTTCTTTCACTTAACTATATGCATTCAAGGTTTCTCCATATTGTTTGGTAGCTTAATAACTTGTATCTCTTTTTTGCTGAATAATATTAAATTTTATGGATGTGGCACAGTATGTTTGTACATTCACCAAACAAAGGACATCTTTTTGTTTTCCAGTGTTTTGCAAGTATGATTAATGTTGCTATAAACATTTTTGTGTAGGTTTTTTTTTGTGTGTGGACATATGTTTTCAACTAATTTGAGCAAATTCCTAGAAGCACAATTCCTATATCATATGGTAAGCCTATGCTTACCTTTGTAAGAAACTGCCAAACATTCTTTTAAAGTGGCTGTTCCATTTTGCATTCTTTCCTGTTTCTTTGTATGTTTTTTATTGTTGTTGAAAACCGGACATAGTAGATAATATGTGGTAGCAACTCTAGATTCTGATTCTCCCTTCCTCCCAGGTTTTTGTTGTTGTTGTTATTGCTGCTGCTGTTGCTTTTTGTTTCATTAGTAACTTGCCTGGATTAATTCTATGGAATCCCTCCCTCCACAGTGTGTGGCCACTGATACCTATATTCAATTCTAAAATGGTTGTTTTTGACATTTTTTATACAGCCTGATTGTTGATTTTTGGAACCTGGTAGCATAGAGGGTTATGTGTTAGGCTGCTAACTGTAAAGTCAGTAGTTCAAGTCCACCCGGTGCTCCATGGGAACAAGATGAGATGTCTGCTTCTGAAAAGATTTAAAGCCTCAGAAACCTTATACAGGGGTGCTATGAGTTAACATTGACTCCACTACACAGCACCACCATTGTTGCTTTTGGGGAAGAAATTTTACTGGATTTCCCATCTAACCATTCTAGAAATCCACCAGAATTGTTTGACTTTTGTCTGTTCATTCTTGACCCTTTTGGAAAAAAATCAAGGTCAGTTTTGATTCAGGAAAGGGAGAATGGAGAGGCAAAAATCTAAGCAAGAAAATGGAAAGCATTAATCACAACAAGAGCCAAAGAACACTTTTGTCTTATTTTATGTCAAATCTTAAATTTGTAGCTGGAAATTAGTTGAAGTCACTGCTGAGTTTTTTCTAAACTCTGGAAGCAGAAGTTTTAGGTGATTATGGGATAAATCATCTGGAATTTTAAAAATCATTTTTATTTGTTTTTTTTAAAATAATAGTGTTTTTGGAGTTAAAGTTTTCCAATGAATCTTTATTCTATGTTGTTGTTGTGAAGTGCTGTCGAGTTGGTTCCGACCCATAGCGACGTTGTACAGGGTTTCCAAGGAGCAGCTGGTGAGCTTGAACTGCCAACCTTGCAGTTCAAACGGCTTTGCAGTCTGGTGCATTAACCCACAGCGCCACACCAGGACTCCATTCTTCATTCTATAGCTAGCTACTAATTTAGGCACAATTACTTAGGGGTTGGTGGTTCAAACTCACCAGCTGCTCTTGGAAACCCTATACAGGGTGCCTATGGGTCAGAACCGACTCGACAGCACTTAACAACAACAACGAAAAAACATTTATAGAGCACAATACAAAAGAAGAAATGCAATCTTACAGTTTTGTTTTCTTCTTCCAGTATCTAGAGGTACTCTATGGAAACCTTGGAAAGAAAGGGTTACAAAGCGACCTGCAACAGCCCATGCTTTAAGACCAGATCAGATGATTAGTGATGAATTTACAACAAATGCAAAGGTTTCAGAAATCCGAGATATGCTACAGGAACTTGTAGGCTCGTCACTGTTTAGTAAAATGGAAAACAATGCTATTAAATACATGTCATCAACAATAACTAACCTTTCTGAAGCTTTGCATATAGTAAATGAAGAGTTAAAAATTCAACTACCAAGTGACAATATACTTTTAGATGAGACAGATAAAACAGAAAAACAGTTCTCTGTAAAAATAATAGAAGATCTTAGCGAAAAAAATGAAATACTTCAACAGCAACTTCAAAACGCAGAAGAAAAATGTGAACAACTTATTCGATCCAAAGGTTTTCTAGAACAACAGTTACAAGTATTAGCAGCAGCATCCTTGGAAGTGTTGCCTAAGCCTTCTCAACAGTCATCTGTGTCCCTTGTCAAAGAGGATAATATAGAGGACAGTATGGACGCTATTTTGGCCAAGGAATTTGAAATTATTGCAGATGAGAGTCCAAAAAAGGGGACCAAAAGCCCTGGAATCAAATGGGACCTAGCTATTTCACATGCAGTTCAAGATAAAATGACTCCACATTCAATTAAACAACAGCGTACTTTACCTGATAAAACCCACAAACTATCTCCTGAAGTTATCACTGAAGATAAAGCTGGTATCCATCAAAAAGACAAGATTGACCAGTATCAATCACAAAATAGAATGCGCATAGAAAAAACACACATGGGTGAAACCTCTGGATCAAAACTGAGTGATGAGAAAGGTGAACAAAAAGATTCAAGGGACAAACCTGAGCCACATGCACTGGGAAAGAAGGGAAAAGTAATAAAACCCCCTTCTGAAGCCAAATCAAAGTTAACTACTGAATCAAAAGGCCAATACACACCTACTGACTCTTCCTCTATTGTAACAAGGAGACAAAGTGACAAAAGTGTAGCAGGTAGTAAGTGGGAGAGACTCAGGGTCAAACCTTATTATCAAGCTGACAGAAGAAAATTTTCTTCAGAGCTTTCCACAAGTGAGTCAAAGGACAAAGAGAGCAAAACTGAAATGAGTAGCCCAGCAGAGTCATTCAGGCCCATTCAATTTGAGAAGATGAAAGAAAAGACACACCATATTTCTCCAGAAAGAAAAACTGAGGAGAAAGAAATGTTAGCCTTACCCAAACAGGCCAAACCACATGAACTTGTCAAATCATATTCAAGAACAGCTAAAAAGACTTCAGAATTTGCAAGCACAGTCAGCAAACTCAGTGAACAGAGCAGCCTAGAGGAATTTCAGAAAACCATAATGACTTTCCTAAAAGAAAAAATTGATAATGTAGGAAAACCTTTTGATCAAAAGACTGAGCTGACAGAAGAGTTATTATTAAAAAGAGCAGAAGCCAAAAAATTAGGAATCATAAAGGACAAATTGGAGGAATACTTCCAAAAGGTGGCTGAAATCATTACTAAAACCCTGAAGAAATACAAAGATATGAAAAGGGCAGGACAAGATGGCGAGAAACTGAAGCAATCAAAAGAGGTAGGCTCATTTAGGCCAGAATTACAGACTCAAAAGACATCAACTAGTGCAAAGTCTGAAATTAGCACCTTCCTCTCACATGAAAACATGGATCCAATAATTAACAACTTAGTACAAATGATCTTGACTGAAATAGAAAGTGACAGAGATGTTCCGGTAGTCTCAATATTAGGGAGAGACCACAAAGAGAAAGAACAAAGGCTTGGGGAATATTTGCAAGGGAGTAAAAAAAGTTCCGTCGTGAATCTCAAACAACAGTTGCGAGGTAAAAAAGATCTCTGGAAGGAAAGCCTTGAGATGGTATATAAGAATTTGGAGAAGGAAAAGACAGAGCATCAGATGAAAGTGGGAAAGCAATTCCAAGAGAAACAGAAACCCTGGCATGAAAAAGAGGCGAGGAAGGGACAGCAAAAACAATGGACTGAGCAGGTACAGAAACAAAAGCAAAGGGGAAAGGAAGAAGAATGGTGGCAGATGAAAGAGAAAGTAATACTCTTAAAGGAGGAGGAGAAAATGAAGCAGGTTCCGGAGGAAGCAAGACAGCTAGAGCTTACAAGAAGATGGGAGAAACAGGAGGAGAAGCAAAAGTTGAGAACAAGTTTTGAAAGACAGAGGCAGAAAGAGGTGATGGATCAGGTGACAATTAAGGAGAAAAAACCTGAAGACCTAGAAAGAATGTTACCATCTGACAACATCCAATCTTCTGGGCAGAAGAGCATGCTAAAAGATGCATCACACTTCTACCCAAGAAAAGAGATCCAAACAAGTCCAAAGTCATTTGAGATTCTTCCTGATGGACAGCACACCACACCAATCATTCCTCCCACTTCTATGCAGTCCTCCCCACCTGAGGTCTTCCCTGGTCTTGGAGACTCTCACTCAAAGTGGACCACTCTCTCTCCTGAGCAGGCCCAGGCGTTAGGGATGACCCTCGACACCACTCAGGCCCAAGAGCAAAGAATCACTTTTGCCCCCAAACAGGCCCAAACAGAAACAATCACTTTGACCCCTAGACAAGCTCAGTCACTAGGGATGACCCTCACCCCTGAGGAGGCTCAGACACTGGGTATTACCCTCACCCCTCAACAAACCCAGACAAGGGGGGTCACCCTCACCCCTGAGGAGGCCCAGGGAAGGGGGGTCACCCTCAACCCTGAGGAGGCCCAGGAAAGGGGGATCACCCTCACCCCTCAGCAGGCCCAGGCATTGGGGGTCACCCTCACCCCTCAGCAGGCCCAGGCACTGGGGATCGCCCTCACCCCTCAGCAGGCCCAGGCACTGGGGGTCACCCTCACCCCTCAGCAGGCCCAGGCAAGGGGGGTCACCCTCACCCCTGAAGAGGCCCAGGCAAGGGGGTACAGCCTCACCCCTGAAGAGGCCCAGGCATTGGGGATTGCCCTTACCCCTCAGCAGGCCCAGGCATTGGGGATCGCCCTCACCCCTCAGCAGGCCCAGGCACTGGGGGTCATCCTCACACCTGAAGAAGCCCAGGCAAGGGGGATCACCCTTACCCCTCAGCAGACCCAGGCAAGGGGGATCACCCTAGCCCCTGAGGAGGCCCAGGCAAAGGGAGTCACCCTCACCCCTGAGGA
>NW_006408656.1:6816559-6817267 GCF_000296735.1 Chrysochloris asiatica
GAGGCCCAGGCAAGGGGGGTCACCCTCACCCCTCAGCAGGCCCAGGCATTGGGGATCACCCTCACCCCTCAGCAGGCCCAGGCACTGTGGGTCACCCTCACCCTTGAAGAAGCCCAGGCAAGGGGGGTCACCCTTACCCCTCAGCAGACCCAGGCAAGGGGGATCACCCTCACCCCTCAGCAGGCCCAGGCACTGGGGGTCACCCTCACTCCTGAAGAAGCCCAGGCAATGGAGGTCACCCTTACCCCTCAGCAGACCCAGGCAAGGGGGATCACCCTAACCCCTGAGGAGGTCCAGGCAAGGGGGGTCACTCTCACCCCTCAACAAGCCCAGGCACTGGGGATTGCCCTCAGCCCTCAGCAGGCCCAGGCACTGGAGATCACTCGTACCCCTGAGGAGGCCCAGGCAAGGGGGGTCACCCTCACCCCTGAGGAAGCCCAGGCAAGTGGGATCAACCTCACCCCTGAGGAGGCCCAGACAAGGGGGGTCACCCTCATCCCTGAGGAGGTCCAGGCAAAGGGGGTCACCCTCACCCCTGAGGAGGCCCAGGCAAGGGGGGTCACCCTCACCCCTCAGCAGGCCCAGGCACTGGGGATCACTCTCACCCCTGAGGAGGCCCAGACACTGGGGATCGCCTTAACCCCTCAGCAGATCCAGGCAAGGGGTGTCACCCTCACCCCTGAGGAGGCCCAGACAAGGGGGATCACA
>NW_006408656.1:6817399-6831571 GCF_000296735.1 Chrysochloris asiatica
CCCTCACCCCTGAGGAGGCCCAGACAAGGGGGATCACATTGACCCCTGAGGAGGCCCAGACAAGGGGGATCACCCTCACCCCTGAGGAGGCCCAGGAAATCACTCTTACTTTTCAGCAGGCTCAGGCACTAGGAATCACTCTCATCCCTCAACAGGTTAAGGCACTGGGGGTCACCCTCACCCCTGAACAAGCAATGGCACTGGTGGTCACGTCTACCCAAGAGAAGAGCCAGGCACTAAGGCCCTCTTTCACCTCTGAGGAGACTCAGAAGCAGAGGATTACTCAAACTCTTGAAGAAGCCCAGAAATTGAGTATAACTTTCACCCCACAGCATGAACAAACATTGAGGGTCTCCCCAACCCCTGAGCAGGCCCAGGATTTTGGGATCACTCTTACATCTGAGCAGGTCCAGGCATTAAATGCCCTCCATCTTAAGCAGGTCCAAAAATCACAGATTCCTTTCATACCTGCACAGGCACAGGAATTAAGGCCTCCTCTCACTCTGGAACATGCCCAGATGTTGAGGGTTACTCCAGAGCAGACTCAGGCACCAAAGGCATCTCTCACTTCAGAACAGCCCCAAATAACACAGATCCCTCCAACGAAAAAAGCAGCTCAGAGATTTGGATCCCCTATGATCCTTGGACAGGCTCAGAGGATTGGTCTTACACCAGAGCAGACCCAAGCATTGGGGATCACTCTCACCACTGAGCCGGTGTATGAATCGGGGTTCCCTCTTACTCCTGAGCAGGCTCAGTCATTGGGGGTCCCTCTCAGCTCTGAGCAGTCCCAGGCTTTAGGGGTTCCTCTCACTAAAGAGCAGGCCAAGAAATTGGGGGTCCCTATCACTCTGGAAGATATTCAAGGACTACAAACTCTTAAGCAGACCCATATTCTGGGGGTTACTCCCTCTCCTGAACAGGTCCAGGCAACAGGGATCTCATTAAGTCTAAGAGTTCCTCTTACTGTGGGACGAGCCCAGGAATTGGGCATCCCCATCACCTCAGAGAATGCCTGGGTGTCAACCGCCACGCCTACCCTTAAGCAGGTCCAGGCCTTGAGGCCCTTTATTACTTTAGAGCAGGCTAAAGCATTGGGGATTCCTCTCACTCCAGAACAGTTTAGGGAATTAGGGATCCCTCTAGCCTCAGATAAAGCCCATGAGTTGGGATTGTCCTTTATCCCTGAGGAAGTTCAACCTTTGTGGGGCCCCGCTATCCCAGGACAGGCCCTGACAATGGGTAATACTCTCATGCCTGAGCAAGACCTAAAATCAAGAGCTCCTTCCACTGGTGAGCAACCCTCACAACTCTGGACTGGTCCTCCTTCAAGACACACTCCAGAAGTTAGTGATCAAGCCTTCACACCAAGTGCTTCTAACATTTCTAAGCAGTTCCCCATATTAGCTCCTCCTACTGTTACACCATTTCAAGAATTGAAGGCGCCTGTCTCCCCCAGGCAACTCTTTACATCAAGATTTTCTCTAAGCCCTAGGCAGTTCATGGCAACATCTGTTATTCCTGAGACATCCTCTATACTTGGGATCTCTTCTCCTTTGCACATATCAAGACCTTCTCTCACCAAATCCCCCTATTCTTTTGAGAGAACCCTAGTAATTGGAACTGCTTCTGACTCTAAGAAGTTACTAACACCACATACCCTTCCTTCCTCTACGAGTCGACCCATGCCTAAGAAGTTCCTGGCACCAGAGGTCCCTCCTACACCTAGGCAGTTCTTTATATCCAAAGACTCTTTCATTCCCCAGTCACCCCCAATATTAAAGCCTTCTCTCCCTTGCAGGGAATCTATACCTGAAGTCCCAACAGCCTCTAGACAGATTCCCAGTCTCTCTCCTGGGCAGCCTTTGGTCTCTGGAGCTCATTCCATCTCTGAGGAATTCCTGAAATCTAGACCCTTTACCCCTGCTGAGTTGCCCCAGGTATTCCAGACCCCTCTGTGGGGCCCTTCTACTCATGGGCAGCACCTGGCATCATGGATCCATCCCACTCCAGGGCAACTTTCCCCACTACAGGTCCCTCATGCCCATGGACAACCCCCCACATTATGGGCTCCTCCAATTCCCAGAAAACCCCAGGAAGATTTAACCTCTTCTGTCACTGAGAAAAGTAAGAAAGAATTGGAAATTATTTCTTCTCTGGAATCAAAATCAGCAGTGGTCACTCCCACTGCTCCAAAGTTCCAGCCACCACCAGTTCCTCTCACCACTAAGAAGTTACAAATGCCAGAGGTATCTGACACTTTTGAAGAATCCCAGCTGCTTCTTTCAAAAGATCCTTTTGCCATGAAACAATTTAGAACAATTCAGCCCCATCTCACCGATTACATGAGGACACCAGTATCACAAATCCCTTACGTTGGTGAAGGAGCCCTTTCCACTCTCTTGAAGCCTATAACATTACTACCTTCTCTTGCTACTCAACCACCCAAAACATCTCAGGTCTCACTTTCTGAATGGGACCAGAAATCCAGATTTCCTCCTATAGACAAGTCCTGGATACTGAGTTCAATTTCAGCTACCAAGAAACCCAAGATAATCGTGCCTCCTTCCTCTCCACAAGATCTTGAAGAGAAGTATTTTGTTGATGTGAAGGCTCAGAGGAAAAACCTGGTGCTCTTAAATCAGGCCACAAAAACTTCTGGATTCCCTTCACAGCTGTACGCAACAGTTAGGACACTCATAATTGAGACACTTCATTCAGATGCAGTTCGGCTGGGATACCTATTCCGCAAGTACATTGCCTATCGGCTGATCCAACGTGCCAGGTAGATGTAACTATTATATGCATAAGCCTGATTTCAGTAATTCTCCCTCTTTGCCCTATAACTATATTCATACTTGCCGGATCATAGCTTATAAAAGACTCTCATAGATCTGTGGGTGGAAGTAGTTTAAGGTAGCAAAAAGACATTCATATTTTAGGAAATAAGAGATACTATATAACTTGATCCATTTCATCCATTATATCTTTAGTAGAGATGCTAGGGTATATTTTGTGACTCATGATTGATCTCTTAAAGCATCAACTTTGAAATATATATATATATATATAGTCCTGGTGTGGAGCTATAGGTTAATGCATTGGACTACAAGGTCATTTTGAGCTACAAGGTCGGTGGTTCAAGCTCCTTGGAAACCCTATGCAGGGTAACTATGAGTTGGAACTGATTCAACAGCATTTTAAAACAACAACATATATATATATATGTTGTTGTTTTTGTTAAGTGCCCTGTATAGGGTTTCCGAGTTGCTGCTGCTGGGTTTGAACCACCAACCTTGTGATTCAAACCAACCTTGCAGTTCACTGCATTATCCTACAGCATCACACCAGGACAAGATGTTTATTCGCCCTAACCCCAGCCATCCAGGCCCTTTCTGTAAAGCTACTAGTGTATATCCATCCAAAAATATTTTCTACATATATAGGAAAGTATAAGGAGCTCTGGTAGCGTAGTGGTTATGAATCGGGCTGCGAACATCAGGGTCTTTGCAGGAGCAGAAAGCCTAATTTTTTTCACATGGAGCAGCTGGTGGGCTCCAACCACTGACCTTGTGGTTTGCAGTACCTTGTTTATCATACAACCAGAGTACTCCAAACTTAGATAACAGGTATTAAATAATTTAGGTATTAATACATAAGGAACTTGAGTAAGCTCATTTTATGGCTGCATGTTGTTGTTATTAAGTGCTGTCGAGTTTGTTCCAACCCATAGCAAACCTGTATAGGATTGCTGAGGAGCAGCTGGTGAATTTATTCTAAAATCTGGATTTACCAGAATTTATCTAACTTCTGATGGGTATTTATATTGTTTTCAATATTTTTCTATTATAAAAACAACTGCAATAAATAATCAAACATATGCATCATTTCATGTATGTGTGGAAGATAGATTTGAGAGTAAATTTTATGCAGAGACATAAGTTAGGACCAGGTAAGCTAAAAGTTCTGAAGGAATATAATGGTGGGAAAGGAATTATTTCCTTCCAAAATATTTCCTATTGTCTGGAAGCAATTGTGTACTGAGGTGAATTTTAAAACGACCTAATTTCCTCAGAAACCCTATACAAGATCGCTATGGGTCGGAATCGATTTGATAGCACTCAACAACAACAATTTCTGTTAGAGAAGTGTATCGATGTCAGGCAAGCTGGTGAAGTCTATAATAAAACATAAGAGTACAAGCTGAGACTAAATATGTTTATGCTTCTATTTAGCATTTATTTCATTCTTTGGTACCACTGATTCATCAGTCTCCTATGCTGGATTATAAATGCTTTGAAGGCAAGGACACTGTCATTTTCACAGTTGTATTAAGTATGGCTCCATAGGATAAACACAGAACTTCGAGCCACAAACTCAGCGGTTCGAGTCCACCACCTGTTCCATGGGAGAATGATGAGGCTTTCTACTCCCACAAAGATTTTTAAAGCCTCAGAAACTCTATATGCGCCGCTGAGTCGGAATCGACTTGAGGGCACTAATAATAACAATGTGTCTTGCACATAGCAGTACTCCCCAAATCAGGTCAATTGGGCTATTTTGTCCCCTATGGTAATTTTTACTACAAATGTTGTTAAGTGCCATCCCGTCAGGTTCCGATTCATAGCAACCCTGTAAGTGTTTCCCAAGCTGTAAATCTTTGAGGAGCAGAAAACCTTATCTTTCTCTCACAGAGTACTTGTGGGCTCAAACTGTGACCTTGTGGTTCGAAATCCAGTATTTATCCTCTAGAGGCACCATGCTCCCTTTATTTACTACTAATGTTGTTGTTGTTGTTATGTGCCGTGGAGTCGGTTCCGACTCATAGCGACCCTGCACAGGGTTTCCGAGGCTGTTAATCTTTACGGGAGCAGAACGCCTCATCTTTCTTCCGCGGAGCAGCTGATAGTTTCGAACTGTGGACCTTGCGGTTCGCAGCCCGATTCGTAACCACTACGCTACCAGAGCTCCTTTTATTACTAATAGGCATATTTAAAATTTCAAACATATTGCAATAATAAAACTGTAACACTAACAAACTCTGTGAAGAGCTAGTGAAAATTCGATCGATTTTTGAACATTTATTCATAGGGCAAATTAGATTAAGCAAGCCTTCCACCCCACTGGGGCTGCCTCTCTATTTACTAAGGATGAGATGAGAATTGAAAGTCTAGGTTTGCTGAGTTTGGGTCAATAACTATATTAGTCTCATTCTTGTTTTTTGTTTTGTTTTTTCAAGAAAAAACCTACTCAAACGATTAAAAGCTATCCAAAACACTGGGAAAGGCTATGAGACTCAGGATCTCTACAAAATGCTGGGTCGAACTGATGACTACCAGAAAAAGGTGATGCAAATCTGGACAGAGAAACAGAAATCTTTAGAGCAGAAACGGAATCAGTGCCTAAGGAAAATGATGTGCTTATATAGTCAGGTGTGTATCATTCTCTCTCCCTAGTACATTGTAAGAAAAATGAAAACGGTAAGCTTTCTTTTTAAAAGCAGCGTTGACCTGTGAAACTCCTAAATTGATAGAGAGCAGGAATCCTGACAGGACTCTCTAGATATGAATAGGAGAGAGTTCAAGAAATGTTCAATTCCTTCCTAATTATTCCATATGTACCAGCTTCCAGATATGTAACCTTTTGAAGTCATTGTTGTCCAACTGTTTGTTGTAGTTGTTGTGTTGTCGAGTCGGTTCCGACTCATAGTGACCCTGTATAGGGTTTCTGAGGAGTGGCTAATGGGTTTAAACTGCCAACCAGTGCTGATCCAACTTTTAATATCACAAATTTGCAGAAAAGAGACACAGCTTGAAGTTACTTACATAGCATCAAGCACAGAAGATCCTTTTAAATACTAACATCTATTCATAAGGTCCCAAAGTTCTCCCTGAGATAACCATCAAATTGGTGAATAATATGCTTTGAAGCTGCAAAAGACACCTTAAAAGTAAAGATGTCACCTTAAGAACTAAGGTGAGCCTGAGCTAAACCATGGTATTTTCAATCGCTTCATATGCAAATGAAAACTGGACAATGAATAATAATGACTGAAGAAGAATTGATGCCTTTGAATCATGGTGTTGGCAAAGGTTACTGAATATCCCATGGGCTGCCAGAAGAACAAACCACTCTATCTTGGAAGAAGTACAGTTAGAAGGCTTCTTAGAACTGAAGATAGTAAGACTTTGAACATGGAGGAATCAGTCACCATGCTTGGTAAAGTGGAAGCTCAGTGAAAAAGAGGAAGACCCTTAAGGAAATAGATTGGCACCATAGCTGCACCAGTGGGTTCAAATGTAGCAACAATTGTGAGGATGGCACAGGACTAGGCAGTGGTTTATTCTTCTGAACATAGGGTTGCTGTGATTCAAAATCAACTTCAAGGCACCCAATAACAACAACATGCTATGGGGAGGATACCAACCCACCTACTACTTTCAAGCTGATTCTGACTCATATTAACTCTGTAGGACAGGAACTGCTCCATAGGATTTCAGAGGCTGTCAATCTTTATGGAAACAGGCAACTTTTTCTTCCCTTGGAATGACTGATAGCTTTAAATTACGTGTTAGCAGCCTAACGCTTAACCAATTGTACCAGCGAGGCACCTTTGGGAGTAGTCATAGTAGTAGTTGTTGTTAAGTGCTGTCGAGTCGGTTCGGACTCATGGCAACCCTGTATATGGTTTCCAAGGAGTGTCTGTTGAGTTCGAACCGACAATCTTGTGGTTTGAACTGACCTTGCAGTCCAGTGTATTATCCCACAGTGCCACAGCAGGACTCTGGGAGTAGCAGTAAACTTCTAAAAGGTTATAGAGATGAGATTAGAGTTATTTGATCTGGGATTATGTTATCAGGCTAATAAAAACTGGTTAGAGTTGGAGTCCTAGTTGGACTGCAAGGTCTGTTTGAACCCCAAGGTCGGTGGTTCAAGCTCACCAGTCATTCCTCAGAAACCTTATACAGGGTTGCTATGAGTTGGAACCAACTAGATAGCACTTAACAACAAGAGTTGGAGTCAATAGGTGCTATGAGGTGCATGGTATCAAGGCATGAAAGAATAGGAAAAAGGAAAAGAGAAAAGAGTGCTGTTGTTAAGTGCCATTGAGTCGGTTCCTACCCATTGTTGTTGTTGTTAAGTACCGTGGAGTCGGTTCCAACTCATAGTGACCCTACAAAGGATTTCCGAGGCTGTAAATCTTTACAGGAACAGAATGCCTCATCTTTCTTCCGCAGAACCGCTGGTAGTTTCGAACTGCTGACCTTGAGGTTAGCAGCCCAATTCATAACCACTACGCTACCAGAGCTCCTTTTCCTACCCATAGTGCTCCTATATAGGTTTCCAAGGAGCGGCTGTTGAGTTTGAACCACTGTCCTTGAGTTTGAACCACTGACCTAGTGGTTCAAACTGACCTTGCAGTCTAATGCATTATCCTGCAGCGCCACACTAGGACTCCAAGAGAAGAGAGCGTTGTTGTTGTTAAGTGTTGTCAAGTCAATTCTGACCCATAGCAACCCTGTGTAGGGTTTCCAAGGAGTAGCTGGTGAGCTTGAACCACCAACCTCAGTTCAAAACTGACTTTGCAGTTCAGAACGAGAGCAGACCTGAGTAAATATCTGATGCTCTGTTAAGTTGGTGGTCAAGAAGATTGGCTCTGCTACCAAGTTATCTGTGTTCAAATGAGCTCCACCACATATGAGCTAAGCGACTCTGGGCAAGCTACTTACATTTTTTGAACCTCAGATTATCCACATCAATTGCTCATGTTCAAGGTTCAAGTTGAAGCTAAAGAAAATTAAAACAATTCTATGCAAGCCAATATATGACCTTTAGTATATCCCACCTGGATTTAGAGACCATCTCAAGAACAGATTTGATGCATTAGACACTGATGACCAAAGACCAGAGGCATTGTGGGATGACATTAAGAGCATCATACATGAAAAAAGCAAAGGTCATTTAAAAGAAAGAAAAAAAGACCAAAATGGATGTCAGAAGAGATTCTGAAATGTGCTCTTGAATGTAGAGAAGCTAAAATAACTGAAAGAAATGATAAAGTAAAAGAGCTTAATAGAAAATTTCAGAGTTACTAGAGAAAACAAAATAGAGTACAATAATGAAATATGCAAAGATCTGGAGCTAGAAAATCTAAAGGGAAGAACATGCTCATCATTACTCAAGCTGAAAGAACTGAAGAAAAATTCAAGTCTCAACTTGAAATATTGAAGATGGAAGGAATACACAGTCTCTGCCAAAAAGAATTAGTCAATATTCAGCCACTTCAGGAGATGATAAAAAACCAATGATATTGATGGGAAAAGACCAAGCAGCACTGAAGGCATTAGCTAAAAACAAGACCACAGAAACTGGTAGAATATCAATTGAAATGTTTTGCCAAACTGTGCTACACTGGAAGCACTCTCTCCTCCATGCCAAGAAATTTGGAAGACATCAACCAGACCAACTATCTGGAAGCTATCCTTATTTGTACCTATTCCAAAGAAAGATGACCTAACAGAATGTGGAAATAATCTAACAATATCAAACAAAATTTTGCTGAAGATAATTCAAAAACATTTGGAGCAGTACATGGACAGGAAGCTTCCTGAAATTCAAACAGACTTCAGAATAGGATGTAGGATGAAGGATATCATTGCTGATATAAAATGGATTTTGGCTGAAATTATAGAATACCAGAAAGTTGTTTATTTGTGCTTTATTAACTGTACAAAGGCATTCAACTGTGTATATTATAACGAACTATGGATAATATTGTGAAGAATGGGAATTCCAGAATACTTAATTGTGCTCATTTGAAACCTGTACATAAACCATGAGGCAGTCATTAAAATAGATTAAGGGGATACTGCATGGTTTATACTAAGAAAGTGTGTGGATCAGGGTTGTATTCTTTCACCATACTTATTCAATCTGTATGCTGCACAAATAATCCAAGAAACTGAAGACAAATGTGGCATCAGAATTGAAGGAAGACTCATCAATAACCTTTGATATACAGATGACACACCTTGCTTGCTGGAACATAAGAGGACTTGAAGTACTTACTGATGAAGATCAAAGAATACACCCTTCAGTATAGATTACAACTCAATGTAAGGAAAACAAAAATCCTCATAACTGGACTAATAAACAACATCATAACAAATGGAGGAAAGGTTAAACTTGCATGGAATAATAGTCAATAAATCAAATGACATATTGCTGTAGGCAAATCTGCAAAAAAATCTTTTTAAGGTGTTCAAGAACAAAGATGTCATTTTGAGGATTAAGTCTGCACTTGATCCAAGCCATGGTATTTTCAGTTAACTTCATAGGCCTGTAAAAGCTGGACAATAAATAAGGAAAACTGCAGAAGAATTGATGCATTTGAATTTTGGTGTTGGCAAAGAATATTGAAAGTACCACGGACTGCCATAAGAACCTGGGAATGATGTCTTGGTATACCCAGAATACCCCTTAGAAGTAAGGACGAGGAGATTTTGTCTCACATATTTTGGACATGTTATTAGGAGACACCAGGCTCTGAAAAAGGACATCATGCTTGATAAAAATATAAGATCAGTGAAAAAGAGGAAGACACACACCCCCCAACAAGTTAGGTTAACACAATGACTACAACAATTGGCTAAAATAACAATGGTGAAGATGGCACAGGACTGGCCTATATTTCATTCTGTTGTCCATGGAGTTGTCCACTCTATGCATTGGAGACAACTTAAGAAGACAAAGAGATAACAGTATCTACTTCAGGGCCTATAAAATCATTTGATCTGACCCTGCCAAGGTAACTGCAGTTCTTGCCATCACGTTAGGGGTGAGTTAATTAAATATTTGGCCAAATATTTGTTTTTTGTTACATGCTTTCAAGTCAGTTCAGATTCATAGCAACCCTGTATAGAGTTTCCAAGGAGTGGCTGGTAAATTTGAACCGCCAACCTTGCGGTCCAGTGCATTATCCTAGAGTGCCACACCAGGACTCCATGACCAAATATAGAAGACTAATTTTTAAGTATGGCCCGTGAATGATGTTATAAATATCCAAATGGCCATTGGCAGTAAAACAGTTCTCCACCCCTGATCTACTTCATAAGATTGTTGTAAGTATCAAATGCAAAGTTATTAACAGTGCCAGGCCTTAATTACTATGAAACAAATGTTAACTGTCTTTATTACTGCATGGTGCTTCACAGTTTAGAAAGTGCTTCCATTTTATACAACTTTTACAACAGCCCTGTGTTACCCTTCCCATTTTAGTAATAAGGATAAAAGGTACAGATAAACAAAGTAACTAACACAAAGTCACACAGCTAGAAAAAAGGATTGGAGTGGGATTGAGGATGAAGGAAAGAGAATGGAAGGAGAGGATTTGCAAATCTCTGGGAAAGGAGGATTTATAGTTTAATCTAGGGCCAACCCATATGACCCGCCTAAAGATTCCAGTCCCTTCCCTTTCAAGGTTACCTTTTTCTGATTTATTTGTTTTTGTTTTCAGCTCCAAGAGACGTATAAATTGAACCTTAGTCAACCTACAGTGATCACCAATGAAAAACAGATACTTGCCTCTACTAAATTCATTCACCAACCATTCCTAGAGCTATTAACAGAAGAAAACAGAAAATCTAACTCATTCGGGAAATATAAGTATGTGATAAAGAGATTAACATTAAAGTTTCTTTGGATGATATGTGGAGACTTAATTATTTTTTTTCCTGTCCAAGAGCTTCCCCTTGCCATAATTATGATATGGCCTAATGGACTTTAAGAAAGTATTCAATTCCTTAACTAATTTAGTAAGAGACTTATTTATTTATTTGTTGGTGTTGTTAAGTGAGTTCAGTCATTTCCGATTCATAGCAATCCTGTATAGGGTTTTCAAGGAGCCCTGGTGAGTTCGAACTGCCAACCTTGCGGTTCAAACCAACCATGTAGTCTAGAGCTTTCCTACAGTGCCACACCAGGACACTTATTTACATATGTTGTTGTTAAGTGCCTTTGAGTCAGTTCTACTTACATATTCAGCATCAGATATTGAGTTCTCTTTTTAAAAATGATGCTGATTCTTACTAAAACAAAACAAAGTACCCCCCCCCCCTTTTTTTTTCTTGTTGTTTTAGAAAGCAGTAACTTTGGGATGGGAATGGAAAAGATTGTCGATGGGGAATATAATTTGCATATAGTCTGTATATTCCATGAAGCTTCTTGTTGCTGTTAAGTGTCAGTTGTGTTGGTTCTGATGCATAGCAGCCCTATATTGGGTTTCAGAGGCTGTAAATCCTTGTGGGAGCAGAAAATCTCATCTTTCTCCCATGGAGCGACTTGGGGGCTCAAACTGCCAACTTTCTGGCTCGCAGTCTAGTGCTTATTCTAGTGAGCCACGAAGCTCCCCTCCATGAAGCTTATAAGGTAGTTTTGAAATGAATTACTTGATGAAATCATGAAAATGCAACTTTGTTAACGATTTTAGCAAATTCTGCTTTTGCATCCATTTCTCAAAGTGGGCATAGCTAATGTTCTTCAATGGTGCCTGAAAAGGTGTGATAGGGAAAAAAAACAAACCAAAATCCATATCCAGTCAGTTGTTTCTGACTCACAGAGACCCTATAAGACAGACTAGAACTGCCCCCATGGGGTTACCAAGGCTATAAATCTTTACAGAAGCAAACAGCCACATCTTTCTCCCTCAGAGCAACTGGCGGATTCAAACTGCTGTCTTTTTGGTACGCAGCAGAGCGCTTCAACATGGCACCACCAGAATTCCTTGTTATAAAACAGGACAGTAGTAAAGGAGAAGGGGAAATAGGATTCATATATTTTAGTTGGTTATCGTCCTCAAAAGAATTTGATAATGCCAATTAATGTTCTAATTCTCTAGACAACAAAAGGATCCTATGGAGGCCATCTGGAATGTTGATTTATCTGCTACAAGCTACCCAATAGCAGAGAAGACATCGATGCATTCACTTTGGGCCCAGCTGGGTGGGTACCCAGATATTCCTAGGCTGCTTCAGCTAGATGTCCACTCTACCTTCAGAAAATCTCTTGCATCCATTCAATCACAGTAAGTTAAGGACTGGAAGCATGCTGGTAATGGGGTCTTTGGTCAAACAAAAGGAACCTTTGGTTTCCCTCACTTGATTTTTTCTGTAGCTAGACAATGCTTGAAAAGTGGTTAGACTCACACCAGTCATAAAAATTAAAGCAAAACAAAACAAAATTTAAAAAACCAAGCAGTTGCCCTTGAGTCAATTCTAACTCATGGCAATCCCATGTGTATCAAAACAGAACTGTGAACGTAAATGTTTTCAATGACTGATGTTTCAGAAACAGATCACCAGGCCTTTCTTCTAAGAGTCATAAAATGTTGTTGCTGTTAACTGCCATTGAGTCAGTTCCAGCTTATAACAAACCTGTATAGGGTTTCCAAGGAGCGGTTGGTGAGCTTGAACTGTTGACCTTGTGGTTCAAACTGACCTTGCAGTCCAACACATTAACCCGCATCACCACACTAGGACTCAGCATTGGTTTTTAAAATTTTTTTTTCCATTTAATTGCTATTTATTTTCATAAACATGAGGTCTTTCAAAAGTGCTGTAAGATACAGCACTAAATATATACATTTTGAAGAAATTAAACACAGAAATTTACCCAGTTCTATGCACCAAACATGAACAAATGCATTAACAGGAAGAAACAGGCTAGGAAAAAGGCACATATATAGTAAATTTCTTTACAAAAATTTCTTAGTTCAAAAAGTGAGAAAATAATATCTACTCAAAACGTTCACAACTCCTTTTTATATGAAAATATAAGTACCAAATTAAGTTATGTATCAGCATCATACTAAAGTATATAGGCAGTGTAAGAATTAGTACAGTACATAACAGAGGTTAACAATATGTTTGTATACAAAGCATCCTTCTCAAACATTGAGGTATTACAGTACTTAGGTATGAACTTCCAATCTAATACTGGCTTCAAAAGCCACCTCTCACTACCCAAGACATGTACAAAAGGTAGTGTTGTCCATGGTATTTACAGAAATGTTCCCGAGGGGTATCAAATGACAAACCCCTTATGTGACATCTGCTGGAACTTAAGCACCATTTTTAAAAAGAAGGAATGACTTTGTTTAGAAACTTAGAACGAGGTGACTTCAACAGCCTCAAAGGATCTTGTCACGAACTTCTATGACATCTCAGAGATAAGGTGGAAGAGGATACAGGAAGGGCTGAATCAGGCAGGCCCAATCCTAAGGTTCTGGCAGAAACCCCCACTCGTTCTGCTTCCCCACCCACATCCAAACCTGACAGGAGACTGATTTGAAAGTAAACCAACATTCTTAATGTCAACACAATATATATATATTTTTTAAATCAAAATGTGCAAAGTGGCAGCGACTGTCCAGTTTTGAGAAACGTTTGGCAAGTCCGAGCATTTTCAATTTTCTTTGGCAACTGCTGCTGTCTTGCTTGCAGTTTTTCCTTTTCCAGCAAAAGCTGATGTTCTCTGCCTGAAGGGAGTGGACATACTCTGTGGCCTTTTTCAAAATGACCACCTTCGCAGACTTCTCATTCTTCACCAACTCTGGCACATGGTCCCTGAGTGTGAGGAAGCTGGACCGCAGGTCATTGCGTTGTTGGCGCTCTAGGATGTTCTGGTTGCGGCGCTCTCACTGTCCTCCCAGTCAGAGATGCGGGAGCTTAAGCTCTTAGCCTTTGGGGGAACAACGCTCTTGAGAGGATGCAGGGAAATTTCACTCTTTTTTCTTTTTTTTAGTGTTTTATTGTGAATTAGGTGATAGTTTGTTTACATGGGAGAACATTAGCTTTACATGCATCCTATCGTATATCGTTTCATTGCCATGGTTATAATCCCCTCCATGAATCATCAACCAACCAAAGGGTATACACTACAAGCCTGCCTCCTGGTCGTCAGCCCACAGCCCCTCTACCTCTCTGGGTCTAGAGAACCCAGCCGCTTCATCTCTCCATGTCATTGCCTCTGCCTCCATCTCTGGCATCACTGCTTCTCTGGGTAGGATCCCACTCTCCGCTCTTCTCCCTTGACAGACCCAGGGACCTCCGCTCCTAGATTGCAAAGTTAATCACTCCCCTCCTTGCTACAAAACGTCTACCTTTACATTTCCAA
>NW_006408656.1:6837912-6844556 GCF_000296735.1 Chrysochloris asiatica
CTATATATTTTAGAAATGAGTCCCTTGTCTGATGTGTCATTGCAAAAGATTTTTTCCCATTCTGTGGGTTCCCTTTTTACTCTTCTGGTGAAGTCATCTATTTTGCCTACTTTTATTTGTTTCATTTTCAAAATGTTTGGTAGTCTGTGTAGTCCCTGAATTAGTGCCCTCTCATTTATCTCTATTTTTTCATTGATGGCCTTTATAATTCTGGGATTCACATTTAGGTCTTTAATCCATGTTGAGTTGGTTTTTTTATAAGGCGTGAGGTGAAAGCTTATTTCAATCTTTTACATATCACTTTCCAGCTCTGCCAGCACCATCTGTTGAAGAGACTATCACCTCCCCATGTGATATATTTAGGTACTTTATCAAAAATCAGTTGGCTGTATGTGGATGGGTTAATTTCTGGATTCTTGATTCTGTTCCATTGATCAATGTATCTTTCATTGTACCATTTCTTATTTCTTGTTGGTTGTAGGTCATGCCCCAGGGAAACTCTCCTGATATTGGATCAGGGCTGTGGCAAAATTAAGGGTGTTGCAGCTCACCTTTAATCTTCTTTTTGGTTTATCGCATCAGATCACATCATGGGGGGATCATCACATAACTTCTACATTACATCATTACATAACTACCAAATCATTGATAATCATGGTTCAGCCAAGTTGATACATTTGGAGGATACAATTCAATCCGTGACAGAGGGGTCAGTTTGGACCATAAAATCAGTGTTTCAAGCTCACCAGCCGCTCTTCAGAAACCCTACACAGGGTCGCTATGAGCTGGAACCGACTCAATGTCACTTAACGACAACAGTATTCTTTAGAGTCCAGCTTAAACAATCACTCCTCCCAAGATGCTTTTTCTGGTCCCTCTTACTTGCTCCCATTGTGGTGGTAGTGGTTGTGTGTCGTTGAGTCAGTTCTGACTCAGTGACCCTGTATAGGTTTTTTGAGGCTCTAAATCTTTATAGGAGTAGAAAACGTCATCTTTCTCCCTTGGAGCTGCTGGTAGATTTGAACTGCTGACCTTGAGTTAGCAGCCTAACATGTAACCTGCTATACCATCAGGGCTCCTTACATGTTCCCATTGTTGTTGTTGTTAAGTGTCAACGAGTCTGTTACAACTCATAGCGACACTGTATAGGATTTCTAAGAGTGACTGGTAGGTTTGTATTGCTGACCTTGGGGTTAACAGTTCATCCTACAGCATCAGGGCTGTAGGACCATTTTTATAGATTCCCATGATATCCTAATGTTTTATTTACCTTATGTTTTAGACTTGTCTATGTATTTATCTCTCATTAGAATATAAAATCCTCAAAAAAAGGGAGCTCTGTCTTATTTATCCTTGAATCCTCAGAGGTCTGGCACATTGCCTGGCCCATGAGATTCTCAAAAAGAGAAGAAAAAAAAAGTTTACAGTTGAATGAATGAAGAAGTTTGTTTCTGTTCCAATGTGGTATTAATCAAAGTAAGGGTAAGAAAATATGGAGGAGCTATAAAAGATAATAACTATCAGAAGAACAATTTCCAAATGTCTTCTATCCAGGCAGAGGAAGATTCAGAAGTTGTAGGGTGTGTGCTAATATGTTTATTAAGTAAGTGAACAATATCTGATAAGTAGTAATAAGAACAATAACACTTCATATTTGTATAGTGCTTTGTACAACTAGTCATTCTATTTTCAAATGTAAACCTCACAGCCATCCTGGTGAGGTAGATAAAAAGCAAGCATTTTAGAGACTAGGAAGCTGACACAGAACCAGAATTTCAAATACGTTTTCTATTCCACACCTGGTGTGGTGTTGTGAGATAAAGCACTGTATTGCAAGGTCGGTTTGAACCACAAGATCGGTGATTCAAGCTCACCACGTACTCCTTGGAAACCCTATCCAGGATTGCTATGAATCAGAACCGACTCGATGGTACTTAACAAAAACAACCGCAACACACTATCAACCCAAATCCACTGCCATCAAGTCAATTCCAATGCACTGAAACTTATTTTAAGTAAAATGGTTTAAACATTTTTCTCCCACTGAAGTAAAGATGTGGAAAATCTTACTTATGAGCAGCAGACAAAGGGTCACTCACAATGACTGAATCTACTATTTCTCACATTGTCATTCATCATTGTCTCTGTCTTTATTTATATGCCACACATACATATACATATTGACTTTTTTGCTTTGCACCATTCAAATATTTGTTTAAAATACAGGTGGAGATAGCCAGTGTGTAGTGTGATCTGCCATAATCCTGCACCTCTCTAAGGATGGCCTGGGTGGGGAGAGTTTTGTGCTTGAAAACAAGTAAACTTAATGTTTAGATAGTTGCATTGAATTATTAGAGCATGTTTCCTGGTAGGACACAAATATAACTTAGAACGTTGGCTGGCAAATATTGAATCAGCGCAGAAGACACTATGTATTATCAATGGCTGTGACATAAGGTTATAATTTGGATTTATCTCCCCTCTGAAGACCTCATGAATAGCAGTGGAACACTCTCAAAGAGTACCAGAATTTTGAATACTGAAACATGATGAATAGAGCCAGAATATTGTCAGATACAGCGCTGGAAGATGAGCCCCTCAGGTTGGAAGGAACTCAAATTATGACTAGGGAAAAGTTGCCTCTTCAAAGTAGAGCTGATCACATGATGAGAATGGAGTAAAACTTTTAGGACGTTCATTTGCTTATGGGGAACAACCAAAATGAGGAGAAATAGCTATAAACATCCATTAATAATCAGAACATGAACTGTACAAAGTATGAATCTAAGAAAATTGGAAGTTATCAAAAATGGGAACACATATCTCTATCCTAGGCATTTGTGAACTGAAATGGACTGGTATTGGCCATTTTGAATATAACAATCATATGGGTTACTATGCTGGGAATGATCCATTGAAGAGGAATGGAGTTGCATTTATCATCTAAGAAAAAAATTTTTTTCAAAATTTGTGATAATGTTCCTACAAGGAAGACTGATGGCGCAGGACCAAGCAGTGTTTTGTTCTGTTATGCACAGGTTGCTATGAATCGGAACCGACTGGACAGCAGATAACAACAGCATCAACTAAAGATGTGTGTCTGACAAGCAACTCTGAGAGTTATGCTACCTGTGAGGCATGCCAGAAAATCTTCCCTGACTCACGCTTCTTGCCTGTTTCCATGCTGATCATCTGTCATTCCATTCATTTATTTTGCCCCTAAAGAACTGAAATTTATCTTATTTTTAAAAAAAAAAACAGGAAATTGGTTTTCTGAGAATAATATGTATATATTCTTAAAATAAAAATTTCATAAAATATAGACTACATAAGAGAGCATGAAAAAGTAGATTAAAATCACTTCTGACCTCCATCAATAAGAGATAATACCACTGCTAGCATTTTGGCATCAACTTTTTATAATAAACTCTACGCTCTTATTTTTTGGTGCAAAACTGGGCCCATATGTTAGAATGCTGTTTTTTAGTCTGCTTTATCTTTCACGGAGCAATATATCTTTGAAACGTTTCTATGTTAAGAAATATAGATCCACATCCTCGTTTTTATTGATTACATGATATTTGCTGTGCAGGTGTATCATAATTTTTGTTGAACTCTTCTCCTATAGATAGAAATGGGGATATTCTTCAATATTACAACCAATGCTGCACTAAATATGAGGGGGCTTCAAAAAGTTTGTGGGAAATGGAATTGAAAGACACTGGAATTTTTCCATGCACTTTTTGAAACCCCATTGTTCTTTATATAAGTATGTGTATTTATATGATCGTTTGCTTGTGAAAAATTCTATGAAACTAATATATAGTTTTTTCCAGGGGTAAAAGTAATGTATATTCACTGTAGAAGATTTAGAACATACAGATATGTCCATCCCCAGAAATAACCAGCACCGGTGATACTGCAGCCATTCTCTAACTTTAGGTACAAGAGTATTGTCTAATAAGCTATAGCCAAGCCCTGGAAAACATTCTGCTTCTTTAAGATGACTTTTATGGATTATATATTGATTATACTAGTTTAAAATTCTGATTTCTAGAGGCACCCTTATTTTCCCTGTGAATCACCTACACCCCCACAATGTTTTTAAAAGCAATTTGTAATGAGATTAATTTTCTTGTCTTATTTCCAGGTTTAAGAAGATTCCCAAATGACTGTAAAATTAAACACAAGCATGTTGAAAGTAAATTTCAGTAAAATGTCTATTTTGCTTTCATGTGTGTATATAGATTTGTCCATCTTTTGCTTTTCTATTCTGCCTCTGGTTCTCTAGGTTGGACATATCCATTTACAGACTACTGTGACCACTACAAGGAGCCCTGGTGGCACAATGGTTAAGTGCTGGGCTGCTAACAAAAATGTTGGCAATTCAAACTCACTTGTCACTCTGTGGTAGAAAGAGATGGCAGTCAGCTTCCATAAAGATGTACAGCCTCGGAAACACTATAGGACAGCTTTACTCTATCCCTACAGGGTCACCATGACTTGAATTCATCACTCAGTGGTAGTGGTTTTGTTAATTTTATTTATTTTTGCTGTGACCACTCAAGAAAGAATAACTTCCACTCTGGATTTCTAGAATCACAAAGATGTAATAAAGACTGGGGTAGGCTGAGTCATAGGGACATGTTTATGATCCCTGGTATGACGGTAAAATGGCAATCTACCTGCCCTAACTTTAATCAGGAATACCTCAGAAGTAAGAAATGAATGTATATAAAGAAGGAAAATAAAAACCAGGAGAAACCCCTGGAGAGTCAAGGAGATTATGATTAGGTTGTTGTTGTTGTTATATGCCGTGGAGTCAGTTTGGACTCATAGTGACCCTGTACAGGATTTCTGAGGCTGTAAATCTTTACAGGAGCAGAAAGCCTCATCTTTCTCCCGCAGAATAGCTGGTAGTTTCGAACTGATGACCCTGAGGTTAGCAGCCCGATTCGTAACCACTATGCTACGAAGAACCACAGAGCTCCTTTATGATTAGGTAAAGAAGGGAAATAGTAGCCCTGCACAGAGGAGAGCCAGGTTCAAGATGGGGTAGAGGGTAGGTTTGGAAAGAACACTGAAGTTGGGCTCTTCTCTATCCACCACATTGCCCAGAGTATATCACTGCCTCTCCCACAGCTTAATGCAGTGCTGAAAATCAGGAATGCCAGATCAACACTTCAAAGGTTCATACCTGTTTCTGTCCAGTTGATTACAACTCATACTGACCTTATAATACAATATAGAACTACTCCATAGGGTTTCCAAACTGTAATCTTTACAGAAAAGATTAGAGTTTGGAAGCAGAGCAGCTGGTGAGTTTGAACCACTGACCTTCCATTCAACATACAGTGCTTAACCAGGTGCCAGCTGGGCTCCTGACTACTGGGATACAGAGTAACAACCAGTAAATGCTGGCTCAACCAACCAACATTTAAGGGTTTCTTCTACCTTCTTCATCTAGGCCTTCTTTTCACCCAGAAGGGTAGACAATCTTAGAAAAGAATGAATCTTAGGATGAGGTAGAGATTCCCTAAGAAGCAAAACCCTTTGATAAGAGTGATGCAAATGGCACAAGCTAAGGCCTAAGCTTAGTGTCTTCTTACCCCTCTCCCAGTCCATTACCCACCAAGAGAGGTGATACTCATGATAAGAAATAAGTTCACAGGTCAAAACAACTAGACAGCTGATAAGTTTAATTGATATAAAAGAAAGGGAACAAACAAGAATTAGTGGAAGCCAAACAACTGTCCCCAAAGAGATAAAAGAACCAAATAGGATTATTGAAAGAAAGCAAATAAACTCATAGATAAAATAAGCAGCAGAATGGATATAGCCAAAGAACAAATTAGTAGGCTGTAAGATCAGATGAAATAGAGGCACTGGTAAGAAATGAGATTAAAAAAATACAAAAGTTAATAGATATGGAGTAAAGACATAGAAATGATAGTATGTAATAGGAGTCTCAAAAGGAAAAACAAAGAAAGGAGGGAGACACATTAAAAAGAGTAAGAACTTCCAAAGAATAATCGATATTGAAAGAGCTTAAGGGGTGATAAAAGAACAGTAAAGACAAAGAAAATTCTTAAAACTTTCTGAGATGGGGACTACAATCATTGTCCCAAAATAAAATGTGTACAAATTGTTGAATGGAAATGCAATTTGCTCTGTAAACTTTCACTCAAAATCCAAAAAAGCCCCAAAAACTTTCTGACAAGAGCAGTTCACTCACAAAGACTGAATCAGAATGATATCAGACTTCCCAAGAACATAAAGGGCAAAAAGACAATAAAAAAATATTTTCAAAGCATTGAAATAAAAAAAAAACTTTGACTTTAGAATTTTATATTCAGAAAAGTTATCATTTAAGTGTAAGGGTACAATAAATATATTACCAAATTGTCAAAGTTTCAGTGGATGATCATATACAGACCTTTAAAGATATTTTTTGAAGACAATCTATCAAACATTAATTTAGGAAATGCTATAAAATAAAAATGAGTGAGAAGATAACTTTATGAAATTTATTGCTTAAAAATTATGGTATATATATATAATATATATATATTATATATATATGGTGGTGGCTGTATGCCATGGAGTCGGTTCAGGAGCAGAACACCTCATCTTTCTCCTGTGGA
>NW_006408656.1:6844656-6846443 GCF_000296735.1 Chrysochloris asiatica
TTTTTTCCTCTTCTTTCTTCTTTTAGTTGAGCTCTGATCATCCACATTTCACTCTTAATCTTCTTCTTGTGCATCTTCATTCTCCACATAGGGTGAGGGGGCGGCATAGTTGTGTTGCTGGTGAATGGAGACACAGCATTTGATGATCAGCTCACCTGACTGAGCCTCCCAGGACCCAGAGCTGGGCCATACTTGGGACATACTGTGATGGTGAAGGTGGTGATAGCCTTTTTCTTGGAGGAAGAACGTCGCTTCTCCACTGTAACCACGTCAATTTCCTCTTCTTCATCTTCCTCTTCATGGTCTTCATCATCTGAGTCACTGAGGGTGTCCTCTCCCGAAGTACTGAGAGCCTTCTGGTCATCGTTGATGGCCGGGTGGCTGCCTGAACTCAGAACAGCCTCCGCTGGGACACTAGCTGGGGCTGTAGCACTCACCCCAGAGGGGATCGAGACCCCCGGGATGGCCAGCACAGGCTCTGGTTCCATCTTGTTGACCAGATCAGCATTGGTTTTTTCATGTTTCTCTTCATAAGCCTTCAGAGGTCACTACTGAATAATGCAAAACAAAAAATAGTTATATTTCATGAACCTAATATAATAACACCAAATTGATCCATTTTGAATTCTACCCTTAGACATTTGTCATTGGAAGTACTAGAAAGACCATATTAGAATGCATTTTGTCATTGGAAGTACTAGAAAGACCATATTAGAATGCATTTGCCTGTATTATGGTTCAGTAAGTGATATGACCCTAAATGCAATCATCCTGGTGGTGGTGGTGGTGTGCTGTGGAGCCGGTTCTGACCCATAGCGACCCTCAAGGCTATAAATCTTAATGGGAGCAGAAAGCCTCATCTTTTTCCCTTGGACCGGCTGGTAGTTTTGAACTGCTGACCGTGAGATTAGCAGTCTGACTTGTAACCACTATGCTACCAGAGCTTCTTGAAGTCATCTAGGCCCAAATTGAGGTAAACTAGGCTCTAATCTCCCAGAATGCACTGAAGAGATTTGGAGAAATAGGTAAGATGGTCATGTGGTTGTACATTTCCAAACTCTGTTGAAGCAGATTCTCACCCAAGACACTGGCAATCGTTCCAGTGGAAGTCAAGAGCTTTGGAGTCTGGGTTGCCTGTTTCAGGAAAGTAAATAATTTAATGTTTTAAATAAGGCTGGTCTCCTTGTCCTTTCAAGTGGAAATTTCCCACCTCAGAAGATTCTGGATGCTGTTCAGGATTCCACCTATGGTCTTATATAATGCAGAGGCTCCGCAGGAAGCCTCCTTCACTGGGCATGCTGTAGCCCCATTTTAGGTATTTCAATCAGTTATAGGCAGAAGATGGATGGACTTATAAGCTTTCTATGGTGATATTTCTGGCTATTCCTTTCTCTACCCCTCAAGGGTCTATTTTATAATGGTATGCCAGGGAAAACAAGAATCAAAAGACAACCAAACATATTAACATTATTTCCCCTCTTCTCCCCTTTCCAACCAAGTCTCAATCCCTGTATCCCAGAGCCCTGTTGTTCCAAGGTTGTGCATACATCATTGTTTACCTCTGTCCCACTTAGCCCATGCAAACCTGCGTAATTGTTTTCCATTTGTTCTTCCATTCCCCTCCCCCTTATGTATTGCCACCCTCCCTAGCACCCAAACTATCCTGTGTCTATTCCCTACCCTGTGCTCCACCTTCCCCTCCCTCCCCTCATCCCACCTCCTACATCCCAGTAACCAGCAAAGAATCCCCCACCTCCTTTAGTATGGGTTCTTTTCCTTAGTCTTTT
>NW_006408656.1:6858350-6874373 GCF_000296735.1 Chrysochloris asiatica
ATATGTATATATTTGTTGTTGTTAAGTGCTGTCAAGTTGGTTCCAACTCACAGCAACCCTGTAGAGGGTTTCCAAGGAGCAGCTGGTTTGTTTAAATCACCGACCTTGTGGTTCAAACTAACCTTGTAGTTCAGAGCAGTGCCACACCAGGACTCTCTCACTTTCTTTCTTTCTCTCTCTCTCTATATATATATATCCAGATATAATAACACAGGTGAAGGACACAACATCCAAAGAAATGAGTGCATTAAAGTATTTGTCTTACTATATGGGGCATCCTGATATAGGGTTGTGGGTTAATGTGCTGGACTATAAAGTTGATTTGAACCTCAGGGTTGGTGGTTCAAACTCACCAGCCGCTCCTTGGAAACCCCATACAGGGTCGCTGTGGGTTGGAACTGACTTGACAGTACCTAGTAACAACACAACAACAACATAGGGAAAGATCCAGATGTTTATAAGAGCCATGTTAATGAGTAAGAATGCTTATTCTGTTCAAATAAAAACAATGTGATATTTTAAAGTTTCAAAAACAGTTCAAACTGGAGACACATCTGATCTCACAAAATGAAGTCAGACACTCCAAATGAAGTGGTTATTGTAGTTGTTGTTAAGTGCCATCAAGTCAGTTCCAACTCATAACGACCCTTTATAGGGTTTTCTAGGCTCTAACAGCTCTAATGAACGAGCACTGCTAGCATAGTGGCTATGAGTTGGGCTGCTAACCTCAGGGTTGGCAGTTTCAAACTATCAGCTGTTCTGCAGGAGAAAGATGTGCCTTTCTGCTCACATAAAGATTTGCAGCCTCAGAAACCCTGTGCAGGGTCACTAATGAGTTGGAACCGACTCTACGGTACTTAACAACAACAACAGCTGTAATGAGGTAAAATCAAGGACTAAAGGTACTTGATTGGGATTTGCAAGATCAGAGATGTTAGAAGGTGGACAACTCAATGGGGTGGGCTTTACAGTGATTAGTTAATTTAAATATGTAATTGAGGAGGATTTTACAGGGTGGACACAAAGCAATTATCTTAAAACTTTTCCTGAGGGTTGCTGAAGGGATTTCTGATAAGGGTCTTACGTAGATACCCTCTCTTTAGAACTTTCTTTTCCTATCTTTAGTCTAGCCTGCAGAGAAAAATGTTTCCTTTGTATGTACTTAAATCTGTCTAAGGATAGACTCCTGGTAAGGAAGACCACAGAAGAATCAATACATTTTAATTGTGGTGTGTAGAAGAAAATTAAAAGTACTATGGACTGCCAGAAGAATAAACAAATCTGTCTTGGAAGAAGTACAGCCAGAATGCTCCTTAAAAGCGAGGATAGTGAGACTTTGACTCTTGTACTTTGGACATGTTGTCAGGAAGGACTAAGTCTCTGGTAAATTTGAGTTCCAACAAAAAGGAGGAAGATGCTCAACAAGATAGATTGATACAGTGGCAGCAAAAGGGAAATATTTACCTAAGAACAAATTTGAGAAGGAGGATGGAATGGAAATAGGAATCACAGGGAGGAAGTGGAGGGAGTTGCAATCACTGAGATGAAGCAAAGTGCATTATTTATTGAATATAAAACTGATGATCTTGTTTGTAAAACTTCACAATAAAAGTTTTTTAAAAACAAAAGAAAGAAAATACCATGATTTGGGTGAGACTCATCTTAATTCTCAGAGACATATTTGTTCTTTTACACTTTAAATAGGCCTTTTACAACAGATATTTAGTCTGTTGCTTCTGTGAGTGTTGATTGTGGATCCAAGTAAAATGAATTATTTGACAACTTCAATCTTTTCTCCATTTATCATGATATTACTTATTGGTCCAGTTGTGAGGATTTCAGTTTTCTTTACACTCCGTTGCAATACACAGTGAAGGATGTAGTATTTAATCTTCATCAGTAAGTACTTCAAGTCTTCTTCCATACAAGTAAGCAAGATTGTGTCATCTTCATATAGAAGTTTGTTGATGAGTCTTTCTCCAATCCTGATGCCATGTTCTGTTTCATATAAGCAAGTTTCTCAGATTATTTCTTCAGCATACAGATTGTGTAAGTATAATGAAAGGATACAACCCTGGCCCACATCTTTCCTGATTTGAAACCAGTCAGTATCCCCTGTTCTATTTGGACAATTGCCTATTGGTCTATGTATAGGTTCTTCATGAGCACAATGAAGTGTTCTGGAATTCCCATTCTTTGCTATGTTATCCATAGTTTGTTATGATCCACATAGTCGAATGCCTTTACATAGGAAATAAAGCACAAGTAAACACCTTTCTGCTAGCCTCAACATTCAGCCAAGATCCATTTGGCACTAACAATCATATCTGTCATTCCATGTCCTCTGAATTCAGCTTGAATTTCTGGCAACTCTCTGTCAATTTACTGCTGCAACCATATTTTAATTATCTTCAGCAAAATTTTACTAGCATGTGATATTAATAATATCATTTGATGATTTCCAAATTCTGTTGGGTCACCTTTCTTTGGAATGGTCTCAAATATGGAAGTCTTCCAATCGGTTGGCCAAGTAGCCGTGTTCCAAATTTCACGGCATAGATGAATGAGTGCTTCCAGTGCTGTATCAGTTGTGGAAATATTTCAGTTGGTATTCTGTCAATTCCTGGACCCTTGTTAATCGCCAATGCCTTTGGTATAGCTTGAACTTCTTCTTTAGTACTATCAGTTTTTTAAAAATCATATGCTACCTCTTAAAATGGTTTAAATGACCAATTATTTTGTGTGTCCATTCCTTCTATTGTCTTTTTTTTTTTTAATGATTTATTGTGAATTATGTGACAGTTTACATGGGAGAATATTACTTTTACATTCATTCCATCGTATATCGTCTTATTGACATGGTTACAATCCCCTCCATGTAATCCTTCCCCCATGCCCCTCAGGTCTTCAGCACACAGTCGCTCTCCCTCTCTGGATCTAAAGTCTCCAGCTGCTCCATCGCTCCACATCATCATCTTTGGCTCCATTTCAGGCATCATTGTTTCTCTGGGTAGGGTCCCGCTCTCTGCTCCTCTCCCTTGATAGTCCCAGGGACCGCCGCTCCTAGACTGAAAAGTTAATCATTCCCCTCCTTGCTATAAAACGTCTACCTTTACATTTCCAACCCTCACAGTCAGTCCTGATAACAATTATTCACTATTGTATCACAAGAGACCTATCTGGATTTCATTGCATCAGCACCACCTAGACAGATTGAATACTACTCACTGGAGATTCTACCTTTCTTCGATGCTTCCTGCATCATTTAATATTTTGCCCAAAGAATTCTTCAATATTGCAAGGTAAGGCTTTAATTTTTTCTTCTATTCTTTCATCTTGAAAGAACATGCTCAGCATGTTCTTCCCTTTTGGTTTTCTAACTCCAAGTCTTTGAACATTTCATTACAATATTTTATTTTGTCTTCTCATGCTACCCTTTGATATTTTATGTTCAGCTCTTTTACTTCATTTCTTCTAGTTGCTTTAGCTTCTCTGTTCAAGAGCAAGTTTCAGAGTCTCTTCTGACAACCATGTTTTTGGTTTTTTGGCTTCAGTAAACAGATATTTATTCTCTCACAGTTTAGGGGGTTAGAAATCTGACTCTGGAGAACGGTCCTTATCTCCTTTCAGCATCTGTAGGCTCAGCATTCCCTGAAGATCTCCATGTGTCTTGTCATCACTTTTTCCCTGGATCTAGGAGCTTCGCAGTACAGGGACCTCAGGTTCAAAGGAAATACTCCATTCCCAACTTTTCTTTTCTGGTGGTAGTAAGTCCCTCTCCTAACATCCATTTTGGTCTTTTCGTACTTCCCTATCTGTCTAATGGCCTTTGCTTTCTTCATGTATGATACTCTTGATGTCATCCCACAACTTTTCTGGTCTTTGGTCTTTAGTGTCAAATATGTTCTTGAGATGCGATATATTCAAGGTCATATTTTGGCTTTCGTGGATTTGTTGTAATTGTCTTCAATGTCAACCTGAACTTGCATATAAGTACTTGATAGTCTGTCCCACAGTTGGTTTTGACTGATGATGTCGAGTTTCTCCATTGTCTCTTTCCATAGATGTATTCAAATTGATTCCTATGTATTCTATGTGACAAGGTTCATGTGTATAGTTGTTGTTTATGTTGTTGAAAATAGATATTTGCAATGAAGAAGTGGTTGATCTTGAAAAATTCTACTATGCAGTCTCTAGCATCATTTCTATCACTAGGGTCATATTTTCCAACCACCAATCCTTCTTCTATTTCCAACATTCCAATCCCCAGTAATTATCAATGAGTCTTAATGGCATTGTTTGTTCCATTTCAGACTTGAAGAAGTTGGTAGAATTCCTCAATTTCTTCATCATTGGCTTTAGTGGTTGTTGTGTAACTTTGAATCTTCCTGTTGACTCCCAGTAACCCTATTGAAAACAGAACTGCCTGATATAGGGTTTCCAAGGTTGTAAATCTTTATGAAAGTAGATTGCCACATCTTTATCCAATCAGCAGCTGGTGGGTTTAAACTGCTAACTTTTTTATTTACAGGTGAGTGCATCACCAGGGATCCTGAAATATACCAGGGTGCTTCAAAAAGTTTGTGGAAAAAATGTCACTATCTTTTTATTTCATTTTTCCATAAGCTTTTTGAAGCCTGGTCATACACTATTCATTTTATAATCTACCTTTTCTTTGCTCACTGTTACTCTATCTGGTAATATCATTGTTGTTGTTGCTATGTGTCATTGAGTCAGTTCCAACTCATAGCGACCTTGTATAGAGTTTCTGAGGAGCAGTTGGTGGGTTTGAATTGCTGACCTTGTAGTTCACAGTCCAGTGCTGATCCTACAGCACCATGCCAAGAGTCCCTGATTGACCATGTTGTTGTTAAGTGCCGTCAAGTCGTTCCAACTCATAGCAACCATAGGTTAAAGACAATTCACTTTGCCTACTTGTCACTATAGCATAGTGGTTACGAATTGGGCTGCAAACCACAAGATCAGCAGTTCGAAACTACCAGCTATTCTGTGGGAGAAAGATGAGATTTTTCTGCTCCCGTAAAGATTTACAGCCTCCGAAACCCTGTACAAGGGTTGTTATGAGTCGAACCAACTCCACGACACATAACCACCAACCACCACTTATCACTGTAGGATCAGCACTGGACCACAAGGTTGGTTTGAACTTCAAGGTCAGCAGTTCAAACTCAGCCGCCACTCCTTGGAAACCCTATACAGGGTCGCTGTGAGTTGAAACTGACTTGACAGCACTTAACAACAACAACAACTCCATACCTGCACCCTGGTAGCAGAATCTGGCTTCAGAAAAACATTCAAGCTGACTATTCTTATTTTAAATAGTCATTGGCTTCAAGTTCCTTAATCCATTCACCTTAATTTTCCTGGACAACGATTTTGTATTTTCTCCTGTCCCTTCAAATCTCTGAGATCTTCTTTCCCTTCTTTTTCCTTAACTGATGATTTGGCTCCTCATTACACTTAGAAATAGAAGCAGTCATTGTAGACGTTCACATACTTTCACCACCACATAGCCATGCCTTGTTGTTGTTGTTAAGTGCCGTGGAATTGGTTCCAACCCATAGAGACCCTGCATCAGGTTTCCAAGGAGCGACTGGTGAGCTTGAACCACCGAGCTTGTAGTTCAAACGGGTTTGCAGCCTGCTGTCCATTATTCTAACTTCTCTCTTGTTGCCCGTGGATGACTAGCCTGACTCCTGTCTAATGCCCACCCTGCCATTTGTTCTCTAGATCACATCTCTTATCATCTATTCAAGGACATTGCTTAAACAGTTCTTTCCCACGCTCTGCACTCTCAAATTTTTCCTAACATGATAGTCTTCTCAACTTAAAAAAAATTACAATTCTCTCTTGCCCCCACTTCCTCTGGGACCTGCTGCCATTTCTTTCCTTCTCTTTACAGAGAAATTCTTTGAAAAAGTTGTGAAACTCACTCACTCCTACTTTATCTCCTCTCCCGATCCACTCTGACCAAGTCTTTGCCCCCTACTCCACCACTGAACCTGTCCTAAGAAGACCACCAATACTATCAATATCCAATGGACAATTTTTCATTTTTATCTCATTTGACTTTTTCCAAACATTTGAAACTGTTAATCACTCTTCTTAAGAAATACGTTCTTCGCATATCTTTCAAGACATCATGTTGTCCTGCTTTGACTAGAAAGTAACTTCTATATCATCTTTGCTGGTTCCTCCTGATTTTCCTGACTGCAAAATGTTACAGTGGCCAGGATTTATTCTTTGGACTTGTTCCTTTTTCTTTCTACACTTCCTTAATGGTCTCATCTGGACTCATGGCTATAAATACCATATATATGCTGACGACTCCAACTATTTATCTCCACCCTTGACCTTTGAACTTTGATCCTAATTCCAGTACCATATATATAACTATCTACTCAGGATCTCTGGAGTCCTGGTGTGACGCTGTGGGTTAATGTGCCAGACTGCAAAGCTGTTTGAACTGCATGAACTGTATGGTTGGCGGTTCAAGCTCACCAGCTGCTCCTCAGAAACCCTATATAGGGTCGCTATGGGTCGGAACTGACTCGATGGCACTTAACAACAACGACAACTCAGGATCTCCACTTGGCTGAACTCCTGATAGTTCACACCAACCTTATTCCATATGGTTTGTCTCTGATGGTACTTTTGCATTGAATTTTTAGCTTGAATTTGTCTGATATGAAATTGATGTTGGATTATTTGTAATTTAAACCAAGCAACCAAGAATAAACCTTCTGGGTGGGGAGGAGGGGCAGCCTGGGTGGGGTGAGCAGGTGACTTGGGTGGGCAGAGATGGTCAGAGAGAGTGTGAAAACTTCCCCCAATGTGAAGGTGGTGGTGTGCATTGGAGTCGGTTCTGACTCATAGCGACCCTACATAGGGTTTCCGAGGCTGTAAATCTTAACACTACCAGAGCTCCTTAATGGGAAAGTGGAGGCTGCAAAGAATACAAACTTGAACCCAAGGCACCAGAGGAGGAAAACATGGTTGCAGAGCAGTAGGCCAATGAGTGTTGTTGTTGTTGTTGTTGTTAAGTGCCGTGGAGTCGATTCTGACCCTGTATAGGGTTTCCAAGGAGCAGCTGGTGAGGTTGAATGAGTGTTAGAAGCTATGATTAACTAGGTAACAACACATTTCCTCCTAGCAGGGATCCAGGAAGCGAAAGGGAAGGAAGGCTTACCAAGGTGGGTAATTGCACATTGTTAATGTAGGTAGGGATTGCCTGTAATCAAACTGCATCATAAAATCAGAGGAGCTAGCTACAGATAAAAGGAAAATAATATTATCGTCACTGTCAGGCTAATTCATAACTTAGATGAAATAGAGACTATTTGGAAAATCATAAAATGCCAAAATTGGTAGAATGAAAAATGAACAAACAAAAATATTTATTAATAAATGGAATGAAAATTAAAGACTTTTAAGGGAGAGGGAGAAAGCCTTCAGCATCAATGATTTTACAATGTGTTTTACCAATGCTTTAAGGAACAGATAATCCTTTTATAAATTAAATTGCTCCAGAAAACAAGGAAAAAGAAAAAAAAACGGCTGCCTCTTTATTGCAAGGACAAAGACAGAACAAGAAAATAAAATAATAAATCCATTTTGTCAATGAAAATAGATTTTAGATGCAAAAATGATTATCCAACTGAATTCAACAGTCAAGAAAGCTTTAAGAATACAAGACTAATTTAACCGAGGAAGCCATTAATATAGCTGACTATATTTAGGGATTAAAACCATGTGATTATCCCAAGAATTGAAAAATAAACATCTGAGAAAGTTAAATACTCATGCTTAAAACTACTTCAGAAAAACCAATAGCAAACCTACCAGTGGCTCGGAAACCCTGTTCAGAGTCGCTATGAGTCTGAACTGACTGAATGGCAGTTAGCATACTAGGAGTAATGAACCAGAAATGGCAGGCTACCATTCACAAAACTATAAACTGTCCATCAATTAATTAAACAAATACGGCATAGTACCTTTCTCCTGAAAACCTTTTTAATTCTATTAAAGGACATAAAAGAAAATCTGAAAAAATAAACTATGTGCTTGGATAAGACAATTTACCTTGCAAAAATTAAAAAGAAACATTTTTAAGTTTAGAAATGTGATGAACTCATTGTAAAATGTATATGGACTAGTAAAAGTCTATGAAAAGATGAGTCAATTTTGAAAGAGAAAATACAAAGAAGGAGACTTTTTCTACCAACTGGTGTGGAGTCCTGGTGTGGCACTGTGGGGTAAGCACAAGTCCTCAAGGTTGACAGTTTGAACTCACCAGCCACTCCTTGGAAACCCTATACAGGGTCACTGTGAGTCAGAACCAACTCAAGGGCAGTTAACAACAACAACAACAACATTAAGACCTAGTGGAGTTCTGGTGTGACGTTGTAGGATAAGTACTGGATGGCTAGCCGCAAGGTCAGTAGTCCTAACTCACCAACCACTACTAGGAAGCCAGTTAATATGAGTAGGAAACAAATGGACAGCACTTACCAACAACAGCAATTAAGACCTAGCACGCTGTAGAAATAATAATTTTTAAAAGCAAATTGTTGTTGTTGTTAAGTGCCATCGAGTCAGTTCCAACCCATAGTGACCCTGTATAGGATTACCTAGAAGCAGCTGGTTATCTTGAACCACCAACCTTGCTGTTCAAACCAACTTTGCAGTATAGCACATTAACTCACAGCGCCACACCAGGACTCCAAAAGCAAGAGAGAGACACAAAAACAAATAAAACAATGGAAGAGTAGAAAGCTCAAATAAATCCATGATGCATAAAGCTTGACACATAAAAAAGGTGTTGTTATTGTTAGGGGTCGTAGAGTGGGCTCCAATGAACCTATACACAACAGAACTAGAGAATGGCTTGTCCTGCACTATCTTCACAGTTGCTGCTCTGCATGAACCCATTGTTGTAGGCACTGCGTCAATCCATCTTGTTCCGGGTCTTCCTTTTTTTCACTGACTTTACCAAGCAGACTGTCCTTTTCCCACCTGGTAACATAATCAAAGTACATGAGACAAAGTCTCCACATTTTCACTTCTAAGGAACATTCTTGCTGTACTTCTTCTAAGACAGATTTGTTGTTCTTTCAATATTCTTCAACAACAACATAATTCAAATACATCGATTTTTTTCTACGGTCTTCCTTATTCTTTGTCAAGCTTTCAGATGTATATAAGGTGATTGAAAATACCATGGTTTATGTCAGGTACCCTTAGTCCTAAAAGTGACATCTTTGTTCTTTAGCACATTTAAGAGATCATTTGCAGTAGATCTGCAATTCACATTAGATTTCTTGACTGCGGCTTCCATCAGCACTGATTGTGGATCCAAGTAAAAGGAAATCCTTGAAAACTTCTATCTTTTCTTTGTTTATTATGATGATGTTTTTTGATTCAGTTGTGAAGATTTTCATTTTCTTTACATATTGAAGGCTGTAGTCTTTGATCTTCCAGCTTCATCAGCAAGTGCTTCAAGTCCTCTTTGCTTTTACCAAGCAAGGTTGTGTTTCTGGTTATCAAAGTTTGTTAATGAGCCTTTCTCCTGTCCTGATATGGTACTCTCCTTCACATAATCCAAGTTTTTGGAGTATTTGCTCAACATAAAGATTGAAAAACTAAGGTGAAAGGATACAACCCTGACCCACACCTTTCCTATTTTGAACCATACAGTATCCCCTTGTCCTGCTTGAACAACTGCCTTAGTCTATATATAGCTTCTGTATGAGTACAATTTAGTGTTGTGGGATTCCCATTTTATTTTTGACAATATTGTCCATAGTTTGTTATGAGCCACACATTCACGTGCCTTTGCATAGTCAATGAGGCACAAGTAAACATCTTTCTGTAATTCTCTGCTTTCAGCCAAGATCCATGTGATGTCAACAACGATATCCCTTGTTCCACATCCTCTTCTGAATCCAGCTTGAATTTTTGGCAGTTCCCTGCTGATGTCTGCTAAAACCACTTAAAAATTATTTTCAGCAAAATTTTACTTGCGTGTGATATTAATGATATTGTTTGATACTTTCCAAATTCTGCGGCATCACCTTTGTTTGGAATGGGCATGAATATGTATCTTTTCCATTCAGTTGGTCAGGTAGCTCTCTTCTAAATTTCTTGACATAGACTAACGAGTGCTCCTATCACAGCATCAGTTTGTTAAAACTTTAAGTTTGTGTTCTGTCAATTCCTGGAGGCTTTTTTTTTTCTCACTAATGCCTTCAGTGCAACTTGTACCTCACCAGGGCTCTTTACTCTTTAACACTTTAAAGAAACCTTTTGTAACAGATTTGCCTTATGGGATACATTGCTTGATTTCTTGACTGCTGCTTCCATGAGTGTTGATTGTGAATACAAGCAAAATGAAATCTTTGACAACTTCAATCTTTTCATAACTAAGACATGAATCCATCTTTATATGGAAAGGACAGATAGTTAAAAAATTATGTTGATAAAACTGATTTGCAATATGAAGAACTATGCAATTAGAACTCAGCCTGACACTAAAAAAAAAAAGAATTTCCGATTTATTAATGGTATAAATGAAGCTAATGGAAGAAAATGCAGGAAACTATTTTTGTGACTTAGGTGGGGAGGGGTTTCTTAAACAAGATCCAAAGTACAAAACCTAAGGCTGGTAAGCTAATAGATCATTTCCCAGCTTGGCAAAATTTAAGAGGTGGTTAATACAAAATCTTGGCAAGAATGTGTGAGAACAACGACCTCTTGTGTACAATGGTTGGAAAGTTTAGCTATTTGAGCTACTGCTGGGAAGTAATTCTGAAATACTAAAGTTCAGTATGTGTGTATATGTGTGACTTGTGACCCTGAGATCTCATCTCCTGAACATATAATTCAGAAAAATCATCATGAAGGTTAACATGGGAACACATACAAGTGTGTGTCCTGCTCTGTTCATGGTAGCAGGGAGGTGGAAGCAATATTGGTGTTTTCACCAGGGTAACAGGCACATACCAAGGGATGGATACATATTATAGAATAAATGTGGCAGCTAAAGGCAACAAACAAGATGGACATACAACACACAGATATTAAACACAGAATGTTATGTGATAAAAGAATAGAAGGAGTCTGGGTTCCTATGACTCTCCCTACACTTCCTCCTAAAAACGGAACAAAAAGAAAAGCAAATAAAAATTCCCACAATATATACTAAATATAGGGGGAACTTCTGATAAACTCTAATTTACATGAAAATTGTGAAAAATATTCTAGAGACCAGCTAGAACCCTCACAAGCATGTAAAGGACTTAAAAGAGATTATGGAAGGTCTTAGTAATGGTGGAACCCAGATAACATCAAAAGGGCTCATTCCTATGTAAGAGGCTGGCCTTGTGAGAACTTCTGGAAATTGATGTGAAACCTGAAGATAAGCACTAGGAATGGGAAATCAAAAGTTAAGGGCTTAGGAAATGTATGGGGAACAGAGGTGACAATATTGGGAATGTGTCACTTTGGGGAAAAGAAGCACTTGGAAAGTAAAGGCATTGTTTCTCAGCGACATCAATGTATGTATGGTAAATGAAGGAAAGAAAAAAAAGTATTCCTTCCACTCACTTGACAATTTCATTATCTGACATTTTGTATTTACTACAATACTAAAAAGTCTACTATCAACTAGTTTGTGCTTTAACAGCATATAACATCTGGCAGCAGCAAATGTCGAGGTGTGAGGTGAGAATAATGCTGACTCTGATAGTTAAGGTTATGTCAACTTAGCTGGGCCATAATTTCCAGTAGTTTTGCAGTTAAATAATGATGTAATTTGGAAGTTATGTAGTAATGTAGTCATCCTCCATTTTGTAATCTGAGATGGCCAGTCTCCATTTTCACATAACACTGATTTTTACATAATAATTTGGTCTTTGGAACCTAACTATATCAATACATGAGGAGTGGGTGTAACTAATAGCAAGAATGCACTTTAAGGCTAAAAAAAAAAAGAAGAAGGACAAAGAGAGAGAATTAGAGAAAGTCTGACCAAAAAAAGGGCAGAATTTTAAAAGTAAAATGCTATTCACTACAGCAACAGAAGGGGGAGCTCTTGAACTGAGAAACCTGGTAAAAAATGCAAAACCCTATTCTTTACAAAAGAATAACTAGGATCCAATATCCAGTGTGTTGCTAAGTGCCTTTGAGTCGATTCTGGCCCAGAATGACCCTGAATAGGGTTTCCAAGACTATGCTGGATCAGAAAGCCTCATCTTTCTCCTGCGGAGCTACTGGCAGGCTTGAACCGTGAACCTTGTGGTTCATAGTCCAGTGCTTTTCTTATGGAGCCACCATGCTCACGCAACACTTAGGTATATCCTATAAAATGATACTTTAATACAAAGGAAAAAAAAATCACCTATGCTCCCTGTCAGAAAGACCAAATCACTTTCAAAGGATAGTAAATCAGTTTGGCATCAGAATTCTCAAGAATATTCAAAGTCAGAAAACAGTAAGGCAACATCTACAAGATAATCAAGAGGTGGAAATGTGCATCAAGAATTTTAAATGCAGCCAAACTGTCTATAAGTATCAGGACTACAGAAAAACAGTGTCAGTATACAAAAATTCAGGGACTACTACACTCAGGAGTCCTTCCTGAAGACAAACTGCACCCAAATAAGAGGGGATTCAGTGGACTTCAAGCAAAGAGACTGGTGGTGAGCATTAAAATATAAGACTAAAACAAAGCTTGGGTGGGGGTAAGGATAGTACACAACTGTTATGTACTTTAACAATGCCCCTGGGTGGTGCAGATGGGTAAGAACTCGACTACTAGCCGACAGATTGGTGTTTTATACCCACACAGAGATGCCTCTGAAACTAGGCTTGGAGATCGGTTTGTGTAAAGTCACAACCTTGAAAGTCTTATAGAGTACTTCTCTGCACACATGAGGTCGCCATCAACTGGACTTGACTCAACAGTGAATAGTGGCAGTAACGATATAGTCATGAGTCCTGGTGTGGTGCTGCAGGATAATGCGCTGGACTGCAAGGTCAGCAGTTCAAACCCACCAGCCACTCCTTGGAAACGCTACACAGGGTTACTATGGGTCAGAACCAACTCGACGGCACTTAACAATAACTTTAAAACAATTAGAGAATAGAGGAAGAAAGAAGTAGACTAGGCTCATTAATTTTCTCATAGGTAAGAAGTGGAAGTTAAAATACATGATTTAAAGCAGAGCTTCTATCAGTTCCTTCTGGGTTGACTTGTCTCTTTCCACCCCAGATAAACTGAATCAGAATCTATACTTTAACAAGATTCCCAGGTTATTTTTACAGAACCCCAGGTGGTTCTTATATATGTATATATACACGTATGTGTCCAGACACACACACACACAAGAACCACCTGAAGAGCCTGTTAAAATGTAGACGCTGAATCAGTATATCTGGGATGAAACTGCAAATTCACAGCAGGTAGTCAAACTGGAATGAACTGGTTTAAAGTCCTGATTTCAAGACAACAAACGGAATATTATAGACCTAACTATACTTAAATGTAAAAGAATAAATATTAAGAAAGATAATACTATTAACTAAAATTGGAATGATGGAGGACTCAGAGGAGGGCGAAAAGGGAGACTTTAAATTCTTAAATTGTTGCTCCATGTAGGAAATGTCTAAAGAAAAGGGGGATCAAAGTATTCATACAAGTATTCATATTAATGCATATTAGTAAGAAGGTAATCATTAAAACAAAAATATAAACTTTTTAAAGTATCAGAGACAACACATAGCTGCTAAATGGTATGGCTTAACTATTCTGTTGAGGGTGATGACAAATTTTGGAAGCTGACAACAATGAAGTTTTTACAACAGATCACAATTTGTTGTTAGTACCGACTCAAAGTGACCCTATGCACAACAGAATGAGCACTTCACAATCGTTGCTATGCTTAAGCCCATGGCTGCTGTTATTTTGCCAGTCCATCTCATTGGAGGTCTTCTTTTTCTCTGACCCTCCATTTTTCCAACCATGAGGTCCCTACCTAATAGTATGTCCGAAGTATGACAGATGAAGTCTGGCCATCCTGGCTTCCAAGGAGCTCTCTGGCTGTACTTCTTCCAATATTCTGTTACATATGAGGTCTCCATGAATTAGAGCCAACTTGAAGACAACAAAACAATACATATATTTTATCTCACAATTTCTGTGGGTCAGGGATTAAGTAGCAACTTCCTTAGATGGCTCTGGCTCAGGCTGTCTTCTGAGGTTGCAGTTAAGATGTTCACTGGGGCTGCAGTCATCTGATGGCTTGACTGGGGGGCTGGGAGATCTGAATCCAAATGGCTCACTCACATAGTTAGTGATTAGTAACTTAAAATCCTAGTCATGTGGACTTCTCCATAGAACTTAAGGAGCATCCTTATGACACGGCATCTAGTTTCTCCCAAAATAAATGATCTAAGAGAGAAGGGAAGGATTAAGTAGCAGTGCCTTTTTATAACCTACTTTTGGAGTCCTGGAGTGGTGTTGTAGGATAAGCACTGGACCACAAAGTCAGTTTGAACCACAAATGGTTCAAATTCACCAGCTGCTCCTTGGAAACCCTATACAGGGTTGCTATGAGTTGGAACTGACTCAACAACACTTAACAACAATTTGGAAGTGACATGCCATCATTTCTTCCCATTCTATTCATTAGAAGCAAGTGACTAAGTACCACCCATGTTCAAGGTAAAGTGCTCTACCTTTTAAAGGGAGAAATATCAAAGAGTTTGTAGATATATTTTAAAAACAACACAAATAGTATAACAAAATTAAAATTTGGGGTTTTCTATTAAAATGGAAATGTTATATTTGAGTATACAGTCTGCTGTCAAGGCCCAGATAACAGAAGTTTATGAAATGAAAAAAATCATCTCTCAAGAGCCTGTTAACATTTTGAGTCTTGCTTTGACAGTAGTCATTCAGAAGATGGGGAAAAAAAGATAGTAAAAGAAGATTTAAAATTTACAATAACACAATCCCAATCCAGATTCCAATGACATTCTTCAAAGAGATGGAAAAATAATTACAAACTTTATATGGAAAGGAAAGAGACCCAGGATAAGCAAAGCACTGCTTAAGAAGAAGAACAAGGTTGGAAACCGCTCACTCCCTGATTTCAAAATTTACTACATGGCTACAGTTGTCAAAACAGCCTGGTACCGGTATAATGAAAGATACATTGATCAATGGAACACATTGAGACTCCAGAAATCAACCCCATTCACATACAGTCAACTGAATTTTGACAAAATGCCTAAGTATATTGCATGGGAAGGAGATAGTCTTCAATAGAGGGTGGCAGAACTGTAAAGCGATATGCAAAAGATTGAAACAAGACTTTTCACTCACCCCGTATACAAAAGCCAATTCAGCATGGATTAAAGACCTAAATGTGAATCCCAGAATTATAAAGGCCATCAGTGGAAAAATCGGGACAAATGTGAGGGCTCTCATACAGGGCATACACAGATTACCAAACATTTTGGAAATTACACACACAAAAGTAGACATAGTAGGTGTAAATTTTAATCTTCTTTTAAAATAGATGATTGGGACATACTAATAATTAAAAATGTATGTGCATTAAAAGACTTCACCAGAAGAGTAAAAAGGGAGCCCACAGAATGGGAAAAAATCTTCTGCAATGGCACATCGGACAAGGGACTAATTTCTAAAATATATAGGACACTACAACACCTGTACAAGAAAAAGACAAATAACCCAATTAAAAAATGGGCATAGGACTTGAACAGACACTTCACCAAGGAGGACATCCGGGCAGCCAACAAACATATAAAGAAATGTTCATGATCACTAGTCATTAGAGAGATGCAAATCAAAACAAAAATGAGATATCATCTCACACCAGCAATAACAGCAAAGATCAAAAAATGAAAGGACAATAAATGCTGGTGAGGATGTGGAGAGACTGGGACCCTCCTACATTGTTGGTGGGATTGCAAAAT
>NW_006408656.1:6874473-6883804 GCF_000296735.1 Chrysochloris asiatica
GCTCAGAAAGTTGGAAATAGAAATACCTTATGATCCAGCAATTCCTCTACTTGGTATTTACCCACAAGAAATACGAGCCATAACCCGAGTAGATATATGCACACCAATGTTCATAGCAGCACTATTTACAATAGCAAAAAGATGGAGACAGCCTAAGTGCCCATCAGTGGAAGAATAGATAAACAAACTGTGGTACATTCACACAATGGAATATTATGCTACCTTGAAGAACAACAGGGAAGCTGTAAGCTATCACAGAACATGGATGAACCTTGAGGACATTATGCTGAGTGAAATTAGTCACTAAAGGAGAAATACTGCATAGAACCATTATTGTAAAAGATTAATAAAAAGAATCCACCCTAAAAGGAGGGAAAAAAATCTTTGCTGATCACCAGGATATATGGGATGAAATGAGGGTAGGGTGGAAGGGAAGATGGAACACAGTATAGGGAATAGACACAGGATGATCGCTTGGGTTCTGGGGGTGCAATACTGAGGGGAATGGAAGAACAAGGCAATGGGAGACCATTTAGGCAGGGTTGCATGAGCTAAATGGGACAGGAAATAATGATGTATGTGCACAACCTTGGAACAACAGAGCTCTTGGATGCAGGGATTGAGGCATGGTTTGAATGGGTGAAAGAGGGAAAATGATGTTAAGATGTGTGGCTATCTTTTGAATCTTCGTTTCCCTTGCCTACCATTGTAAAATAGACACTTGAGGGGGAGAGAAAGGAATAGCCAGAAACATCACCATAGAAAGCTTGTAAGTCCATCTTTAGCCTGTAACTTATTGGAATACCTAAAATGGGGCTAGAACTTGCCCAGTGAAAGAGGCTTTCTGCAGAGCCTTTGCATTGCATAGACCATAGGTGGAATCCTGAACCCCATACAGAATCTTCTTAGGTATGAAATTTGCACTTGAAAGGACAAGCAGACCAGCCTGGATTGGCTAGAAGAACAGAATATACTTCTTGAAAGAAAGACTGGCAGGAAAAATAAAAAACAATAACGGCAGTCTGATTGACTACTGCAAGAACAAGCAAGTTGTTTGCCCAGGAGATATCAAGTCAAGTGGTCAGGTTCCCTCAGAGCAAACCCCTTTCCAAGGCTAAAACTCAAGGGGAATACACGAGCTGGCATATGGTCTGGCTGTGACTACGTTGGTCACCGATCAGGGGAGTGGGGGAGAAACAGCAATGAAGTTGTGATCTAAGTCCGACCACATTCAATAGACTCCAGTGAACCGGGTTGAGACCTGGTTGGCCAGCAGTGTGGCAAGACCTGGGAACTCCTGGACCCAGAGGCAGTAACATGGCCACAGAGGACTAGAGTGGAGAGTGAAGCGTCCAGCTGATATGAAGTGAGAGGAGAGGTACAAGAACATCCATACTTGCAGAAAGTACCCACTTAACCTGGCTTCAATAGCTGGATGATCATAACTCAACTAGAAAAAGAAAGAAGGCTTTCACTCTCTGGGAGTCTTGTAGTCCAGTAGTCCACCTCTTCTCTGCACTGCCCACACCTTTTACCTCTGCCCTGTGTTGAGAATTGGCTTGTTTTGGAGCCACTCACCTTACGTTTGGGCATACCCTGCTTGGAGCTGGCTTTGATCCTGAAAGCCATGCAGTGACCAGAGACAGCTGCTGCTTTGAAACGTAAGCTAGAAGCCATAATGGACAGAGGAGCAATAGTGAGGAACTTGGAAAACCTGGGCGAGCGAGCACTTCCTTATAGGATCTCTGCCCACAGTGAAAAGCACATGAGAGGAGGGTATTTCTTGGTAGATTTTCATGCACCACCAACAATTGTTGAGAACATAATCGAACACTTGTCTCAAGACATTGATGTGATTAGATGGAATGCTGTGAAGCACCCACTAACCCAGGAAGTAAAGGAATGTGAAGGGATTGTCCCAGTCCCACTGGAAGAAAAATTATATTTCACAAAGAAGAATAAGAAGTGAGAAGACTCACCTGCTTTTAGCTTTATTTTCAGTTCTCTTACTTTTGAGCATCATGATCTTTATGTAGGATTGTGTTGAAGGTGTCATTTGATTTCTAAAGTATCTTTGGTTCTTAAACCCTTTACATGAGAAGTGCTCATTTAGAGGCACTCAGAAAATCCTTTACATCCTTTTGGGTTTTTATTTTTATTTTTATTCATTTTTTCGTCACTGACAACTTTTTGCCTTAGCACACCATCACCATTTTGTAGAGCAAAATTTATAAAACTGCCATGGATTAAAAGTTAGGCATTCAGAATGTGTATCCATGTAAAAATAAAAATTTTAAGCTGCTCTATGAAAAAAAAAAAAAAAGGAATGTATCATCGAACAACCAAAGGTTACACCCCCGCAAGCTTGTTCCCTGGTCATCAGCACACAGCCCCTCTCCCTCTCTGGGTCTAGAGTTCCCAGCCACTCCATCTCTCCACATCATCGTCTCTGCTTCCATCTCCCGCATCACTGTTTCTCTGGGTAGAGTCCTGCTCTCTGCTCTTCTCCCTTGATGGTCCCAGGGACTTCCGCTCCTAGACTACAAAGTCAGTCACTCCCCTCCTTTTGCTACAAAATGTCTACCTTTGCATTTCTGACGCTCACAGTCAGTCCTGATAGTAATTATTCACTATTGTACCACATGAGTGCTATCCACATCTCCTTTCATCATTCCCGCCCAGACAGATTGGATCATCAGTCCCACCCAGACAGATTGGATTCTACCTTCCTCCACACCCTCTGGATCTAGGCTCCTTGAAAGCTTGTAAGCCAGTCACTTCTTGCCTTTGTAGCCCCCCCATTTTGGGAAGCCAATGTTCAAGTAGCCCATCCTTCTCTACCCTGTGTATTGAGGGGGTGGAAATGACCCTCACTATAAAGATTTGCTCCCTCTTTTGAGCTACTGCATCCATAGGTGTAGGTCAAGTTCATCAAATTGTATCAGATTACTCTTTTTTCCCTCTTCTTTTATCTTCTAGTTGAGCTCTGATCATCCAGTCATTGAAGCCAGGTCAAGTGGGTATCATCTGCAAGTGTGGGTGTTCTTGTGCATATGCCCTATCTTCTTATCAGCTAGATGCTTCATTTTCCACTCTAGTCCTCTGTGGCTATGTCACTGACTCTGGGCCCAAGAGTCCCCAGGTCTTGCCAAACTGCTGGCCAACCAGGTCTCCACCCGGGTTCACAGGAGTATATTGACCGTGGTTGGACTTAGCTTGCAACTTCATTGCTGTTTTTCCTTCATTTCCCCTGATGCATGGAGGAGATTGTAATCATTGCAATGAAATGATGGTGTAAACCTAGTGTTCTCCCATGTAAACTATCATTCAGTTCACAATAAAATCTTTAAAAAAAGAAACCAAAAGCAAAACAAAGCAAAATCAATCTGGCAACCCTAAAGTACAATAGTACACTTCTCTAAAAGACCTAATGGAAATTTTTTTTTTTAAAGTCTCCCAGTGAACGGATATAAATTGAGCACATCTGCAGTCCTTCAGGACAAAGAATCTGTGGATTGTTATTTAGAAGCAACTGCAAGAGCTCAATTATCAAGAACTTCTATCACAATCAAATTATTGGAATAAACAGTTTGCTTTCCAGATGAGGTCAGTTCCCACAGGAACTGGATGAGATTATTGACCTTTTCTCACTCCTTGGGAAGGCATGATACAAGTATTTATTTCAACATGCTTTAATACAATCCAAATATTCCTATCCAGTGGACCTAGTTCTGGGGTGTTCCTTAAACTTTAGCATTTGGAAAATGTGAATAATGTTTTTTGACAATTATAATAATAAAAAATTTTAGTTCCTTTTACTCTACTTGCCCCAGAAACTTTCCCTTGATAGTTACAAAAATAGATTATTTCAGGAGCAATTTAAGACACATATGACATGAGACAGTAACAAATCTAAGGTCCACTACACAAAGAGATGTACATTAACTAACTTTTTTTTATTTTTGCTTCAATTTCCAATTTATAAAATGAGAATAATAATATTCCACCTGTATACTCAGCTTACAATAAGCAATTAATGATTTAATATTGGCTGAGCTATATCATTAGCCAAGCTCATTTCAAAATCCACAGCACTTAAATTATGTGTCCTAATGCAGGAATTGGCAAACTATGGCCTGCAAGCCAAATCCAGACACAGTCTGCTTTGTATGAGCTTAGATTAGTTTTTACAGTTTTAAAGGATTGTAAAGTAAAAGGATGAGGAAGATAAGGAAAAGAAGGAGGAAGACCAGGATCAGAAGGAGTAGAAACAGCAGCAGTAGCAACAGTAACAAACACTGTATGTAGCCCATGTTGTTGTTGCTGTTGTTAAGTGCCATCACATCAGTTCCAACTCATAGCGACCCTATATAGGGTTTCAAGAAGCAGCTGGTGGGTTTGAACAGCTGATCTTGTGGTTTACAGTCCAGTGCTGATCCTACAGCACCACACCAGGAGTCCATAGAGCCTAAATTGTTAAAAACAATAAAGAAAGTTTGTTGCCCCTGTTTAGTGGATTTTTTGTTGCCCCTGTTTAGTGGATTTAGCTATCATGAAAACATTTTTAGAAATAATATATCTCAGTAAATGTAACTAATAATAAAAATGTACACATACTTCAAAGTCCTATTATTGGCAGCCAAGAGAAAAAGAAAAAAATCTAAACTGCATCTAAATCATTTGCTGAATAAATAATTGAATTCCTATGCAACAATTTGCTAAACAGTGTAGTGGTTACGAATTGGGCTGCAAACCACAAGGTCAGCAGTTTGAAACTACCAGCTGTTCCGCGGGAGAAAGATGAGGCGTTCTGCTCCCGTAAAGATTTACAGCTTCGGAAACCCTGCACAGGGTGGCTATGAGTCGGAACCGACTCCACAGCACACAGCCACCACCAGTGTTGTAACAGTGAACAACCAGAGAAGGACACAGTCCTTGCTCTTAAGGTTATGGAAGAAAACACTGGAGGGAAACAATCAATTATTATACAGTGTGACAAGTGCAATAACAGTGAGCACATTTACAGACTAATAAAGGATACTACATAAGGAGTTCATAATTCACACTTTGGAGCATCAGAGGAAGTTTTCCAGAGGAATTACTCGCAGACAGGGACCTGAATGATGAGAAGGACTTAGTCAAATGAAATAGGAGAAGGAAAAATATTCCAGTTTAAAAATATTCCAGTTAACACACAAAGATCTTGAGATCAGATAAAAGCATTGTGTACCTAAATAACTAAAGAAGTTCAGAAGAATAGGGACACACCTTGTAGGAGGGGAGTGTAGGTGAAGGTAGAGTACTAAGACGAGGTCAAAGAAATAAGCAGGAAACAGGCTATGTTTGAGGGCTTTGATTTTATATAATGGTAATGGGGAGCCATGGAAAGATTTTAAGTTGGGGAGTCAAGATGCAATCATCATTTGGAAAAGAGAAGCAGAAAAAAGAAGAAGAAGAAGAAAAATGGAAGGGAGGAGAGAAAGAGAGATAAAGGTGAGGAAGAAAGAATGAAGAAACAAAAATAATGGAAGTGTAGGGGAGGGATGAAAAAAAACAAGGTAGGTGTCAGACCCAGAGAGGAGAGAATTCTGGGGTCTCCTGCCAACCAAGGATGTCACATCATGTGTGGGTAAAGGATGAGATAGTAACACTCACCCCTAGATGGAGCTCCTGTAGGGCGAGTTGTTATATGTTCTGGGCACCCAATCTGGAAGTAGTTCATGCAGACCCCAAAGCAGCTGAGGTACCGGGGTATTTCCATCTCAGGTGGGAGTCAAGGGTAAGAGGTCCCTGTAGTCCAGGACTGACCAGAACCAATTCTGCAGGTCTGGAATAGGCTTCCAGGTGCCAAGGTTGGTACTGCTAGCTCCCACATGGCTTTGACAGCCCAAAGATTAGGCACTTCCCTGGAAGCGTACTTTGTTTCTTCTTTTTCAAATCCCTCTTAATTTAATTTTCTTGTCATTACTACTCTCTGGTCTCTAACCCTTTTACTCATTCCTTTCCCCAGTTGTGTTTAGGTCTTTTTCTTTCTTATATTTTCCTCTTTTCATTATTTTATTTTCCTCTCCCTCTTTTCTCTCTATGGTTTTTGTATTCTTTTGCTAGCTGTTGTGCTTTTTCCTCCCCCGCCCCCATTACTATTATCTTTTTTTTTCATGGTTGTTTGATGATTTGTGTTTGTTTTCCTTCTCTCTTTTGTCTGTGTTTTCTCCTCTTGTCTCACCTGATACGAGACAGCAACTGCAGTCATACATTCAAGCCAAAACTATGCCCTCTATAACCCCACCCAGTTAGCAAAAAACAATACTAACTGCTATGCACTGGATCAATGACAACAACCAACATCAACCAAATTCATTCTAAACTGAACTGCACAAACAGCAAACAGATAATAGTGCCTAAGCTCATCTTCTGATTACACTTACCAGAAGGCATATATCAACACACAATCTTCAATTTAATACAAATACAACAACATCACAACATCTTGAAAGCAGCAGACTTTCTGTTCACATGAAAAAACAAGCCAGAGTGGTTCAAACTAGTGACCAAGAGGCAGAGCTAGAAAATATTTTTGAGGAAAAAAGGCATTGGAGCAGCCTGAAAAGTATTCAAGAGAATTATATTTTGGTACATCCAAAGGATTGATAGAAAAGTAGAGGAAAACAAGAAAGAATTCAGGAAATCACTACAGGAACTGTCAAACAAAATAGATAAAGGATTTGAAACAATGCAAAACATGCAAATAGAAATCGAGAAGATTAATACTAAGATTTCAGAAATGGACAACACATTGAAAGGGCAAAGGAGCAGATTTGAATCAATAGAAGCCAAATTAGTAAGCTTGAATATAAACTAGAAGAGCAATTATGAAAAGAATGAAAAAGTCTGAAGTAAGCCCAGGATTCAAGTTTGACAATATGAAGAGAAATAACTTACAGGTGATTGGAATTCTAGAATAGAAAGTGACAAAGAAAAGCACAAAAAAAACCAGACAGTCAAAGAGCTGCTAGAAAAAATTCCCCTAACATCATGAAAGATGAACAGATAACCATACAAGAAGCTGAATGAACCCCAAACAGGATATATCCCAAGAGAAAATCACCAAGACATATCAGAATCAAACTCTTCAAAATCAAAGACATGGAAAGAATCCTGAAAGGAGCTTGGGAAAAAACGAAGTTATCTACAAAAGAGAGCCAATAAGATTAAGCTCTGATTTCTCAGCAGAAACCATGTAAGCAAGAAAGCAATGGGGGGACTTATACAAAATTCTGAAAGAAAAAAACTTACCAATCAAGAATATATATACCCAGCAAAACTGTCTTTCAAATATGGTGGCAAAATTAGAATATTTCCAGATGAAGATAAATTTAAAGGAATTTGTAAAAAAACCAGACCAACTTTGTAAAAAATACTAAAGGGATTCCCTTGGAATGAGCAACAATAGCAGACAACAACCAGAGATTGAAATACATGGCAACACCATTCAGAATTACTTTGGATAAAGAAGTATCCAAAGTAAAACAAATTTACAAGACTGAAAATAGGTGATCAGAGCTATCATCTTATAAGCAAGGCAACTACAAAGCAAAAAGAGGGAAAAGTCTAGTTACAGAATTCCAAATGGTGAGGAAGTCAAGTAGATTGCAAGATAAAATAGACTGTCTTACACTGGGGGAAAATTAATAAATTACAGGCTGACCTCAAAGAAAATTAATATATATTCACATAAAATCAAGAAAAGGGAAAACCATGATATTTTTGTAAATATTAAAATAGCCATAGTGAAGAAATTGAAAGAAAAAGAAAACATACAAAATGAACTCAGTATAGAAAAATATGTAAAACAAAAAAAGCATCTCAAAAAGCACATACAGCAAAATGACTGCAATCAATTAAAACCTACTGATAATTATACTAAATGTCAACGGATTAAATGCACCCATCAAGAGACGGAAAATAGCAAAATGGATAAGAAGACAGGATCCTTCAATATGCTGTGTACAAGAGACACACACATAAAGACAAAAATAGATTAAAAATCAAAGGATGCAAAAAACTATCAAGCTAATGGCAATAAAAAAATGAACAGGAGTGACAATACTAATATCTGATAAAATAGACTTTAAGGCAAAAGCCAGTATAAGAGTCAAAGAAGGACATTATCTCACAATTAAAGGGTCAATTGAACAAGAAAACATGACCATAATAAATATCCGGGCTTCCAATGAAAGAGCCTCAACATACATAAATCAAACTCTAATAGAATTGAAGAAAGAAATAGACAACTCTACAATAATAGTAGAAGATTTTAATACATCACTTTAAAAAATGTACAGAACAACTAGAAAGAAAGTCATCAGAGACACAGAAGAACTAAACAACTCAATCAACCAACTTGACTTCATAGATTTATGCAGAGTACTCAACCCAGCAACAGCACAATACACATTCTTTCCCAGTGCACATTGAACATTCTCCAGAACAGGCCATAAAGCAAGCCTCAATAAAATTTAAAACATCAAAATGCTACAAACCATCTTCTCAGATCATGATGCTATAAAATTAGAAATCAACAATAAGATTAAGGAAACAAAATCAAATACATGGAAACTGAATGAACACCCTGATGAAAAGCTAGTAGGTCATAAAATGAATTAAAAAACAAAATTTAAAAATTCCTTGACTCAAATGAGCATGAAAATACAGCATACCAAAACCTTTGGGACATAGCAAATGCAGTGCTAAGAGGGCAATTTATAGCAATAAATGTGCACATCCAAAAAGAGGAACAAAACAAAATCAACACATTAACACAACATCTCTAACAATTAGAAAAAGACCAGCAAAGAAAGCTTACGGTCACCAGAAGAAAATAAATAATAAAGATTAGAGAAGAAAAAGAAAAAAGAATTTGAAAACAGAAAAACAATAGAATCAATAAGACAAGAAGTTGGTTCTTTGAAAGGACTAATAAAATTAATAAAATTGGCAAATCTAACAAAAGAAAAGAAGAGAAGATGCAAATAGCACATATAAGAAACTATATAGGCAACATCACAACAGAACCAATGGAAATTTAAAAAAAGGTAATAACAGAATACTATGAAGAATTATACTCCAGGAAATTTGAAAATCTAGAAAAATGGATTAATGTTTAGAAAAACATGACCTACCTAAGCTAACACAGAGTGAAGTAGAAAACTTGAAAAGACCTATAACAAAAGAAGACATTTATCAGGTAATTTTAAAACTCCCAACAAAAACAAGTCCAGGTCCAGATGGCTTCATTGCTGAATTCTACCAAATATTCAGAGAACTGACA
>NW_006408656.1:6884700-6887021 GCF_000296735.1 Chrysochloris asiatica
TAACCAGAGAAACAAAAGACCTATACAAAGAAAACTACAAAACACTACTACAGGAAACCAAAAGAGACATAAAAATGGAACAATATACCATGCTCATGGATAGGAAGATTTAACATTGTGAAAATGTCAATACTACCCAAAGTAATCTATAGATATAACACAGTCCCAATCCAAATTCCAAATCATTCTTTAAAGAGATGGAGAAAAATTATCACTAACTTTATGTGAAACGGAAAGAAACCTCGGATAAGCAAAGTACTGCTTAAGAAGAATAAAATTAAGGCGTCTCACCCTCCAATTTCAAAATTTATTACACAGCCACAGTAGTCAAAGCAGCCTGGTACTGATACAATGAAAGATACATAGATCAATGGAACAGAATTAAGAACCTAGATGAAATCCATCCACATACAGTCAGCTGATCTTTGACAAAAGACAAAAAATGGTGCTGGAAAACTGGAAATTCATTTGCAGAAGAATAAAACAAGACCCATAATCTCACACCATATACAAAAGCAAACTCAACATGGATTAAACACTTAAATGTAAAACCTAGAACAATAAAGATCATCAATGAAAAAATAAGGACAAACTTAGGGGCTCTAATACATGGCAAAAATACACTATGAAGCATTACTAAAAATATACAAACAGTAGAAGACAAAATAGATGACTGGGACCTCCTAAAAATTAGATAATTATGTGCATCAAAAGATTTCACCAAAAGAGAAAAAGGGAGCCAACAGACTGGTAAAATATTTTTTGTAACTACATTTCAGGCAAGGGACTAATCTCTAAAATTTATAGAAAACTTCAACACCTCTACAAGAAAAAGACAAACAACCCAGTTTTAAAATGGGCACAGGACATGAACAAACACTTCACCAAAGAAGACATTCAGGCAGCCACCAAACATATGAAGCAATGTTAATGATCATTAGCCATTGTTGTTGCTGCTAAGTTCTGTCAAGTTGGTTCCAACTCATAGTGACTCTATAGAGTTCCGAGCAGTGGCTGGTAAGTATGCACTAATGACCTTAAGTTCAAACTGACCTTGTAGTCCAATATGTATCTTACAGCACCACACCAGTTGTTGTTAGGTGCCATCGAGTAGGTACCAACTCATAGCGACCCTATGCACAACAGAATGAAACACTGCCTGGTACTGGGTCAACCTCACAATTGTTGTCATGCCATTGATGCGACTTTGCCAATCCATCTCGCTGGTGGTCTTCCTCTTTTTCTCTGACCTCCACCTTACCAAACATGATATCCTTCTCCAGTGACTGGTCCCTCCTGACAATATGTCCGAAGTATGTAGAGAGATGCAAATAAAAATAACAATCCAATGAGATATCATCTTACACCAGCATTAGTAGCAAAGTTCAAAAGAACAGAGTTGGTGAAGGTGTTGATGAGAGTGTGGAGAGACTGGAACCCTCCTGCATTGCTGATGGGACTATAAAATGGTTCAACCACTGTGGAAAACAGTGTGACACTTCTTCAGAAAGTTGGAAATAGAAGCACTGTATGACCCAGCAATCATTCTACTTGGTATATATCCACAAGAAATATGAACCAGAACACAAGTAGATATATGCACACCTTTGTTCATCACAGTACTATTCACAACAGAAACAAGGTGGAAACAGCCTAAATGCCTATCAATGGATGAGTGGATAAACAAACACAATGGAATACTATGCAATGTTGAAAAATAAGGATGAATCTGCGAAACACCTCATAATATGAATGAACCTGGGAGACATTATACTGAGTAAAATAAGGCATTCATGAAAGAACTAATATTGTATGAGACCACTATTGTAAAAACTTAAGAAAAGTTTTCATACTAAAAGAAACATTCTTTGATAGTTACCAGAGGTGGGAGGGAAGGGAAAGTAATTAACTGGCTAGAGAGTGTTGTTAAATGTCATTGAGTAAATTCCAACTCATAGCAATCCTGTATAAGGTTTCCTAGGAGCAGCTGGTGGGTTAGAACTGCCAATCTTGTGATTCACAGTCCAGTGCTGATCCTACAGTGTTATACCAGGAATCTAGCTAGAGGGTAGACACATATTAACTCAGGTGACAGGAAGGGCAATATACAAGAAGAGGAAGGGCAATATGTAAGAAGAGGCAGGATGGCAGAAGAATGATGAAGATAGATGAAGATACAGGGAGGTATGCAAGGGTTAAAGGGATAGAGGTAAATAGTGATATATATACAACCTTGGAACAACATTGTTCTATGTGTAGGAAGATGGACAGAGACACAGGTTATGAACAGGCAAGAAAGACAGAGTGGGATATATATATAT
>NW_006408656.1:6887491-6889303 GCF_000296735.1 Chrysochloris asiatica
TATAGCCTCAGAAACCCTGTACAGGGTCGCCATGGGTCAGAACCGACTCAACGGCACTTAACAACAACAACAACATATCATGGACTGCCAGAAAAACACACAAATCTGTGTTGGAAGAAGTATAGCCAGAACGCTCCATAGAAACAAGGATGGTGAGATTTCGTCTCTCATACTTTGGATGTATTATGAGGAGGAACCAGTCTATGGGGAAGAACATCATAGTTGGTAAAGTGGAGGGTCGGCCAAAAAGAGAAAAACACCCAACGAGATGGATTGGAACAGTGGCAGCAGCAATGGGTTCAAGCTTAGCAACGATTGTAAGGTTGGCACAAGACCAGGCAATGTTTCTTCTGTGTATATAAGGTTGCTGCTAGTTGGTACCGACTCTACAACACCTAAAAACAACAACCACCACAGGGAGGAAGTGGGACAACTATTGTTGCATGGAGGGGGCTACATTCATTGACATGAAACAAAGCGTATGATTTGTTGAATGTAAAACTGATGATATTGTCTGTGATGATTGTCACACAATCTACAGTTTAAAAAAAAAAAAAAAGAAAGAAAGTTCTATGGATCACCATGGTCTGACCCACCAATCACTCATGGGCTAGTGCAGAGCTGAGCGAGTTTTATTCCAGTTTACATCATGAGTCAGGGGCCATTCAACATCAGTTAGCAACAACAACTCTTCATTTTGTTCTTCAGTAGAATGGAAGAAGAAATAGAAATATAGTTATAAATTTGTATGATCAGTCTAATTAATTGATATTATTTATATTTTGGCAGATAGTCTAAAAATAAAAATTAACATTTTTTTCTGCTGCTATGTGCCTGGACTTGGTTCCAACTCATAGTAAGCCTGTATAGGGTCTCCCAGGCAGTAAATCTTTACGGGAGCAGATAGCCTCATCTTTCCTCAGCTGGTGGATTTGAACTGCTGACCTTACAACTCAAGCTACCAGTGCAACACTATCGCTACCAGTGCTTCTTAAGGGCTATATGTTGTTTTTGTTAAATGCCGTTGAGTAGGTTTTGACTCAAGGCAACCCTATATAGGGTTTCCAGGTAGTGAGTGGTGGGTTTGAACCTCCAACCTAGTGGTTCAAACCCACCTTGTGGTCCAGTGCATTATCCTGCATTATCCCCCACACCAGGACTCATTTACTTCTATCTATGCTGTGTAGATCTCATTATCCATAGGTGATAGAGGTTTTAGATGGGAAACTGAAGTTTAGGACAATGATAACTAGCCCAGGTCCCACTAATGGGAAGGGTACAGGCCAGACCCTAGCTGATCCCCATTCCCATCGACCCCCTTTCACCTCTTACCCTATTCAAGAAGCCAGGCCAGGGCCTAAGTACAGTTGCTATTCTGTGGACGTGCGATTACTTGAGGGGACCGGTGCCAGGCTGTGAGAATTGTTGCCCGGGAGCAACAACCAATGTGTTAGCACCACACTGGCAGCTGCTCTTCGCCCCACGGAGTGTCAGGGTCCAGGGTAGAGCAGAGGTTCTAGAAGGCTTGTGTGGAGCACAAGAGGTGGCTCAGAGTAGAATCCTGCCCAATGACAAGCTCATACTTAGGAGGGACCATGTGCCCCTCCACCCAGGCCTGTCCCTCACTCCTAACTCTCCAGCTCCTGTTCCCACTCACTGTGGAGGGTTTAGGTGCTTGGCTCCAGGAGCAGCCGGAGAGTCAGGACAATGAAGAAGCCCTCTCCCATCCCATGGGGTCTTCAGTCAGTTACTGAGTGACAAGCTTGGGAAGGAGGGTGATGCCACAAATGGGTCGGAGAGGGGCGCTTGGCT
>NW_006408656.1:6889403-6897571 GCF_000296735.1 Chrysochloris asiatica
GAAATTGTCACTTTAAATTTTGAGGAGATCTGTGCTCACGTGTAGCAGAACCGGGGTGGGGTGGGGTGGGGTGGCGGTGTTGATAGCATGGGGGTAAGCCACAGAGGGAGCAGCAGCTCTGAGCAGCCCCTCTAAGCACCCTGGTGGTGGGGGCGCCATTCCTGTGTCCTGAGACACAGTAGGATGTTCCTTTGTCATAATCTTGCAGCGCTGGCATTTTTTCTGCAGGATCCCAAATGTGCATTAAGATATTTGCACACATAATTAAGTATCTGCTATTTTCTAATTGTTGTTGTTAAGTGCCAGCGAGTCGGTTCCGATCCATAGAGACCCTGTATAGGGTTTCCGAGGAGCAGCTGGTGAGCTTGAACCGCCGACCTTGAAGTTTTAACAGTTTTGCAATCTGGTGCATTAATCCACAGCGCCACACCAGGGATGAGGTAATCTTCCCAATAGTTCATTTGGATTTTTTTTTTTTTTTTTCCTTCTGCCTTTAGGAATAAAATTCATTGTGAGAGGGCAGGTATGTTGGGGAGTAGGGAGGAGGAACCAGAAGCAATTTAAATTAGGCAATACCACTGTCTCTTTCACAGGATAAAAGTGGGAGGAGGTGAAGAAGGACAGAATCTGGTAATTTAAGGTGACAGACACTAATAATAAGTTCCTTTGAATTTAAAAGCTCCAGTAAGAGAGGACATAATTAAATTACATGAGGACAAAGAAGAACAGACAAAGCCTAAGAGGTGTTCTCAGGTCAGCCTTCCACTACAGCTGGGTACTGTTCTCACACAGTTCCCTAGAGAGTCTTCTACCATCAAGTGACATTTGAGGTATTAAACATGTGAGATGGGATTGGACACTTTAAGCATATGATCCTTAAGGGGCTGACAGTGCACCCACTTCCTGTTGAACTAGTTTCTTATCCCAGAGTCTGATCCCCTGAGCTCAGATGTTCTCCTGTTATCCAGTACTTTCCAAACTTCTATCCTTCTGTTACTGAAAAGAATGAGGAAGAACCAACAAATCAGCTTCTGCTGTGGAAGATGCAATTTACTTCCAGAAAACGTCTCACAGCCTTTATGAGGAGAGACTGAGAAGTGGGAAAGGGATCTGGCAATTACTGAAGGTGCACTATATGCTAAGCAGAGTACTAGGTACCATTTAGTTTAAACCTCATAACGTGCAAAGGATTAAACTGAGGCGTAGAAAGGTTACGAATTGTGCCCCCTGACTCATGGTTAAGAAGTCAATGGGATGGAATTCAAATGCATTGAGTCCGAAGAGAATTGTTTATTTCCCCAGGCAAAGGGATCCCTCCCAGTCAAGTGTTTATGCCTGGGTGTTTCCCTCACTTTTGGTAAGGCACCATCCCCTGATTCTGTAACATCTCCACAACAGAGTGACTTTTTCTTAAAACAATTATTAAGTTTTGCATATTAAAGTGGACAAAATATCCAAGTTTTATGAAGTTTAGGGATTTTAGTAGTGTATATGTATTTAAAATTCTAAAAGAGTGAAAGGAAGCACACTACTCTTGCCAACAAGAAGTTTTTTATAAAGGAAAATCACTTCCTCCTTCATTTATTGGAATTACTTGGAAGCAGAAGTCAGGAAATCCCCTTCCTTGATTTGTGGTATTTATGTAGCTAACTGTTGTTCCCAAAGTAGAATTTATTTTGCTTACCCTTTGTAATTTTCAACATTTTTAAAAATTCTTCTTTAATAGAACATAATTTAGATTATTCTAAAGATTTTTTTTTTCACATGACAAGAATTATTTTACTCTTTTTTTTTCAACTCCCTTTTCTGTGAGAAAAAGAAGACTTTAAACAAATAAGAAATGCTTAATGATTTCTTAAACATTAAAAAATGATCATCTTTTACTTTGAAATTACTGATGGAAAAAATACCTTTGATGTACACATCCATTTTCAGTTTGTTAGGGTAACAGATATTTGAGAAGAATGCAAATTGTTTACATGTGTAAGATTCAGCCCTTTTTCATAACATCCAAGAATATCTTCAAAAATACTTTTTAACCAAAGTAAAATAAATTATTTTCATGACTAAAAAGATTATCATGAATGCAAGTCAGTGAAATAGGCTGCCTAAAATAGTCTATTTCTACATAAATATATTCATTTGATTTCCAGAAAATCAGGTGAAAAGAGGCCAAAGTAATTCAATGTGGGAAAAGATATGCTTTTCAATAAATGGTGCTGACACAACTGGGTATCCATATGGAAAAACCTTCACCTTACCTCACACTATATGCCACAAATGAACTTGCAATGAATCACAGGCCAAATGTAAATGCCAGAACTATAAAGCTTCTCAAAGAAAGCATTGAGGGGGGAAATATTTATAATCTTGAATTAATAAAAGATTTCTTAGACAAGACACAAAAAGCACAAGCCATAACAAGAGAGAAAAAATGATAAATTGGACTTCTTCAAAATTTAAGACTTCTGTTTTTTTGCGAAACACTGTTAAGAAAAATTAAAAAGTATTCTAGGGGGGAAAAAACCCTCAAATTCAAATATATCATATGTCATTGTTGTTAGGTGCTGTTGTCAATTGCAACTCCTAGTGACCCTATGCAAAACAAAACAAAACACTGACTGGTCCTGTGCCATCCTCACAATTGTTACATTTGAATATATATATTATAGAAGCCTCTTTAAAAGGTTTTAGGAGCCCTGGTAATAGTGACCTAAGTGTTGGGCTGCTAATCCACCAGTAACTTCATGGAAGAAAGATGAGACTGTCTGTTCCTGTAAAGATTTATGGTATTAGAAACCCTATACAGAAGTTAAACTTTACCCTCTAGGGTTTCTATGATTCAGAATCAACTTATTGACAGTGAGTTATTTATTTATTTATTTATTTATTTTATTAAGTCTTAAACAGGACAAAGACAAAAACAAATCATAAAAACAACAAAATCATAAACATGAGGGGGGCAATCAACATGAGGCCATAATGGTGTCCAAAGAATTCATGGTCATGTTACTAGTTATAGAACACAGAAAACAAAGGAAATTCATCGCAAAACCACGACTGGCATCACAGGAGGGATTATGGAGCAGGAAAAGGATAATGACTGGAATATGTACATTATTGCAGCCTAGAAAAGTTTACAGGATTGGTTCTGAAGTCCTCCAGCCACCTTGGTCAGAATATGACTCATGACCACATACGTGGCCCTGACATCTTAATTTCCATCAAGAGCACACTCAGGAAAGTTAGGCCAAAACACATTATCTCATACTTAGGCCATGTTATCAAGAGGTAACAGTACCTAGAGAAAGATGTCATGGTTGGTAAAGTGGAAGGTCATGGAAAAAGAGGAAGCCCCCCAACAAGATGTACTGATGCAATGGCAGCAGCAATCGGCTCAAGTAAAACAACAATTGTGAGGATGGCGCAGGACTGGGCAGTGTTCGTAGTGTTGTGCATGGGGCCTCTGTTGTTGTTGTTGTTAAGTGCCGTCGAGTCGGTTCCGACCCATAGCGACCCTGTACAGGGTTTCCGAGGGTGTAAATCTTTACGGGAGTAGAAAGCCTCATCTTTCTCCCGCGGAGCGGCTGGTAGTTTCGAACCTCTGGAGTCTGAAATTATTCAACACCTAACAACAACAGGCAAGTCCCTGAGGGAAAGATGCCCCTCTCTGGGTTGAATAAAGGAGTCCTAGCAATCTACTTTCAAATACACTCTCCCTAAGGGCAAAGCTTTTTATATTGCCCTTTAATGGTCAGAATGAATTCAATGGAGTTCAAATTTATGTTAAATTCCAAATGGGGTTAGGGTTCCCACTTGAAAATATTCTGCAAACCAAGTGCTATAATTTAAGCTCTAATACAAGGGCAAGTCATAGACTGGAAGAAAATACTTCGAAAGCACATATCTGATAAAGGATTTGTATCTAGACTATATAAACAACTCTTACAACTTGATAAGAAGACAAATTAATCCAATGAACAAAAGATTCTAACATATTCCACCAAAGAAAACATATGAAAGGCAAATTAGCACTTAATCTCACTTGTCATTGTTATTTGTTGTTGTCTGCCATCAGTCAGTTATGACTCATAGGGTCCAAGAGCGGCTGTGGGTTTGAACTGCCAATCTTTCTTTACCAATTAAATGCTTACAGTGAAATACAAATTAAAACCACAATGAGATATCATGGTATACCAACTAGAATGGCTAAAATTTAAAAGATTAATAATACCAACAACTGTTGATGGGAAACAACTGGAGTTCTCATATATTGCTGGGGCTGGGGGTATGCCAAATGTATAGTTACTTTGGACATGAATTTGGTAGTTTTGTTTTTCCTTGAAAAAAAAAAAATCAATTATATATCATCGTATAATGCAGCAAAGTAATATATGAGGATTCCAGTTGCTCCCCATCAACAGTACTTGATATTGTTGATCATTTAATTTTTAGCCATTCTAGTATTTACCCAGAATCCTCATGTAGTGCTACAGGATAATGCACTGGACTGCAAGGTCGGTTTGAATATCAAGGTCAGGGGTTCAAACTCACCAGCTGCTCCTTGGAAACCCTATACATGGTTGCTATGAGCTGGAACCGACTCAACAACACTTAGTAACAACAGTATTTACCCAAGAGAAATGAAAACATATGTTCAAATGAAACTAGTATGCACAGATTCATAGCAGCTTTACTCATAGTAGTCTCAATCTAGACACAACCCAAATATCCATTAGCTGTTGAATGGATAACAAATTTTGATATGTCCATACAATGGAGTATATATTACTTTGCCTTTTTAATTCTAAGGCTAACTAATATATTCCATTGTATGGATATACCAAAATATTCTGATGTGGCTCTGTATAAGCACTGGACTTTGAATCACAAGGTCAGCAGTTCAAACCCACCAGCTGCTTCTCAGAAATGTTACATAGGATCACTACGAGTCAAAACTGATTCAACAGCACTTAACAACAACAACAGTCATTAAAAAGGAATAATCTACTAATATGCACAACAATTTAGATAATATCAAAGAGCATGTTAAGCAAAAGAAGACAGACACACAAAAGCAGAAATCAGATTAGAGGTTGTCTGGGGAGGGACATGGGGAAGAGAATGATGACAAAGACGTACAAGGGAACTTCTGAAGGTGATGGAAATACTCTATATCTGGATTGTGATGGTGGTTATATGACTATATATATATGTCAAAAATGTAATGAATTGTATATTTTAAATTGATTAATTTAATGGATGACTTATGTAAGGCATACCTCAATAAAATTGATTTTTAAAATAATGACCCTCTTCATGAGAAAGAGAAATTTAGATTAGACATAAGTAAGTTTCCTGATCATGTGACATTAGTATTAAAGATTTCCTTCCTTGATAATGTTAAGAATGAAGGAGAGGAAAGGGCCATTGATTGAACTAGAATAGATTTTCCAAGGTAAAGAGTAAATTATACATTATCTGATATATGCCTTATATGCAATATATGCATTATAACATATGAGGGTGGTGGTTGTTGTGTGCTATCAAGTCAATTCTGACCTAACAACAACCCTACATGGGGTTTCTGAGGCTATATATCTTTACAGGAGCAGAAAGCCTCATCTTTCTCCGATGGGGCAGCTGGTAGATTTGAACTGCCGATCTTGCATTTAGCAGCCCTACATGTAACCCACTATGCTACCAGGACTCCTTATAGATGAGGGTAAGTAAAAACTTGCTACAAAATAATAGAAACCTTTATTAAATAAAAATATCAAAATGTGAAGCTATTGTGTCTAGACATATCCTCTGTCTAGGTCTATACATTTAAAAAAACACACACACAACTGTTTTTTAACTTTTTATTATAAATTGAGTGAAGGTTTACAAAGCAGATCAGTTTCCCATTAAACAATTCATACACATTTTATTTCATGTCATTGATTGGAATCCCCACAATGCAACACCACTTATCCCACTTCCTCCCTGTTTTGCCCCTTTTCATACCTCCTCTTTCCTAACTCTTCTGAACCTTGTCTTTGGGTAAATGCTACTTCTTCTTTTCTTTTTTTAAACTTTTTATTGTAAATTGAGTTAAGGTTTACAGAGCAGATCATCGGTTTTACATTCAACAAATCATATACTTTGCATCATTACATGGTTGTAATCCCCCTCACATACCAACAGTTAACAACAGCATTTACCTCTACTCGCTTAACTATTGCATTCCTCCCTGTGTCTCCCGCTACCTTCATCTTTCCTCTGCTAACTTCCATCTTGTTGTATGTTGCCTGTCCTGTCACCCATGTTAGCATGTGTCAATCCTTTAGCCCATGAACAATTTTCCATCTCCCCTTCACTCACTGTAACCATCATAGATTGTTTCTTACATCAAGAAAATTCTTTTTAACTTTTTGTAACATTGGTTTCATACGATGTTTGTCCTTTTGTGATTGACTAATTTCAATTAGCATAATGTCCTACAGATTCAACCATGTTGTGAAGTGTTTCACAGATTCATCATTATTATTCAGTGTTTTATAGGATTCCATTGTGTGTATGCACCGAAGTTTGTTTTATCATTCTTCTGTTGATGGGCATCTTTTTTTTTTTTTTTTTCCTACTGTATTCCTGGGTCAGAAAGAGAGCACGGAGAGAAGTTTGGGTCTTGATGACAGTTTAGGATGGTGGGCTATCAGGAGATGTGCTTGGGACAGAATGAGGGCAGCTTTGGTCTACTTGGACAGTAAGAGGAGGCCTCTGCATTGAGCTACCTGACAAGGAATTCACTGTTGCACTCATGCTCTGCCCTGGCTTCTAATCTCTTAGGTTCTACAAGCCAGTCTGGAGTTGGGATTCTGGAAGATCTGTTCTTTGAGATGATTCCTCCCTAGCCAAGAGAACAGGAGTGGGTTTTCAACAAGGACACTGGTTGCAGATTTGGTGATAGAAGTACTCTTGAGTCTGGCTGCCCTCCTAGGAAAATGTTCTTGAGATCTTGTTGGATACTGGTCCAGAAGTGAGTCATCTTCTATGGGGCATTCTGAAGTCAATGAGGTCTTTTTTCCATGACAACATCTGTGTTTCTGATACCATACATGAATTGTATCCTGTGCAATGTTTTCATCTTTTTGATATGTCTCTTGTAGACAGCATATTGAAAGATCCTATTTTCTTATCCATTCTGCTCTTTATGTCTCTTGACTGGTACATTTAATCCATTCAGTGTAATTATCAATAGGTATAAAGTCATGGTTGTCATTTTGCAGTGTGTTTGTGTATGTGTTTGTGTATGTGGTACTGTTGGACTCTTTGTTCCATATAATTTTCTACACTGAGTTCATTTTATTCATAGGTTTTCTTTTCATTTCTGTTATCTTAATGTTTACTAAATCTTTCTGATTTTCCACATTTAAAAATTTTGATGTGTAGGTGTGTTGTTTTTCTTTGAGGTTACCCTGTAATTTTTTTATTTATTCCCTGCTAAAAATAGTCTGTTTTATCTTGAAATCTGCCTGACTTTCTTGTTATTTGGAAGTTCTATATCTATACTATTCTCTCTTTTCCTTTGTAATTAACTTCATTTTAAAATTGATATCTCTGAGTCCCTACTTTCAGACTTGTATGTTTGTTTTACTTTAAATACCTCTATATTTGAACCTCAAAGTCAGCAGTTCACAGACAAGGATGCCCTTTGTCACCTCTCCTATTCGATATAGTGCTGGAAGTCTTAGTCAGAGCTATATGATAAGATAGGGAAATTAAAGGCATCCAAATAGGCAAACCCTCTCATACTTTGGACATATTGTCAGGAGGGGCCAGTTGCAGAAGAGGGATATCATGTTTGATAAGGTAGAGGGTCAGAGAAAAAGAGGAAGACCCTAATGAGATGGATTGGCCAAGTGGCAGCATCAATGGACTCAAGTGTGGCAACAATAATGAGGTGGCCCAGGATTGGGCAGTGTCTTGTTCAGCTGTGCATAAGGTCAATATGAGTCAGTACCAACTTGATGGCACCTAACAACAACAACAAATTTGCAAAGAGAAAATAAAACTCTATTTGCAGACGATATGATCCTATACATAGAAAACCCCAAAGACTCAGTAAAAAAGCTACTAGACCTCATTGGAAGATTCAGCAAAGTGGCAGGGTATAAGATCAACAT
>NW_006408656.1:6897671-6898936 GCF_000296735.1 Chrysochloris asiatica
TGTAACCAGAGAAACAAAGGACCTATACAAAGAAAACTACAAAATAGTACTACAAGAAACCAAAAGAGACTTACAAAAGTGGAAGAATATACCATGTTCCTGGATAGAAAGACTTAACATTGTGAAAATGTCAATACTACCCAAAGCAATTTACACATATAATTCAATCCCAATTCAGATTCCAATGACATTCTTCAAAGAGATGGAAAAACCAGAGCACAAACAAGATGGCAGATAGGGTAGACATGCAGTCAGGAGCTCCATCAGCAACAACACAGAATACCGGACCAAGCAGGCTCAGGGGATGGTCCCAGAACTCTGAACCATGTATAAAGGAATATTTAGAAGGTTGGAAGGCTTACAGCTAGGGGAATTTGTAGCAGAAGCAAGAAACCCATTGCTTTCTAATTCAAGACACTCAGCTGCTCCCAGAGCTACCATCTTGGGAGAGACCAAGCCAGGGAAGGATCAAAGCAGCCACAGATGCCTGACAGAACCGTGGAGATAAAGGTGTGGACATTTTTTTTTGTTTTTGTATCTGTTCTTTGGTCTCTTGCTGTCAGCACACCTCCATTCTGGTGACTAGTGGGGGTGCCTGAGCAAGTGGACACACCACCCCAAACCCTGAAGGATTCTACTATGCATGTGCAAAGATCTCCTCAAAATTTAAAGTGACAATTTCCACCTAAAACCAAACGGCAGTGCAAAATGGCCACAGCTGGCCCGGAACTGTTTATCACTAGGAAAAAGGCCTGGACGGGGATTGTGAAGTGGGACAGGCAGACTGAAAAGGAAATAGGCCAAAAATTAAATCCTGAGTTACGTCACAACAACCAACAGTGGCATCTTGAAATTTCTCAGGAAGAAGAGTGAAAAGGGAAGCCCATCTCTAAATCACATCTACCTAGAGGCAATGAGAAAACATAAAAAATACCAAAATACACATCCAACTATTAAGGCCACAGATAACTCCTGAATATGCCCAAAAAACTGAAACCGATGACCATATCAGCACATGTCCAGAAATGAGAAAAAGTGACTGAGGCAAATGAGCTGGAAGTAGACCTACACTTTATACTGGAAGACGTGCAGGCTTTGGAAATGCCTGAGAAGGAATTCAGAAAAATGATTATAAAATGTATCAAAACACTATACAATGGAATTGAGAAAAATAAGGAAGAAGTCAGGAAATCACTACAGGAACAATCAAATAAGATAGATACAGCATTGGAAATACTTCAAACCCTACAGAAAGAGGTCCAAAC
>NW_006408656.1:6899905-6931124 GCF_000296735.1 Chrysochloris asiatica
GAAGAACAAAATAGATAGGGGAACATTGAGACAGGTTTGCATGACCTACGTGGGACAGAGGTAAATAGTGATGCATGCTGCGTGCTCAGCCTTGGAACAACAGGGCTCTGTAATACAGGGATCTAGACATAGTTTGAAGAGGGGAAATAAAATTAAAATTATTGGCTGTCTTACAAATATTGGTTCCCCTTGCCTACTATTATAAAATAGACACTTGAGCGGGATACAAAGGGATATTGGTAAACATGATTACAGAAAACTTGTAAGCCCGTCTTCAGCCTATAACTGATTGGAATACCTAAAAGGGGTTCTAAAACTTGCCCAGTGAAATAGGCCTCTTGTAAAGCCTTTGCAGAGTATAGGACCTTAGGTGGAATCCTGAGTCCCATCCAGAACCTTAAGAGGTCGGACATTCTCATTAGCAAAGACAAGCAGACCAGCCTAGAACAGCTATAGTGACAGAAGATACATCTTCAAAGAAAGATCATCAGGAAAAACCCAAAACAAAAATGTAAGCATGACTGGCTATTACAAGAATAAGCAAGCTGTTTGCTGGGAAGCCATCAAGGCAAGCAATCAAGTTCCTTCAGAACAAACTCCCCTCTAGGACTGAAACTAAACAGGCATGTAAGCTTGCTGGTGACCACATTGGTTTACTGGTGAGTCGAAGGAGGGGAAAGGCAGCAATGAAGAAATGGGCTGAGTTCAACCACAATCCATTGACTTCCGTTGACCTGTACATGATAGAGAGAAGAGGAAGGGCTGGTTGGTCTGAAGTGTGGTAAGACCTGGGGACATCTGAGCCCATCTAGCCATGGAGGGGACCTGGGAGACATCTGAGCCCATCTAGCCATGGAGGGCTAGAGCTGAGAGTGAAGTATCTAATTGAAATGAAGTGAGGACAGACTCACAAGAATGCCCAAACTTGCAGATAGTACCCATTTGACCTAGCATCAATGGCTTGATAATTAGAACTCAACTATTGTTGTGAAGTGCCATTGAGTCAGTTCCGACCCATAGTGACCCTGTATAATACGGTTTCCAAGGAGCAGCTGGTGAGCTTGAACTACCAACCTTGCAGTTCAAATGGCTTTGCAGTATGGCGCATTAACCCACAGTGCCACACCAGGACGCTGCTAGAGGAAGATTAAAAAACAATTTGTGATAAAGGAAACAAATGTAAATTGCTACAATTTGATGAACTTGACCTATACTTATGGATGTAGTAGGTCAAAATACCAACTGAGAGGGAAAGAGTCTTCACATCAAGTATCAATTCTATCCCTTCTGTATACAGGGTAGACAGGGATGGGCAACTTAGGCATTTGATACCTAAAATGAAGGGTGATGAAGGCACAAATTAAATGGCTTACAAATTTTTAAGAGGGAGTTTAGTTTCAGAGTGTGCGGGGGAAAGGTAGAGTCCCCACGGAATAGTTTTTATCTTGTCTAGATGGGTCTGGTAAAAAGAGATGGGGATAAGATTCTTATGATTCAATAGTAATTGTTATCATGACTAATTGTGACCGTCACAACTGTAAAGGTAGAAGTTTTGTAAAAAAAATGGGAGGGGGGGGGTAGTTAATCTTAGCAGTCCAGAAACAGAGGATCCTAGGACCATCAAGGGAGAAAAGCACAAGTGGAATGTGGGACCCTATCCAGAAAAGTAGCAACATCAGAGATGGAGGCAGAGATAAGGACATGGAGAGAGGGAGCAGCTGAGGTCTCTGGACTCATGGACAGAGAGGGACTGGGTGCTGGCACTCAGGAGGCAAGCTTACAGAATGTGCCCTTTGGTTGTTTAAATTGTTATATATTCCTAAGTGTTTTTATGTACGTTCCCCCACCCACCAAAGAACACAGTGGGAATGGATGCAAATACTGTTGAATGATGATGCATGGACGAGATTGTGATCACTGCAATGCAATGATGGTGTAAAGCTGATGTCTCCCATGTAAATTATTATTCAGCTCACAATAAAAACTTTTAAAAAAGATAAAAGAAATCAAACAACGTACTGCATTAGGCAAATCTGCTACACAACACCTCTTTAAAGTGTTGACGAGCAAAGCTGTCAGTTTGAGGACTAAGGCTCACCTGACCCAAGCCATGGTATTTTCAATAACCTTATATGCATGTGAAAGTTGGACAGTGAATAAGGAAGACCGTGGAATAACTGATGTATTTGAGTTATGTTGTTGGAAGAGAATATGGAAAGTACCATGGACTGCCAAAAGAACAAACAAATCTGTGTTGGAAGAAGTACAGTCAGAGTGCTCCTTGGAAGTCAGAATGGCCAGACTTCTTTTCTCATACTTAAGACATATTATCAGGTGGAACCAGTTCCTAGAGAAGGATATCATTATTGGTTAAGTAGAAGGTTGGGGAAAAAGAGGAAGACCCCCAATGAGATGGATTGGCACAGTGGCATCAGCAAAGGACTCAAATATACCAAGGACTGTGAGGTTGGCACAGGACTGGGCAGTGTTTTGTTCTGTTGTGCAGAGGGTTGCTATGAGTTGGTACTGACCTGAAGGCACCTAACAACAGCAACAACAACATTGAATTGGAATGGATTCGATGGCACTTAACAACACCATAAAGACAAAAGAGGGATAGGAAAATTGAGCCATTGGAGAAAAATAAGTAAATAAAAGGAAGAAATTTTAAAAACCAACTTAAAAATATCTAAAAAAAGAGAAGAGAGGAAAACGAAACTATAGAAGAAAAAAATAAGAAAGGAAATAAAATGAAGAAAAACAAGAGAGAGGGAAGACGAAAAGAGAGAGTACTGAGAGTAGTAAAGAAAGATCAAAGGGAACAAAACAAGAAAAGAGGTCATGAGAAACAAAAAAAGACAAAACATAGGATAAAATTCAAGGGAATGGATAGAGAAGGAGGAGGAAAAAGAATAGACAAGTAACAACAATGAAATAAGAAAAGGAGAAAAGAAAACCCTGAAACTAAAACAAAAAATCGTGTTATCTGTTGAACTTGGAGAGGAGAAAACTTGAGGGCTGGGGGTGGGTGGGAGGAAGGGCTCCTGAAAGCAGAGTTCCTGGCTCTGGATGCATTTTCTTTTAGCCTCAGTGTTATCTGTGTTCAGGAGGTCCATGGTGGAGCTCCTTTCAGTGTGTGTTAGGAAGACAGGGCAGCTGGAGGCAGGGTGAATGGTTAAATCCTGTCTGGTGACTCTATGGGTCTGCAGATCTGGGTCAAAACTGCCTGAATCCAAGCACCAAAGTCAGGCACCAAAGATGTACACTGAAGCAGTACAGTCAGGCCCAGCCTCACCAAGGAGCATGGGGAAAAAGAAGGTATCTCACCTTTTCCTGTCACATGTGTGAATCTGCTCTGCCAGGCCATCTTCTGTTGTCAAAAGCTGCTCACAAGATGGTTCACCAGTCTGTCTCCCTCTCTTGTCATCTCTGATCAATTTCTCCTCCCAACAAGCATTCAGTCCACTTCTCTAAACTTTCCTCTAAAAGTCAGAGTTCATCTGTATCTGTTTCATTTGATCTCTTCTATCTTTATTATTGTTGTTACACTGTATTAAAATCTTTTACGATATTATGTTCATATACTGTTAGTGGGACTGTAAAATGGTGCGTCCACTGTGGAAAATGGTATGGTGATTCCTTAACAATTTGGAACTAGAGATATCACATGATTTAGTAATGCCACTTCTAGGTATATATCCTAGAGAAATAACAACTGTGACTCTAATAGATATATGCACACCCATGTTCATCATAGCAAAAAGATGAAAACACTTAAATGCTCATCCATGGCAGAACAAATAAACAAAACGGGGAACATATGTAAAATGGAACACTACCCAAGGTTGAAGAATAGTGATGAATCTGTGAAACACCTCATAACATGGATGAACGTTATGCCAAGTGAAAAAAGTCAATCACAAAAGGACAAATACATGACATCACTAAAAAAGTCAAGAAAAGGCTTTATATACAGATAAATATAGTGTTTGATGGTTCCCAAGGATAGGAGATTAAGGAAGGAAAAAAATCACTAACTAACTAGAGAGTTATTATTGTTAAGTGCCATTGGGTCATTTCCGACTCATATAGACCCCGTATAGGATTTCCAAGGTTTTAAATCTTCGTGGGGGCAGAAAGCTTCATTTTTCTCCCACTGAGTGGCTGGCTGGCTCAAACTATGGACCTTGTGGTTCACAGACCATTGTTTATCATATGGACCCACTGCACTAGAGAGTTGTTGTTGTTGTTAACTGCTGGCAAGTTGGTTCCAACTTATAGTGGCCCTGCATAGGGTTTTGAGGAGTGGCTGGTGGATTTGAACCGATCACCTTGTGATTCAAACCATCCTTGCGGTCTAGTATTTATCCTACAATGCCACACTACAGAGTTGCTGTTGTTGTTATGTGCCGTGGAGTCGATTCCGACTCATAGTGATCCTGCACAGCGTTTCTGAGGCTGTAAATCTTGACGGGAGCAGAAAGCCTCATCTTTTAACAGAGCGGACAACTTAAAATGAGGAGAAGCAGCTGCAAACATTCATTAATAATCAGAACATGGAATATACGAAGTATGAATCTAGGAAAATTGGAAGTTGTCAAAATGAAATGGAATGCATAAAGATCAATTCCCTAGGCATTAGTGAGCTGAAATGGACTGATATTGGCCATTTTGAATCCAACAATCATATGGTTTACTCTGCCAGGAATGTCAAATTGAAGCAGTATGGCATCACATTCATCATCAAAAAGAATATTTCAAGATCTATATTGAAGTATCATGCTATCTGTGACAGAATAATATGAATACAAGTAAGAACAACTAATACAACTACTATTCAAATTTACACACCAACCACTAAAGCCACTGATGATGAACTAAAGAATTATACCAACTTCTTCAACCTGAAATTCATCAAACATGCAATCAAGATGAATTGATCATTACTGGTGATTGAAATGTGAAGGTTGGAAACAAAGAGGAAGGTTCAGATATTGGGAAATATTATTTGTGCTGATTCCAAAGAGGGTTGACCCAGTGGAATTTAAAAATCATTGAACAATATCATTAATATCACATGTAAGTAAAATTTTTCTGAAGATACTTAAAAAATAGTTGCAACAGTACATCATGAGAGAACTGTAAGAAATTCAAGTAAGATTTAGAAGTGGACATGGAATGAGGGATATAATTGTTGACATGGATGAATCTTGACTGAAAGCAGAGAATATAGAAGATGTTTACTTGAGCTTTATTGACATGTAAAGGCTTTTGAGCGTGAGGATCATGACAAACTATGGATAACATTGAGAAGAATGAGTGTTACAGAACACTTAATAGTGCTCATAAGGAACCTGTACTTAGATCAAGAGGCAGTAGTTCAAACAGAACAAGGGGAACTGAATAGTTTAGTATCAGGAAAGCTGAGCACCAGGGTTGTATCATTTCATACCGTATTTATGCAACCTGTATGCTGAGCAAATAATCTACAAACCCAGATTATATGAAGAAGAACATGGCATCAAGATTGGAAGAAGACTCAATAACAACCTGTGATATACAGATGATACAACCTTACTTGCTGGAAGTGAAGAGGACTTAAAATACTGACTAATGAAGATCTAAGTATAGATTGCACCTCAATGTATATAAACAAATCTGTGTTGGGAGTAATATAGTCAAAATGCTCCTTAGAAACCAAGACATTGAGACTTTGTTTTCTCATACTTCAGACATGTTATCAGGAGGGACCAGTTCCTGAAGATGGCTAGCATGCTTGGTAAAGTGGAGGGTCAGCAAAAAGAGGAAGACCCCCAAGGAGATAGATTGACACAGTGGCAATAACAATGGGCTCAAACGTAACAACAATTGTGAGGATGGCTCAGGATTGTATAGTGTTTCATTCTGTTGTGCATACTGTTGATATGAGTTGGAACTGACTCAAGGGTACCTAAAAACAACAATAGAGAGAGTAGACTGGTATGGAGGGCCTTAAAGAAGTTCGTAGAGAAATGGAATTAAAAGATAATGAAATTTTCCCACAAACTTTTTGAAAAGCCCTCATGTTAACTTTGTTGTTGTGCCATGGAGTTGGTTCCTACTCATAGTGACTCTATACAGAGTTTCCGAGCCTGTAAATCTTTACGGGAGCAGAAAGCCTCCTCTTTCTCCCGTAGAACACCTGGTAGTTTCAAACTGCTGACCATGAGGTTAGCAGCCTGATTCGTAACCACTACGCTACATATTCACTTGGGAAAAGCAAAATTCAATAAACAATAAAGGGGATATCAGAATAACACAACCAAGGCAAAGACAGACTCTGTGAGGTACACAAGAGTAAAAGACAGTAACAGTAAATACGATTACATAAAAAATCCTGCAGTAACAATAACAACAAATTACAAGTTGATATGCCAGCTAAACAGGTGTGGGATGGCCTATCAGACTATACATATTATACATATACATATATATTTGGAAGAAATTATTATTTTTACATTTATTTATAAGTGCTGAAACTATATGTATTTATAAGTACTGCAAATATATCTTTGTAGAATAGTAGAACATACAAGGGGTAAAGGTATGAAAACGTCTTAGCCATAACCAAACACCCTACATGACTAAGGCACTGCGCTTGGAGGCTTAGAACATCTAGACTTAGGACATCTATGTCAATTGGCATAAAATAATCCTCAAAGTCAATCTTCTATATCCTATTTTTGTGAGTAGCAAAGAAAGTATTCAAAGTTTATAAGCAGCCCCAAGATGCAATTATTGGTATACCCTGTCTAAATCACAGAAGAATGAAGGAAATCAGATTCAAACAATTAGTCCAATAGACTACTAATGAACCACTTGAACCACAGCCTCCACTACGATGAGACCAGAAGAACCACATGGTACCTGGCTACCACTATCAATCACTCCTACTGGGATTATAATAGAAGGTGAAACAGTAGAAGAAAAACAAAGAACAAGAGTAAAAATCATAAAAATGACCAAACATACTGGTGTGATAGAGATTGGTGGAACCCCCGAGACTATGGCCCTTACACACTCTTCAAATCTGGAACTGAACCTACCCCTGGGATTACCTTTCAGTCCAACAATAGACAGGCCTATAAAGTGAACAAAAACACCCGTGAGAAATGTGCTTCTCAGAACAATCAACCATATGAGACCAAAAGGGCAGCATTTGTCTAAAAACAACATTCAGAAAAGCAGGAAGGGGCAGGAAAGAAGGACAAAAGGAAACAACAGGGGAAACAAAGAGGAAGTGGGAAAGGTGCTATTATTACATTGAAGGGATTGCAGCTATCACAGAACAAACTGGGTACACATTGTTAAGTGGGGGAACTTAGGTGCTCTGTAAACTCTCACCCAAACCATAAGAAAAATTCAAAAACCAAAAAACTTTTATGATATGAAAAGCAGTTATTGATGCAGTGTACGTATAACCAAATACCTCATGAGATTTGTTTTCTTGGTTCAAAGGTCATGGTTTTGTGAGGCATTTTAGTCACTTGACCTAATATTGTTCTTAGTGTTACTGTTCTACCTCCTAGCTCATTGTGTAACGTTTGGGGTCTTACAAAATTGTAAGTGGCCATCTGAGATAATACAATTGGTGTTTATATATCTGGAGCAGCCAAGAAAAAGGAGAGCCAGGAGGAGAAGGAAATAGACTCTGTCTAATTAATTGCCTTTGCCAAGAGACCTAAAGAGAACTGGATGGTGCCCAGCTACCATTATTGAGCATTTTTTATTATTAAAGATTTTATACCAGAATCCTGATTAAAAACAGGAAACTAAGGAATGAAGCTTTACATTATCATGGAATCCAAACTTACGGATTCCATGGAGTTTAAAGTAACCCAACGGAACTATCACCCTGAGATGATCTTTGAACCATGAGCCTCTAGAAAACTGGTTTGAGTCTATGTTGTTGTTGTTGCCGTCGAACTATTTCTAACTCATTTTGTTGTCGTTGTTAGGTGCCATTGAGTTGGTAACGACTCATAGCGACCCTATGCACAACAGAATGAAACACTGGGTTTTCAAGGAGTGGCTGGTGAGTTTGAACTACCAACCTTGCAGTTAGTACACTGTTTATCCTACAGTGCCACCTTAGGACAAAAAAGAATGTTTTGCCTTGGGTATTGTGTTCTTTTAAAGAATTATCTATGTGTTGAAATCAACAACAGAAACTCCAGGGGCAAACTAGAGCTATTTTAGAGTAAGCCAGTAATTACCTGAATTGTTCTTCAAGAAAAAGTTGTATAACCTGAGTTATTATGTAAACACTGTTCTGATCCAGTTTAGCATGGCAGTGTATAATTACTAGCAATAAACTGGAGTATGTTGTTGTTGCTAAGTGTTGTCAACCTGTATACAGTTTCCCAGGAGCAGTTGATGGGTTTGAACCACCAACCTTTTGGTTCAAACTGACCTTGTAGTCCAGAGCATTATCCTGCAGGGCCACACCAGGTCTCCAAGCTGGAATATAAGAATCTGTAAAAGTTTTTTTCTTTTTTACAATTTGGAAAGTTTGTGACTTTCTTGTCAAAATGTTACCCCAATTTTCCTTTTTAAAAATTTTATCCCAATTTGCCAACTGTATATTAAATAAACTTCTACCAAATTCTTAGGGAGTATAGTGACTCCATACAGTAAGCACTGGGCTGTGAACCACAAGGTCAGCAGTTTGAACCCTTGCGGGAGAAAGATGAGGCTTTCTGCTCCCACAAAGATTTAAAGACTTAGAAACCCCACATTATTGCTGTTAAGTACTGTCCAGTCGGTTCTGATTCATAGTGACCCTGTATAGGGTTTCCAAGGAGTAGGCTAGTGAGTTTGAACTACCAGCCTTGTGATTCAAACCAACCTTGTGGTCCAGTGCTTATCCTACAATGCCACACCAGGACTATTAGGGTCCTATTAGCTTGGTTTTAAAAATAATACTAATTAAGAGATATGTATTCAGGAAGGTCAACATGTAAGAGAATGAGTTTTCTGGATTACCATCTCATGTTGATATTGCATGGTATGTTGTTTTTTACATTCCCTGTCAGTTGTCTGTCAGTTTTGCTAGAGTCTTGATGCAGGATCATTGTTTCCCAGTCAATTCCAACTTGAAGCAACTCTGAAGGACAAAGTAGAACAACTTTGTAACGTTTCCAAGGTTGTAAATCTTTATGGAAGCAGACTACTGCGTCTTTCTCCCATGAGCATCTGGTGGGTTCTGCCTACTGACCTTTCTGTTAGCAGCCTAATACTTAACCACTGCACCACCAGGGCTCCTCTGCTGCCAGGTATATATCCAGAAATCAGTCTATGCTTAGTATAAAAGAAGACAAGAACATCTGGTTGACTTCTTCATCTGTTATTGGAAATATATGTTCTTCAAAACTTTCCTCAATTGCTTTTAGAAGTGTGAATTAGGAGCTTGGAGTCCTGGTGTGGAACTTTATGGTAAGCAAGCACTGCGTTGTCAACCGTAAGGTCAGAGGTTTAAACCCACCAGCTACTCCTCTAAATTATATATCGGGTCCCTATGAGTTGGAACTGAATGAACAGCACTTAACAACAGACAACAACAACAATATGGGCACTTATCACCACTTATCAGCCCCTTAAAATACTTGTATCTACTTGCATGGATGCTGGAAAATGTCAGAAAATGTATGGTCTGCACTGTTGTAAAAAGTTATGAAAACATTTTCTTGCTAAAAGAAACAGTCTATGATGGTAAGGGAGTGCTTAACAACAACAACAACAACGTGAGGGTAGACACATGTTAACATGGGTTCAGGGCAGGCAATATACAAGAGGGAGGTTGGCAGAGAAAAGTGGAAGAGAATAGACTACACAGGAGGAGCACAGGAGTTGAAGGAAACAGAGGTAAATACTGTTACCCATGAAGTAAAGTAGATAATTTGCTGAATATAAAACACAATGATCTGCTCTGTAAACCTTCACTCAATTCACAATAAAAAGTTGAAAGAAAGAAAGAAAAAATATGGTCTGAAACCCTACTATCTTTTTTGTGTAGGGTTTCCAAAGTTGTAAATCTCTGCGGGAGCAAAAAGCTTCATCTTTGTCCCAAAGAGTGGCTAGTGAACTCAAACCACCGACCTTGTGGTTCACAGTCCAGTGCTTATCCTACAGAACCACTGTGATCCCCTTGTTGTTGTTGTTAAGTGCTGTTGAGTTGGCTCCGACTAAGCCTCATCTTTGTCTTGCGGAGTGGCTGGCGGCTCAAACCTTTAACCTTGGTTCACAGTCCTAATGTTCATTGTTCATTGTAAGACACCCCCCCCCCCCCCCCCCCGCGCGCTCCTTATGCTCCCCTTAGGTGACAAGAAATGTAAAGAATGACACTATCAAAGAACTTTTATTGAAACGCAGGGAATTAGGGCAAGTACTTTGAGTCAGGAAGGCCAAGAACTAGACCTCTCAATGGACATTCGCTAAACTTTTGACACATCAAAATATAGCTCCTGTCCAGATGATAGGAATAATTGCTTTAGAGCTATAACAGTGCTTGGAAATCACTGCCCCTTCATTTTATATGAGGGAATTCATACCCAGTGATGAAAACAATTGATCATAGTCCATTGGCTGAGCCACGGTTAATCTATACCTCTTTTCACTACATCACATGTCTTCTCTAAAACTGGCTGTAGAATAAACACTGGGCCGCAAGATCGGCAATTCAAACTCACCAGGCGCCCCCCGGAAACCCTACATAAGGTCTCTGTGAGTCGGAACCAACTCAACGGCACTTAACAAAGCACTTAATAGCTCCAAGTGCCAGGAAGTTCATTGAGGCTGACTAACGCTATGGGTCGAAACCGACTTGACGGCACTTAACAACAACAACAACAAACCTACAATTGAGCTTGGTATAAACCTCCTAGTAGCTCCTGAATCAAACAAACTGCGATAACTATGAGTTATGGGGGCTAAGGTAAAAAAATAGAGAAGTACAAACCCCGAAGTTCTTCAAATAAAACTGTTAAATAAGGCGCTAAGAGGCCGGGACAGGCAGCCACGCCTCTCACAACGCAAACGCGGAGCTCAGCCGAGGAACGCGAGCGGTTAGTAGAGCCGCGTACGCGGCCGGCGGCGCGCACGCTCGCTCTGAGGTTGCACAGGAGGTGGGCTGGCGTGCGTGCCCCCGCGGAGGTGGGCGGGGCCCTGGGCGGGGCTCTGAGTCGGACCGGGGCGGGGCGGCACCGCAGGAGGTGTAGGTGCCGCAGCTTTGGTCGCGACAGGTGCGCAAGGCAGAGTGCCCAGGTCCTGCGGTAGGGTTTGTAGCAACGCAGAGAAAAGGCGGTTTTTAGCCAGGTAAGTACCGTCTTTCCACAGCCGAAGAGTCGCGATAAAACCGGCTTCTCCCCACGCCTTCTTTCTCCTGCGACTTCTGGGGCGGGGGGGAGTACAAGGTGCGTGACCCCCTTCTCTAGAACCGATCGGAGACGAGGAGCCGCTGCTCCTCTGCTCTTTCCTCACTTCTGGGTAGTGTACTGCGGTGGAGTAATTACGTAGGGTGATCCTTTGCTGGCTGAAAGAAAAGGACCTCCGTTCTCAGAACAGAATACTCCTTTGTAACCATCTAGTCGTACTTTTTTTTGGCGTGGTGAAGGAACGTGGCAGCTCATCAAAACCTAGAATACCTTCCCAGGGAAATATTCTAATATTCAGCTGCTTCTTTCCATTCTTCATTTTCAGCCATTCTCTATCTCTACTATTCTCTCCTTGCATTCCGCCGACTGAACTCTGTTTAAGATACCTGCACCTCTTTGAGGTATGATAACATAGCAGTCCTTGCTGCTGGATATGACATTCCGGATCACTATTGTACTTATATCGCTGGCATCTGTCACCGCCATACGTAGGTGATAATATCAGGTAATTTGTACACCCCTGACTACACCTACTAAAACTTGAAGTTGTAGGTGCTAGGAGCGAACCATCTGGCACTCTCTCTTGCCTATTTAACTGGTGCTTATAATGAGTTTAGCTGATTCTGGTGAAAGATACTTGAATTGTCTTGCACCTAATTGCCAGCCTAGAAAAACCTGCCTTATCCATTTGGTTCTATTGACTTTTCAAGTTAGTTAAAGGTACTTAGGAAGTTGTTCTTTAAGACAATGCCCCTTTTGGGGAGAGGATTTCGTTAACATTAAGGTGTTCTTTCTTTTGATCTTGATTTCCGTGATTAAACTAAACGTTTTTTACCTGCATAATTACTAATACTGTTCACACATGATGAATATTTCAGTAACCATGAAATGACGTTTTCTTCTGCGGTCTGATGCAGACACACACAAAAGATGACTCTCAACAAACATTTTTTTTTTTATCTTCTTGTGTAGTTACAGACTAGATGAAGATCAGATTGTAGGTAAATCTTCAAAAAACTGTTGGCAGGATGGAAGGTGAAAAAAATGTATGTGGACATGTATATTAAAATCTCCTTGCTTTGCATTGATAGAGCAGTACATAACAAGTGCCTGGTAATTACTTTAGGAATTTATTAGTTGGGCAAAACATTTACTGAATGCCTCTGTGGTGCCAATGGCTCTGTGAATTGAAAATTCTAAATGTCTCCACCGTAAAAGAGCTTAAAATCAAATAAGGTAGGCCCATTCACAGATTGAATTTAAAAGTATTAGCAAGGTAAATACTAAACTGTCAGTCCCTATAGGATTATAGAGAAAACCAAATATAGTTGTTCCCTTTCCTCTCCCTATTCACTTTTGCTTCTCTTTTTAAAAAATGTACAGAAAACCCTGAATAAAAGTGAGTTATTCTCTTCAATTGTATGTTTGTATCACTCTTATATTTACCTTGTTTTCTGCCAACTCTATGGCCTTTTAAAAATGGGATTAGGCCCATAGTTAATTCTGTGGCCTCTGTTCAGTAAACAGTTTCACTTGCTCTGTATTAGGCCCGGAAGTGTTGTTATCAGGTAGTCCCTGAACTGTAGAGCATCTGGGAAGAGAACAGTGTATTGGCACCATTAGCAAAGTAATGCCATTTTATAAAAATTGCTCCATTGTATAACTTTGTTTAACTTGGTGTACACAGGCTTTTTGTTCCAGACTCTGATTAAGGTGGGGCTGCCAAATTTCAACCTTCTAATAATTTATCCTAAGAAGAGAAAACTTTAGAAGTGAAAACAATTCTATTAGCAACACATCTTCATGACAGAGGATATTTTTTACCTGTAAAGATGGCCTCAAAATCTCTTTCTTTTTTCTTTGTGGGATGAGGTAGGCTGGGTACGTGGGTGGGTGAGGAAAGGTTCGGAAATGTTTGACGATTCTTTGCAATCAGAGTTTTGGTGATTTGAAGTCTCTAGTAGTCTTGAATCTTTTCATACAACTTCAGGCTTTAGTTAATTACCTAGTATTCTAATCTGACATGGTCTCTTCTGTGATTATGTTTTCATTTTTTAAATAAAGTTTTGAATCAATATACAGGCAGGTGGTGGTTGTTTCTTTTGGCACTTTGGGCCACAATACTTAATGAATACATTTCTTTGGCATTGCTTATATCCTTTCTGTTTACACTCCAGGGCAATGATCTCTACCAGAAATTTTTGGAAAGGTAGCAAGTATATTTGCATGCATTTAGGGTATCTACAGTGATTATGTTGTTTTCTTAGGATGTTTTCAAGAGCAACTGTAATTATTGCTTCTCCTACATGGGGTTTCAAATTCTTGGCTTCCTCTGGTATTTTTCACCAATCAACTGTAATTAAGGGAGCGCCTCTGTACCAGCAAATATATACATACACAGAAAAGAATGTTGAGAGTGTGGGAGATCATTAAAAATCTTTATCATAAAAGACCACCTAGACACAAATTTAGAGAATTTGTCATTAAATTGACAGTAAAGCTGTTTTTCAGGCATCCTATCTATTCCCAGATAGATGATTTTCATTTAGATTGGAATTGTGTGTTTTTAGTTAAATAAGAAAATATGCAACTTGTTTCCCAAGTCAAGACTTTCTTTAAGAAAAGACCATGGTTTGTTGTTGTTGTTGTTTTTTCAAGGTTGCTCTTATCTTTCCTGTATGTGCTTTAATATGAAGTAAAAGTACTTCATTTTGCATTGTGTACAGTAATCTCCAAGTGATGTTAAATTACTTAACATGGACTCTTAAGGCTCTTTAGTAACAAATGAGTGGATGTAAATTAAGTAATTTGTACTTAATGATTGTAGAATTGAGATTTTTGTGGTAAATGGTATTCTTGGTAGGACCATGTTATTCTTACTCTGTTTCCTAAATGTACTTTGTTGTTGAGAATATACACAGTAAAAATACACCAATTCATCTATTTCTACACGTTCAGTTCAGGTACACTGATTGCATTCTTAGAATTGCGTAACCGTTCTCCCCTCCTCTTCTGCATTGTTTTTCTGCCAGTCACATAAATTCATTGCCTCCTAAGGTTCTTATCTAATCTTTTGAATTGATGTCGTCATTTGATCCTATATAGACCTTTAAAAGAACATGATGCTCAAGGTAGATATATATATATTTTTTTTACTAGTTGAGCTAAACTACTGCTTGGTTTTGAGAAGACTTCAGCAGTAGTTGGTATTTTAGGAGCCATTGAATAGATTTTGACTCATAGAGGCCCCCGTGATAGAATAGAATTTCACCCTAGGATTTTCTAAGCAGTAATCTTTACAGAGGACTCCTAGTGAGGCGCTGTAGGAACAGCACTAGACTGTGAACCTCCAGGTTGGTAGTTCAAACCCACCAGCTGCTCCATGGAAACCTTATACAAGGTCACTATGAGTCAGAACCAACTCAATGCACCTAACAACAGTCTTTACGAAAGAGTCTTGGTGTGATGCTGTGGGATAGCACTCAACTGCAATGTCAGTTTGACTCTAAAAGTTGGTTCAAATCCACCAGCCACTACTTGGTCACCCTATACAAGGTCACTATGAATTGGAACCAACTCAGTGGTACTTAACAGTCACAACCATCTTTACAGAAGCAAATCTCCAGGTCTTTCCCCTGTGGAGTTTTGAGGTGGGTTCAAATTGCCATTCTCTTGGTTAGCAACTGAGCAGTTACCCATTACAGAACACCATACTTACGTACTTGTTTTGTGGCTGGATACAAAGTCTCCGGCTCAGTTTAAATTACTGCGCTAATGCAGACCTCTTTTCATAAGAAGGATGAGGGATTACCCAACAAGTAATCCATTATCCAGCATGCCAAATTTATTTTTTTACACTAGAAAACATTTCTACTTCACATGTCCACTTGTGAGTTGTTAACATATTGAGACGGTGAAATTTTACATTACTTTTATTTTCTCTTTAAAATTTTCCCCCAGTACCACTACTATTACATTTTAAAATCTGTAATTAAACACTTTTATCTTTAAGAAAAGAGATGGAACTGTAAGAAAAAATGATATACTTCTGATAACAAGTATAGAGCTATTTTTCTCTTATTTCTTCTGTAACAGTTTACAGTATGGAAAACTTTACAATCTTTCAAACACGTTTTATCTTACATGCCCAAGTATTGTCAATTTCCTGATAAATGCTTCTACTTTGTTTTAGATTTCCAGAATAACTTTTTTCTCCTGAAACTGAAATTCTTGCTAATGCTAAGAACTTTTCCTCATGGTCAAATTTTACTAAGCAAATAACATTTGCTTAGGTTTGTTTTTCACCTCCAGTGGTAGCGGAAACCTGTCCATGAACAGAACCCAGTGATTTCCTACTTGCTTCCTTGTGGTTCAAAAAGTGAATACACATGGCTGCTAAGCCAAGGTTCAAGTCCACCCAGAGGCACCTTGGAAGAAAAGCCTGGTGATCTACTTGTGAAAAATCAGCTATTGGAAACACATAGGGTTACCATGAGTCAGAATCTACTTGATGGTGATCATGGCAGCTCATCACTGCCTTCTTTCTTACCACTTGACAACCTTTCCGGTTCTTCCTTTCATTAGACTTCTTTGACATGACTCTTTTTGTTTCTAGATTTTCTAACCAAGCCACTTCTGCCCATGCTCCTTCACTAACTCATAGTCTTTTGTATCTTAAATGTGGGTGTTTGCCGTGGCCCTGTATAGTGTCCACATGGCACTATCACTCTGTGAAATCTGGTCTATTTCAGTGACTTCAACTAATACCATCATGTGAGTGACCTGGACATTATCTTTAAAAAAAAATCATATTAGATATAGAAATCCTCACAACTATTCCAATAAGCAATATCATGATAAATGGAGAAGAGCTTGAAGTTGTCAAGGATTTCGTTTTACTTGGATCCACAATCTATGCTCATGAAAGCAGCAGTCAAGAAACCAAATGATGTGTTGCACTGGGCAAATCTGCTACAAAAGATCTCTTTACAGTGTCAAAAGCAAAAATGTCACCTTGAAGACTAAGGTATGTCTGGCCCAACCAATTGTATTTTTAACTATCTTGTAAGCATATAAAAACTGGACCATGAGTAAGGAAGACCAAAGAAGAACTGATGTATTTGAGTTATGGTGTTGGTGAAAAGTACTGACTATATCATGGACTGCCAGAAGAACAAATAAATCTGTCTTGGAAGAAGTATACCCAGAATGTTCTTAAAAACAAGCATGGTGAGATTTCATCTCACATACTTTGGACATGTAATCAGGAGGGACCAGTCCCTGGATAAGGACATAGTGCTTGGTAAAGTAGAGGGTCTGTGAGAAAGAAGAAGATCCTTAATGATATGGATTGACACAATGACTGCAAATATATTAATGATTATGAGGATGGTGCAGGACTACGCAGTGTCTCAGTCTACTGTACATAGGGTTTCTATGAACTGAAACCAACTTGATGGTACCTAACAACAAAATTCTTGTTTAATTTACATATATACAGGCACACATATGTACACATTTAAAAAATAAGAATTACATATGATCATTTTAGGACAATGGAAAAAATAAATCATAAAGAAGAAAAAATAACCCATGTTCCCATATCTATTCCAGAGAGAACTATGGTCTGGTATATTTCTTTTTATCCTTTTTTTTTTTTTTTCTTGATATACATCTTCACACAAACACACAGGTAACTGGCCTCATGATACCATAGTAGATATAGTTTTGTATTTGCTTTTTCCATTATCTTACAATTTTTAAAATGTTAATGGATGTTTAATGCCCTATTATATTTATATTGCATATTTTAACTATGCACTCAGTTGTTTAGATTATTATAACATTATTAATAAGAAATAGTATTTAGAAACAAATTTGTACATAAATAATTTTACAAATCACTCATGATTTCCTTAGGTTATATTCCCAGAAATACTAGGTTTAAAGGGCATGAAAAATTTTAAATATTAAATCTGTTGTCCAGCTGCTTTTCATAAAATTCATAATTAACATTCTCATCTACAGTGATTGTGAGTGTCCATTTTTGGTAACATTGAGTATAAATAAATTTATTTTTTACTTATTTGATACACAAGAATTATTTGATTTGCATTTCTTTAATTAGTGAGAGAGAACATTTTTTTAAGAAAGGTGTGCTACAAGGTTGTATTCCTTCACCATACTTATTTAACCTGTATGCTGAGCAAATAATTCAAGAAGCTAGGTTCTATGAAGAAAAACATGGCATCAGGATTGGAGGAAGACTCATTAACAACCTGCGATATGGAGATGATACAACCTTGCTTGCTGAAAGTAAAGAGGACTTAGAATATTTACTGATGAAGATCAAAGAGCACAGCCTTCAATATGGGATACATCTCAATGTAAAGAAAACAAAAATCCTTACCACTGGACCAATAAACAACATTCTCATCAATGGAGAAAAGATTGAAGTTGTCAAGGATTTCATTCTTCTTGGATCAGCTAACAACACTCATGGAAACAGCAGTCAAGAAATGAAACGACATATTGCATTAGGCAAATCTGCTGCTCAAGACCTTTTAAAGTGTTGAAGAGCAAATATGTCAGCTTGAGGACTAAGGTGCGCCTGACCCAAGCCATGGTATTTTCAATAACCTCATATGCATGCGAAAGCTAGACAGTAAATAAGGAAGACTGTAGAAGAATTGATGCTTTTGAGTTATAGTGTTAGAGGAGAATATTGAAAGTGCCATGGGATGCCAAAAGAACCAATAGATCCGTTTCGGAAGAAGTGCAGCCAGAGTGGTCCTTGGAGGCCAAGATGGCCAAACTTTGTCTCTCATACTTAGGACGTATTGTCAGGAGGGACCAGTCTCTGGAGAAGGATATCATATTTGGTAGGGTGGAGGGTCAGAGAAAAAGAGGAAGACCCCCAATGAGATGGATTAGCCAAGTGGCAGCATCAATGGACTCAAGCGTGGCAACGGTAGTGGGGTTGGCCCAGGATCGGGCAGTGTTTTGTTCTACTGTGCATAAGGTCGATATGAGTCGGTACTGACTCGATGGCACCTAACAATAGCAACAATTACTGCTATCTCTGTTTCTTCTGATAATTGTCTTATGGCTAATCCATTTGCCATTTTTATCTGGACCTTAATGTTTTAATTGTGTTGCTTTTTGTTTGTGTGTGTGTTTGGAGAAACAGGCTTTTGTTAGCATTGAGTTAGTGGCGTGATAAACTTATGAAGTGTATAGTAGTTGAAATTGTGGTTTTAAATGTCCATGGTTGTGAGGGACCAGAATTCATGATCAGTGAAGCAGCACTGTAAAACGAAGAGGGTTCCTAGTTATATACAACCTTGGAACAACAGTGTTCTGCGGGTAGATACATGGACAGAGATATGGATATGGGAGGAAAAATGAGAGTGTATTCATAAATATGTAAGAATTTGAAAGAGGAACACACAACTTTGAATGTGTTGGAACATAACAGCAGGCAAAATGATGAAAACTTCTTTGATAGTATCAAACATCTTAATTAAGTCAGTGAGTTGCTGGGCTTTGGGGCTCAGGACCATAATCTCAGGGGACACCATGATCAATTGGCATATCACAGTCCATGAAGGCAATGTTCTATATCCTACTTTTTTGAGTAGTGTCTGGGATCTTCAGAGCTCATGAACATCCATCTAAGGTGCAACTATTGGTCTTTCCAAGTGAGGATGAAAGAAGAGTGGTGAAAACTGAAGATGTTTGGAATCAATCAGTCCAGTGGACTAATGTAACATGTGAACATCAGTCTTAATGACTCTGAGATCAGAAGAACTAGATAGTGTTTGGCTACCACTACCAGCTGCTCTGAAAGGGATCACATTAGAAGGTCCTGGATAGAGTGAAAGAAACTCAAAATTATTTTTAAGAAGAGACCAGACTTACTGGTCAGAAAGAGACTGGAGGAATCTGAGACTATGGCCCTCGACAACCCTTCAGGTCCGGAAAATAATTCATTCTCATGGCCCAATTTTCAACCAAGCAGTGGATAGATATATAGTGGGGACAACACCATTAGTAAGTTTTTTGTTGTTGTTGTTTTGTTTTTAAATGGAAAGAGTTCTAGCTTGGTGTTACCACCAGCTACTTAGGGGACCTTGACAAGTCATTGATCCTTTCCGAGTCTCATCTGAAAAATTGAGGGTTGCACTGTCTATCCCAAAGCCCACATAAGCCTCTGTTTTGTAAAGATGACTTTTGAGCCACGGCTCTCTAAATATTCTGAGATTACTTTCTGTTCTGTTCCTAATCCTTGACCAATTTAAAGATACACGGATTCTGAGAAAAAAACTGGATGCAATAAAGGCAGTTTTCATTGGAGTAGCAAGGCTTAGGGTTCCTGGGTGGTACAAGCAGTTAAGTACTCAACTGTTAGCCAAAAGAAAGGGCTGGCAGTCTGCCTCCAGAAAGTCACAGTCATGAAAATCCATTGCAGTACACTTCTACTTTTCAACACATGTGGGATCATCCTGAGTCAAAATTGACTGGATAGTAACTGGTGGTGGTGTGCCATCGGGTCAGTCCAAACTCATAGCGACCGTATCATATATAAGGCTTCCAAGGCTGTAAATCTTTATGGGAGAGGAAAGCCTCATCTTTCCCCCTCGGAATGACTGATAGATTCAAACTGCTGACCTTGTGGTTAATAGCCCAGCTTGTAACCCACTACACTACTAGGGCTTCATACAGAAACTATTCTTTGTGTTTTCTTATGTAATTTGTATGCACTCATAATTTCTAAAGATACTATTTCTTGGTCCTATAGCTAAATATTTAACTAGTCATTTACTTTAATTTTGGATATGGTATATTATTAAAGTGTTGAAGAGCAAAGATGTCAGCTTGAGGACTAAGGTGCCCCTGATCCAAGCAATGGTATTTTCAATAACCTCATAGGCATGCGAAAGCTGGACAGTGAATAAGGAAGACAGTAGAAGAATTGATGCATTTGAGTGATGGTGTTGGAGGAGAATATTGAAAGTGCCATGGGCTGCCAAAAGAACCAATAGATCTGTTTTGGAAGAAGTGCAGCCAGAGTGCTCCTTGGCAGCCAGGGTAGCCAAACTTCATCTCTCATGCTTTGGACATATTGTCAGGAGGGACCAATCGCTAGAGAAGGATATCATGTTTGGTAAGGTGGAGGGTCAGAGAAAAAGAGGAAGACCCCCAATGAGATGGACTGGCCAAGTGGCAGCATCGATGGACTCAAGCGTGGCCACAGTAGTGAGGTTGGCCCAGGATTGAGCAGTGTTTCATTCTGCTGTGCGTAAGGTTGCTATGGGTCGGTACCGACTTGATGGCACCTAACAACAACAACAATATTATTACTGAATCTATAGATCTTTTTCTTTGGGATTTCTTCTTGCTATTTTTATGTTTAGAATGCCTTGGCTATCTTGGTGTTGTGGTAGTGGTGGTTGTGTACCATGGAGTCAGTCCTGACTCATAGTGACTCTGTATAGGGTTCCCAAGTCTGTAAATGAAAGTGCCATCTTTCTTCTTCTGAGCAGCTGGTGAACTCAAACTGCTGACCTTATAATTAGCAGTCCAACTTGTAACCCACTATGCTACCGGGGACTCCTGCACTATCTAGAGATGGGGGGCTACTATTCATTTGTATTTCCTTTTTTCAAAAATGGTTTTATTCTTTACATTTAATTCTCAAATTTGACTTGAATTTCCATTGGGATAACAAACAAGTATGTTTAATGCCTTAGCATATCTTCTGCTCTCCAGATCCATATTTCCAACTCCCTATTAGACCATAAGCATCTCTAGTGATGCAGTGGGTTAATCACTGGGCTGCTAACTACAATTGTAGTGGAGAAAGATGAAGCTACCTGCTCCCATAAAGGTCTACAGTCTTGGAAACCATAAGGAACAGTTCTACTCTGTCCTATAGGGTTGCTAGGAGTAGGAATGGACTTGATGGCTTTGGGTAGGTTTGTTAGACCATGTGAATTGTCCCAATGCACCGTGCACCTGTGTTCACCTAGCTTCTGTAAGGAGAAATCTTGAAGTTGTTTTTAACACTGAAGTCCTTCTCCCTTCCCACATTTCATCAATCACCAAGTTTGATTTTACCCCAACACTGATGATGGCTCTTTAATCAATCTCCAAATTCAGATCCTCCTTATTTGCCAGAGTCCTTGAGTAATCTTCAGAGTTGACCCTAATTTTTCCCTTTTGGTCTAAGGTTGCCATAAAAAAAAAAGAACAACAACACAAGAGTACTGATTTGGAAAGCATGCTTCCCTCCACTGCTGAGGTATTGATTCTGAAGTGCTAGTATTCACTCAGCATTTGAGCCCAGGTTCCACCGAGACCTACAAAGCAATATACCTGGGGTGGGGGTTGGGGGGGTAAGGGAGGATCCTGGAATCTGCAGTTTTAACAAGTGTCTCAAGAGATTTATATGTACACTTAAGGACAACCATTGCCCAAGTAAGTTAAGACCAAACTTTTCTGCATACTATTCAAGACCCCCACACTTTGACAGCCTATTTTTTCAGGCTTATCTTCCATGACACCACCCACCTACTGGGTACTGCAGCCATACAATGCTTACTGTTTCCTGGACCCACCCTGTCCTTTCCTGCCTCTGTACCTTTGCTCATTCAGTTCCCACAGCCCATGCTTCCCCCCGCACCCGCGCTCCCATTGAAACCCTTATCCTTAAGAGCCCAAATCAAACACTACCTTTTTTTAAAAAAAAATAAAGTCTTTTCTAACTTCTGTTTGAAGCAGTGGCTTCCTCCCTAGTGTTCACTTAGAATTTTATTTTTGCTTCATTTTTTACCTTAATACTTATCTCATTATTTTTGAACCATTGCTTGCTTGGAAGATTAAAAGCCTTCCAAGTGTAGGAACCATGCCCTTCCTTTCCATTTCATAGATATATTATACTTGTACTAAGCAACTAAACTCTAGTAGAGTATATCCTACACAGTGCAGTGGCTTAGTAGAATATGCACTGGACTGTGAACCACAAGGTTGTCAGTTTGAGCCCACCAGCAACTTCTCCAGTGAGATGATGCTTTCTGTTCCTGCAAAGATTTTACAGCCTTGGAAACCCTATAGAGGGTTGCTGTGAGTCGGAACTGACTTGATGGCACTTAACAGCAACAATATAACGTATGAAATATATTTGATCTTACAGGCATGCTATTAGATAAGTATTTGATTTAATACAATTTAAATCCTTCACTATTGCTGATAATGTCTTCATATAACATAATTGATGTTCATATCTGGTCTTCATCACATACTTCTCACTTATTCTTTAGCCATATCATTTCTACATTTGCTGTTTCTTCTGCTTGGAAAACTTTCTTACCATGTCTTTTCTTCGCTTGACTGGCTGCCTATCTTCTCCCCATTTTGTTTTCTTTTTAAATATCTAGGTGCACCAGACAATATAATTCATCAGTTCTTACTTCTTCATATGTCTCTTTGTTAAGTAGATTTATTTTTTCTTCCCGTTATTTTTCCCTTCAAACAAGTTAATACTTTTTCATAGTTTTCAGAGGATTTTTACTTTTCTCCTTTCATTTAATCCTCATAGTCATGCCATGTGAATTAATGTTTGTGAGATGTAGAAACTGATGCACAAAGATGCTCATCAGCTTTAGCATGGCAACTGAAAGGCCATTATCTAATACATGATTCTGTTTTTTAAGCGATTTATTTTGAATTGGCTTAAGGTTTACAGTGTAAATCAGTGTTCTATATAGTGGTTTATACATATTTTGTTTCATATCATTGATTGGAATCCTCACAATGCATTATACTTGTTTTACTTTTTCCCTGTGTTTCACATTTCCATTCCTTTTCCTTCAGTAAATGCCTCTTAATGGTTTTTTTCTTCAGTACCATAATTTTATGTGGTATTTGATGGTGATAGATAGTGGTGTGCCGTGGAGTCGGTTCCAACTGTAAATCTTTACAGGAGCAGAAAGCCTCATCTTTCTCCTGTGGAACCACTGATAGTTTCGAACTGCTGACTTTGAGGCTGGCAGCCTGACTTCTAACCACTACGCTACCATAACTCCTTCCTGTGGTATTTAGGAGATAAATATTAAAATTCAATTAAAATGTTTGTAAGAAATAAGGCATACCACGGTGGTCCAGATAAGTAGCAAAATTTTATCATTCTTTGTTGTATGATTTGGTAATTATTTATGTGACCAACCTCAGCTCAGATTGTCCTTGATTAAAGCATTATTCTGTATTAGTTTCTCAGATTTTTACAAAAAGACTTGCAAACTTGTCTAGAGAAGAATCATTTTACAAAAACCTGTTTTAATTCTCCTGCTTCAAGAGATTGGTTAAACTGATCTGAATAGGCTCTTCCAATTGAGCAAGTTCTGAAAAATATAAAAACATCATCTAAAATTTCAGATAAGAAGAATGGAAGCCAGGTCCTTCCTGGAAATGGCCAGGAGTGAAACTAAGAAGCCCAGTATTTGAGAAAAGTTGATTAATTATTCAGGCCAAAGGGCTAGTATAAGAGGGTTATATCTTTAACAGAAGGAAGCATCTTCTTAAAATAAGTGTATGTATTTCTTTTACTTTTAAGTTACAAAAAAGACTACAACTAAGTGAGCCATTTTGTCTTAGTTAACCATGCAGTTGGCAAGAGCATGTAATTTATAGGCAGATATTCTGTGGACTCCTGGTGTGGCTCTGTAGGATCAACACTGGACTGCTAGCCACAAGGCTGGCAGTTCAAAGCCACCAGCAGCTCCTTGGAAACCCTGTACAGATGGCTATGAGTTGGAAATGCCCCAAAGGCACTTAACAACAATTCAGTTCTGTATATGGACCTTCATTGAGATAGGCAGCTGAGTACTAACATAGCACCTAATTTTCCTTTGAATAACTGACGTTTATTGAAACCAAATACCGTATCAGGAGTCCTGCACTGGACTGCTAACCACAAGGTCAGTGGTTCAAACCCATCAGGCACTCCTTGGAAACCATATAAAGGGTTGCTATGAGTTTGAACTGACTCGTTGGCCATAACAACACGTCCCAGGCATTGATATCTGATGCATCTGATGTTAAAAGTATGAAATGGTACAAAGGTTAAAGGAAAAACAGGCTATTCAAAGTAAACCTATGCTTTGCATAATGACCTTAGTCAATGAACAATTTCCACATTCTTTTTCCAATTTATTATGCTTTTCTCTACTTTTACTTTAAATCTGACATAGTTACTTCTTTTTCTGATTACTGAAAGAGATATTCCTTACTTACTATGTGTAGAAAAAACCCCAAAAAACAACTAACTGAAAAATGCCCCACTCCATTTGATTGTATGCCCTTACAACGAGTTAATGATCAACTTTAGATAAACCAAGTGAATAAATAACAAATTAGGTTGTTCGGGAGAGAGGTGGAGGTAAAACAAACTTGGATTAGATCTGATAATTCCTTAATTTAAAGGAAAAAACAAAGATTAGAAAGGTTCTTGAGTAGTTTATCATGACCTACAAATGTTAGACCAAAGTAAGTTTTTAAAGGCTATATATTTGGAGGTTATTCTCTTATTTCACCCTCGGAAACCCTGTACAGGGTCGCTATGGGTCGGACCCGACTCGATGGCACTTAACAACAACAACAACATTCTCTTATTTATATGAGTAAGATACATGAAGATTACCACAGTTATGTAAAAAGCTAATTTGGCTTTCAAAAGTGTAAGGTAAGATATTCAAATTAATGAATGAGGTAATTAAAACCAGTGGGTGTGGTGTTGGTGTTGTGGGTTAATGCTCCACACTACAAAGCCGTTTAAACTGCAAGGTCGGCGGTTCAAGCTCCCCAGTCACTCCTTGGAAACCCTATGCAGGGTTGCTATGGGTCGGAACTGACTCTACAGCACTTAACAACAACAACAGGAAGTGATAGCATATATAATTATATCATCTTTAATTTAGAGTTTTTACAGAGATGTTAACACCTCACAGTTGGCCCTTATAAGGTGGAGTGTGACAGAGATTTAGACTTTTGGGTGCAGAGAAATGGTGTCACAGGTTTGCGCGGATCCTATGTTCCTGGCAATCACTACTGCTTGGTGCTTATCCCTGATTAATGGAAATGAATGAGCCCTGACATACTGAGTCCACTGAAATTGCCCTTCTGATTTAGTCTCTGTGCTGCATGTAATTTTGTTTCAGGTCAGCCTCCTAAAAAATGAATCAGTACTAATGATTTAACGTCTTTGGGCCTCCGTTAATTCATCTATAAAGCGAGGACGATAATAATATTTACTTCTGATTGTGTTACTATAGTGATTAAATGAGCTTATATATGCAAAAATTTTTAAATATTATAAAGCCAACCCACTTGTCTTTTTATCCACTTGTCTGTTTTTGTTCATCAACAGACAAGTGAATAAACAGAATGCAGGCTACCCATACAATGGAATATTATTCATCTAATGGAGTCCTAGTGTGGCGCTGTAGGATAAGCACTTGACTTCAAAGTCAGTTTGAACCACAAGATTGGTGGTTCAAACTCCCAGCAGCTCCTTAGAGATCCTGTACAGGGTCACTGTGAGTCAAAAGTGACTCAGCTGCAGTTAACAACAGTGGAGTCCTGGTGTGGCGCTGTAGGATAAGCACTTGACTGCTATCTACAAGGTCAGTGGTTCCTCAGAAACCACATATGGATTGCTAGGTGTTGGAAGCGACTCGACAGCACTAAAGAGAAATAAAGTTCTGATACATGTGACAACATGAATAAACCTTGAAAACATTGTTGTAGTTGTTAAGTGCTGTCCAGTCGATTCTGTCCCACAGCCACCCTATATAGGGTTTCCAAGGAGCAGCTGGTGAGCTTGAACCACCGACTTTGTGATTCAAACCAACTTTATAGTCCAACGCATTAACCCACAGTGCCACACCAGGACTCCTTGAAAACATTGTGCTGAGTGAAAAGTCAGATACAAAAGGATAAATATTATATGATGCTTTTTTAAATGAAGTATCTGGAATAGAAAAGTGCATGGAGACAAAAGTTATTAGTGGTTACCAGGGGCTGGGGATTGCTGTGAGTTGGAATTGGCTCAGTGACAACTGGTCTGTGGGAGGGACGGAGTGAAGTTCTTGCTGAACGGTACTGAGCTTCTCTTTGGGGTGATGTAAAACTTTTGGAAATGCATAGTGATGGTGATAACGCAGCACGGTGACTGTAATTAATGTCACTGAATTGTACACTTAAAAGTTAAGATGGCAAATTTTTTGTTATATGTAATTTCAACTCAATAAAATTTAAACAAAACCATGTCTGACACATGGTAAGTGCCCAGTAAATTCTGTTTTACTGCCATTACCCTCATTACTGTTAAGCCCTCATTTTAGCATTAAGCTAAAAGAACATTTTGTAGATGATAAAATTAAGGCTTAGAGTAAACCCAAGATGTAGGGCTGAGCTGAAGGGAACCTGCCTCAGAGTTGGATTAGATGTAGAGCAAACTGCAGCATCTGGTCCAGCCCTTACCATTTCTAGTTTAGAGATCCTTGGGGGAAGTTAAAAGGGCCCTGATGGCACCATGGTTAAAGTACTCCGCTGCTAACCAAAAGGCCGGTGGTTCAAACCCACCAGCTGCTTCACAAGAAAATGTAGCAGTCTGTTTCTGTAAAGATTATAGCTTTGGAAACCCTGTGGGGTCCGTTTTCTGCCCTATCAGGTTGCTGTGAGACAGAATTGACTTGATGGCAATAGATTTGATTTGGGGGAAGATAAGACTGGCTCAGACTACCCCTAGATAATGGGGAGATATGGTTTGCAGTAACTTGTGGAGCATGGATATTAGAATCTGTCAGACTTTCAAATCCTGAAGCTGTGTGACCTTGAGCAAGTTATTCAAACTCTCTGAGCCTTTGTTTCTTCCTCTGTAAGATGAGAATAGTAATATTTGCTTCATGGTTTTGTAAGGATTAAGTGAATAAGATCCAATGAAATTAAATAACATATGTAAAGCACGTGACATAGAATCAGGGCTTAATAACTGATCCCCATTCTTATGGTAATGTGGCTAAACTCCTAACTGATTCTGACACAGTCTATTTAGATGTGGATGATTAGGGTGTATGTCACCTCCTTGTTCTAGCCTAATAACTCTGGTTTTGCATCAGAATCATAGGAGAGCCTTTTCAGAAAAATAAGATGTGTTTGGGTGTCACATGGGAAATTCAGATTCCATAGATAACCCTGATCTTCAAAATGCCCCCTCCCTGGCCCCCAAGCTGAGAAGCACTAGGCTGGCCAATGCAGAGTAGCAGCTGAAGCACACCCCAAAACTGTGTTCTTAATATTGGGTTGTCACGTACTGCTGCCAGGCTTCTTACAGGGCTGTGTTATGGTAGGAATACCAATGAGCAGTCAAGGGGTGGGTGCCCTACAAAAGAGAACTCCACAGAAATAAGGGTCTCATCTGTATAGTCAAACAACATTTCTATTTGGAAAGAATATTAATGAGATCTGGATAAGAATCAGACACCAGGAAAGGCCAGCTGCTGTGACAGTCGATTGTAATTGTACAAGGAGTTACACATGATATTCAGAAAGCCTGTGCAATTTAAAAAGTTAATTACGTTCTAAAGATAATAAACAGTTTATAAATAACGTTTTAAAAATGCAGCTTAAAAACATAAATATATTGAACAGGCAGTACACATTTGAAAATATGCTCAGCCTCACTCATAAGTAAAGAAATGAAAATTAAAACGATACTGTACTCTCTTTCCCCCTTCTCTTATCCGATTGAGGAAAATTTTAAATATTTACAAGAATGTGCAGAATAGGCTTTCTCACTTAACTGATAATTCATTTATAAGTTGATACAACATTTTGAGGGGAACTTGGGGATTTCTATTAAAAATTTAGATGATTTTTTTTTTTTAAACTAGGAATGCTACTTCTAGGAATTTATACCTCCAAGAAGGCAAAAGTACAGTGGTGTTCATTGGTGTCTTGTTTCTATTATAGCAACCTAAATGTTCATTGACAGGGTTAGTTAAATAAGTTACAGAATATTGCTTAAATATTAGGTAAATAAGTTAGAGTTATAAATTGTGTTATTGTTAGGTGCTGTCAAGTCGGTTCTGACTCATAGTGACCCTGCACACAACAGAATAAAACACGGTCTCATCCTGCATCATCCTCATATTGTTGTTACATTTGAGTTTATTGTTGCTATCACAATGTCAGTCTGTCTCCTTGGGAGTCCTTTCCGCTGACCCTCTACTTTACCAAGATGATGTTCTCTTCCAGGGACTGGTCCCTCCTAATAACATGTCCTAAGCATAAGAGACAAAGTCTTGCCATTCTGACGTCTAAGAAACATTCTGACTGTGCTTCCAAAACCATTTTGTTAATATTCTTCTCTTAACACCATAATTCAAATGCATCAGTTTTTCTACAGTCTTTCTTATTCATCATAGAACTTTCACATGCATATAAAGAGATTAAAAGGAGATTTGGTACCATAGTGAATTGTGAACTGGACTGCTAACTGCAAGGTCAGCAGTTCAAATCTACCAGGACATCCAAGGGAGAAATAAACTTTCTGCTCCTGTAAAAATTTACAGCCTCAGAAATTGCTATCGGTCAGAACCAACTCAGTGGCATACAACTGTAATGACCACCGTGAGGCAATTGAAAATACCATGGCTTGGGTCAGGTGTGCTTTAGTCCTTAAACTGTATGTTTGCTCCTGGACACTTTAGAGGTCTGGTGGAGCAGATTTGCCTAATGCAGTACCTCATTTGATTTCTTGTCTAATGTTTCCTTGAGTGTTAAATATGGATCCAAGCAAAATGAAGTATTTGACAATTTCTATCTTTTCTTCATTTATCATGATGTTATTTATTGGTCCCCTTGTGAGGATCCGTTTTCTTTATATTGAGGAGCAACCCATACTGAAGGTTGTCGTCTTTAATCTGTATCAGTAAGTACTATGTGTCCTCTTCGCTTCCAGCAAGCAAGGTTGTATCATCTGCATATTGAAGGTTGTTAATTAGTCTTCCTCCAATCCTGATGCCATCTTCTTCATATAATCCAGTTTCTCAGATTCTTTGCTTAGAATGCAGATTGAAGAAGTATCAGGAAAGGCTACAACCATGGTACACACCTTTCCTGACTTGAAACCATTCAGTGTCCCCTTGTTTTAGTCAAACAACTGCCACTTGGTCTATGAGCACAATTAAGTGTTATGAAATACCCATTCTTTCAAATGTTATGCATATAGTTTGTCATGGTCCACACAGTTGAAAGTCTTTGCATAGTCAGTAAAGCACAAGTAAGCATCTTTGATATTCTCTATTTTCAGCCATGATCCATCTGATGTGAGCGATGTTATCTCTAGTTCCATGACCTTTTCTGAATCCAGTTAAAATTTCTGGTAATCCCCTGTTGATGTACTATTGCAACCACTTTTTTAATTACCTTCAGAAAATTTTACTTACATGTGATATTAATGGTATTGTTAGATGATTTCCACATTCTGTTGGGCTGCCTCTCTTTGGAATGGGCACAGATATGGATCTCTTCTAATTACTTGGCCAGGTAGCTGTCTTCCAGATTTCTTGGCATAGATGAGTGAACACTCCCAGTGCTGCCTCAGTTTGTTGAAAGGTTTCATTTTGTATTCTCTTCATTCCTGGAGCCTTCCTTTTTGCCAGTGCCTTCAGTGCTGCGTGGACTTCTTTCAGTACCATCAATTCTTGATCAAATGCTACTTCTCACAATGGTTGAACATCTGCCATTTCTTTTTGGTACAGTGACTTTGTGTATTCCTTTCATCTTTTGATGCTTTCTGCATTATTTAGAATTTTTCTCATGAATCCTTGGATAGTGCAACCTGAGGCTTGAATCTTTTCTTCAGTTCTTTAAGCTTGAGAAATGCCGAGCATATCCTACCCTTTTGTTTTTCTAATTCCAGGTCTTTGCAAATTTCATTATAACATTTGACTTTGTCTTCTCAAGCCCTTTGAAATTTTCTGTTCAGCTCTTAGGCTTCCTCATTTTTTCCATTTGCTTTAGCTTCTCTGCTCTCAAAAGCAAACTTCATATTCTCTTCTGACATCCATTTTGTCTTTTCAACAGCCTTTTGATTTCTTCTTATATGATTTTCTTGATGTCATCCCACAGCTCTTTTGGTCTTCAGTCATTAGTGTCTAATGCAATAAATCTGTTCTTGAGATGTCTCTAAATTCAGGTAGGATATATTAAAGTTCATATTTTGACTCCCTTAAACTTGTTTTCATTCTATTCAGCTTAGTTATGAACTTGCATATGAGTAATTGATGGTCTGTTCCACAGTCTGCCCTGGCATTGTTTTGGCTAGTGGTATGGAGTTTTTTCACTGTCTCTTCCTACAGATGTAGTCTGTTTGATTTCTGTGTACTCCATCTGGTGAGGTCCATTATCCAGTTGCTTCTTATGTTGTTTAAAATGGCATTTGCAATGAATAAGTCATTGCTGTTGTTGTTAGGTGCCATTGAGTCGGTAACGACTCATAGTGATCTTATGCACAGCAGAAAGAAACACTGCCCAATCCTGGGCCAACCTCACTACTCTTGACACGCCTGAGTCCATTGATGCTATCACTTGATCAATCCATCTGGTTGGAGGTCTTCCTCTTTTTCTCTGACCCTCCACCTTACAACATGATATCTTTCTTCAGCAACTAATCCCTCCTGACAATATGTCCGAAGTATGAGAGAGGAAGTTTGGCTATCCTGGCTTTCAAGGAGCACTCTGGC
>NW_006408656.1:6932144-6933541 GCF_000296735.1 Chrysochloris asiatica
TTTTTATGTGTTCCATTTCATTTTTGACAACTTCCAATTTTCCTCAATTCATACTTCATACATTCTATCTTCTGATTATTAATGGATGTTTGCAGCTGTTTCTCCTCATTTTGAGTTGTCCAACAGCTAACGAAGGTCTCGGAACTTTCCTCTATTCATATCATTATGATCAACCTTCTTTGTGGAGGTAACTCTTCCCCAGCTGTTTTTTGCGTGCCTTCCAACCTGAAGGGATCATCTTCTGGCACTGCATCTTTTTAGCTATAACAGCAGGCAATATTCTGTTGCTATTTATAATGTCTTCATTTTCCTGTACTATAGCTGACAGTCTTTTCTGTGGCTACATAGGCAGAAGTAGTCTGTCTACCTCTCCTCCCCAGTCTGTCATAGTCTGGTAGCTTTGCTGAAACCTGCCCACCATGGGTGACCTTGCTGGTATTTAAAATTGCTTCTAGTATCACAGCAACATGCAAGCCACCCAGTATGACAAACTGAGAGATGAATGGTGGAGGAGGAAGGAGGTCTCCTGATGGAATCCACCATGGTAACTGGAACTCTTTTTGAAAGCCACTGAACTAACTAAAGAGCAAAAGTTTAAAAATTGCACAAGAACCTTATAAAGTCTCAACATTTTATATGTATTCCTCTTTAAAAAAAAAAATCTCTAGGTGACGTTTATACTAAAAAGTATTTAATTTCAATTCTGAATGAAAAGTAATTGCTCCAAATATGTAAAATAAACATTTGAAAAAAGGTGGGTAGTTTTTCTAATAATTAGGAAAGAAAATGTTTTATGTTTTAAAGATTTTTTCAACTCATGTTATTACCTCTGTTATGTAATGCCATAAAGAACAATTTTTGTATTAGAAAAGTCAAATCGTCAACTATTACATTTCCAAGTTATTTTTAATGAGAGACTTACGATATTGATTTGTTAAGACTCTGTTGCATGCAAACTAAACTATGTCTTATGCAAACTAAACCTTTGGAATAATGTTTAAGCCAAAGAGATACAAAAAGACTGACAAGATCTTCCACTGACCTCGATCAATGTGTCACTGTATTGCATTTATTATCATTTTTTACATTTAGAATTGCACTATAGGGCAGGTTTATCATCTTCATTTTACATAGAAGAATAGTGGAGTAGAGAGACGTCACCCTGCAGCCAATAAGCAGTAGTTGGTGCCAGGCAGCTGTATGCTGCCCTGACATAAATAACCATCATGTGGGGACAGGTAATATGCGCCCTGTGTGCGGGCACAGTGAGAACTCTCAGGGACCTCAGTCATCATGTATCATTTAGTCTTGTGACTTTCAAACTATGGTTTTTATAAAAATACCAGCTTTATTGAAATAATTGATATAAGATATAACTTACCTTTTTTTTTTTTAAT
>NW_006408656.1:6934970-6936970 GCF_000296735.1 Chrysochloris asiatica
TTTCTGACTATTCCTTTCTCTCCCTCTCCAGTGTCTACTCTATATTATAATGCAAGGGAAACCAAGATTAAAACAAACAAACAAACAAAAAACAGTCAAGCATCTTAACATGATTCCCCCCCATTCCAACCATGACTCAATCCCTGTATCTCAGAGCCCTGCCGTATAACTTAACCTTTTAAGACACATGACTACCACAACCATTAAGTGGTTTTTAGTATATTCACAGAGCTTGTGCAAGCATCCTCACCATCAATTTTACAACATTTTTATCACTACCCTCCAAAAACATCCCATACCCATTAGTAGCCATTTCCCTGTTCCCTCAGCCTTAGGCAACCACTTTCTATCTTTATAGATTGACTTATTCTGGACATTTCATATAGGTGCAAGCATGAGATCCTTGGTGGGATCACACAGTACGATCCTTTTGTGACTGTCTTCTTTCATTTAGCATAATGTTTCTAAGGTTCATCCATGTTGTAGCATATGTCAGTAAATCATCCCTTTTAGTAGCTGAATAATATTCCACTGTATGGATATGCCATATATTATCTGCACATTCCTCATTTGATGAGCATTTAGATGATTTCTAGTTTTTAGCTATTACGATTAATGCTACTGTGAAAATTCATCTACAAGTACATGTTTTTGTTTCTCTTGGGAAATAGCTAGGAATGGGTAATATGGGAACCTCTGTGTATAACCTGTTGAGGAAATTCCAGAGTGTTTCTAAAGCAGCTGTACCATTTTAATTTCCCACCAGCAGTGTATGAGGGTTCAAATATTTCCACATTCTTATGAACAGTTGTCAAACTAGAAATTTTTAACCACATCCAACAGTAAGAAATGTTTTACATGTCTACCTAAAATACAGAGAATATTTACCTATACTTTGTGTGATGTACTCAGACATTGTCTGATGTGTTCTATCCTTTTTTTCACTAAAACAAATAAAACATTGCAGGTTCTGCCCAGCAATGGGTTTCACAATTCACTACCTGTGACCTGCAGTTCAAAAAGCACTAAGCTATCCTAACTCCTTCACTTTATACACGAAGCAAAGTGAGGCCTGGAGAGGGGGCTTCACCAGGGTCATGCTGCTAATTAGCAGCAGATTTAAGATTAGAGCCCAAGCCTGTTGGCTCTCTGCTTTAACTTTGACATTTCAGTAAATTCTAGTTGTCCTCATGTTCAGTAGGTAAATATAAAATAGAATTTGTTTCAGTCTTTGCATATTGTTTTCTTAAGCAGCATTTTAAGATCAGTAACAAATCAGACTAGAGAAAAAAAGGATAAAAAGAACTTGTTTTATTATCAAGGTGCATTGGTTTACACAATGATTTTGTGCCATCTGGGCAGGGAAGTTCTAGGTAAATGTAAATGATGGGCATTGAACTAGGGAGATGAAATGAAGCTGTTCAGTGTCTCAGATTAATTTTTTTGTTCAAACCTCTCTCCACCTTTAAAGGGCAGTCACTTTCTTTATATCGCCAAATTTGATTGGATCTCATATGGACAATGTAAAAATACTTTATGTTGTTATTTTCTAGTTTTCTTGGAATTTATATAGATCTTAAACATTAATTCACTGCCAGTGTATGATAGGAAAACTGAGACTAGAATCACTTCAGACGACATCGGGTGCGCTCAGGATGGTATGGCCGTAGACTAGAATCACTTCAGTGTGTGTGTTAACAAAGTGATATTCCTGATCCCTACTTCAGACCTCCACCATTCATCTGTCACTTTGTCATACTGTGGTGGCTTGTGAGTTGCTGTGATTCTGGATGCTATATAGCCACTGGTATTTTAAATACCCGCAGGGTCACCAATCATGGACAGATTTCAGATGAGCTTCCAAATGAAGACAGGTAGGAAGAAGGAGTGGCAAACTACTTCTGAATATTTAGTTACTGAAAGCCTTATGAATAGCAGAGAAATCCTGTCAGATATAGTGCCAGAAAATGAGCCCCTCAGGTTGGAAGGCACTCAAAATG
>NW_006408656.1:6938448-6949441 GCF_000296735.1 Chrysochloris asiatica
AAAGCTGGACAGTAAATAAGGAAGACCATAGAAGAATTGATGCTTTTGAGTTATGGTGTTGGAGGATAATATTGACAGTGCCATGGGCTGCCAAAAGAACCAACAGATCTGTGTTGGAAGAAGTACAGCCAGAGTGCTCCTTGGAGGCTAAGATGTTCAAACTCCGTCTCTCACACTTCGGACATAGTGTCGGTAGGGACCAGTTGCTGGAGAAGGATATCATGTTTGGTAGGGTGGAGGGTCAGAAAAAAAGAGGAAGACCCCCAATGAGATGGATTGGCCAAGTGACAGTATCAATGTACTCAAGCTTGGCAACAGTAGTGAGGTTGGCCTAGGATCGGGCAGTGTTTTTTCTGCTGTGCATAAGATCGCTATGAGTCGGTATCGACTCGATGGCACCTAACAACAACAACAACTTCAGACCTAATGAATCAAAATCTTGAGGTGGAACCTGGAAATGAGTATTTTAAACTCGTTTCCTAGGTGATGTTATGTACACTAAAATTTGAGACCTATGAATTGCTTTTTCCCTCTTTTGTGTCTCATCTTAGTTTCTATTTGGTGTCTAGAATTACTGTTTGGCTTTGTACCTGAAGAGCCTTTGTAATTGTTCATTTGTAAGAAAACACCTGAATTATATCTACCTACTGCCATCAAGGAGTCCTAGTGTGGCTCTGTGGGTTAATGCGCCAGACTGGAAAGCCATTTGAACTGCAGTGTTGGTGGTTCAAGCTCACTAATCCCATATTAGAAACCCTATACTATGGGTCGGAAATGACTCAACGGCACTTAACAACAACTGCCATCAAATCTATTTTGACTTATAACCATTCTGTAGGACAGAGTAGACCTGCCCCATAGGGTTTCTGAGGCTGTAAATTTTTATGAAAGCAAACTGTCTCATCAAGATGGGTTTAAACTGCCAACCTTTAGGTTAGCAGCCCCAATGCTTAATGCACTGCACCACCAGGGATCATTGAGATATATCAACAGAGGGAGTTATTTCAAACAATTTGCTTTGGTAGGTTTCAGTTATATTCAGCTTAGCGTGAGAGGCCTTTTCCCTCCTCCCAAACTTTAAAACTGAATTGAGTGAAATTTTTACAGATCATCAGTTTTACATACAAACCATAGACTTTGCTTCATTCCTTGGTTACAGTTCCCTCCAAGTCCCAACAGTTAACAGAAGAGTCCTGATGTGGCACTGTGGGTTAATGCGCCAGACTGCAAAGTCATTTGAACTGTAAGGTCAGTGGTTCAAGCTCACCAGCTGCTCCTCAGAAACCCTATACAGGGTCGATATGGGTCGGAACCAACTCAAAGGCACTTCACAACAACAACAACTTTAACTTTTGTATTTCTTTTTGTGTCTCCTACCATCTTCATCTTTCCTTTGCTAACCTTCCTCTTGTTGTATATTGGCTGCCCTGTCACCCATGTTAACATGTGTCTGCCCTCTAGCTCAGGAATAATTTTCCTTCTCCACCCCCATAAACCATCATAGATTATTTCCTTTTATCAAGAAAAAAATTTATAACATTGGTTTCATCCGATATTTGTCCTTTGGGGATGGACTAATTTCAGTCAGTGTTCTCCGACTCCATAGCACATAACCACCACTACCATGTTATGAGGTGTTTCAAAGAATTATTATTATTTTTCAATGTTTTGTAGTATTCCATTGTGTGTGTATGTACCAAAGAATGGTTAACCATTCTTCTGTCAATGGGCATTTAGGCTTTCTCCGTCCTTTTGGTATGTCACTTGTAGACAGTATTTTGAAGGATCCTGTTTTCTTACCCATTCTGCCCTCTATGTCTCTTGACTGATACACTTAATCCTTTTACATTCAGTGTAATTATCAATAGGTATGAATTGATTGCAGTCATTTTTCTGTGTGTTTTTTGTGGTACTGTTGGTTTCTTTGTTCCACATAATTTTCTATGCTGAGTTCATTTTGTGGGTTTTCTTTTTTCATATCTGTTGTGTTAATGTTTACTTAATCTTTCTGATTTTCTTCTTTTTTTATTTTGATGTGCAGATGTATTCTTTCTCTTTGATGTTACCCTATAATTTTATTTTTCCCCTGCTTCAAACAGGCTGTTTTTATCTTGAAATCCATTTGACTACCTTGCCATTTGCAAGTTCTGCATCTACACTATTCCTTCTTTTTGCTTTATAGTTGACTTCATTATACATTAATATCTCTGGTTCCCTATTTTCAGTCTTGTAGGTTTGTTTTAAATACATCTATGTCTGGATTGAGTCCTACGTGATATTATCATATATGGTAATCTTTGATTTTCATCTGCTGTTGTTGGTTCTCAGTCCAAAGAGCATCCTTTAGCATTTTTTGTATAGTTGGTCTGATCATTAAAAATTCCTTTATTTTCTATTTATTAGGAAATGTCATAATTCTGCCATGATATTTGAGGGACAGTTTTGCTGGGTATTTGATTTTCTTGGTTGGTAATCTTTTTCTTTCAGAGTTTTGCATATGTCATTCCATTGATTTCTTGCTTGCATGGTTTCTGCTGAGAAATCATAGCTTGGTTCTCCTTTGTGGGTAACTTTTCATTTTTCCTGAGCTGCTCTGAATTATCTTCGATTTTGGAAAGTTTGATTATGACATGCCTTGGTGATTTTCTTTAGGGACCTATCCTGCTTGGGAGGTTCATTCAACTTCTTGTGTGCTTATCTTCTCATCTTTCATGATGTTAGAGAAGTTTTCTTCCAATAACCTGCTATAATTTTCTCTCTGCTTTTTTCTTCCTGTTCTGGGATTCTGATCACCCGTAAGTTCCTCCTTTTCATGGTGTCCCACATAATTCTTAGGCTTTCTTCTGATTTTTTTCATTCTTTTTTCTGATTATTCTTCTAGAATACTAATGTTGAGAGACAATCTTCAAGCTCACTAATTCAGACTTCCATTGTTCCACATCTGCTCCTTTGCCCTTTCAATGTATTGTCTATTTCTGAGATCTTAGTATTAATCTTGTATTGTTTTTGTATCAAATTTTGTATTGTTTCAAAATTTCCATTTATTTTGTCTGTTCTTGTAGTGTTTTCCTAATTTCTTCTAAATATTTATTCTGTTTACCATGGTTTCCTGGATCTCTCTATTGATCCTTTTAGGGTACCTAATTATCATCCTTTTCAATTCATTTTAGTTCTCTTACCTTTATGGAGCCCTGGTGTGGCACTGCGGGTTAATGTGCTGGACTGCAAAGTCGGTTTGAACCACATGGTTGACAGTTCAAGCTCACCAGTCACTCCTTGGAAACCCTATACAGAGTTGCTATGTGTCTAAACCAACTCAGTGGCACTTAACAATTATATTTCCTTCCTCAGAAACATATTCTGGCTCTGCATCTTCATCATTTATTTAAGCCATTCTCTCATGTTTCTTAGTGTGAGGTAAAACTGTCTGTTGTCTCTGAGGCATTGTGGGGTTGTTGTATTTATAAAAACAAATAGTGCAGTTGTTGGACCCGGAGGCGAGAAATCTCTGGAAAGCTCCTGCAATTCAAGGAGCTCACAAGATGATTGTGGAAGGGATGTGACAGAAGAGTGCCTGACCCTAGGTGGAGTTCCTGTTGGCCTTGGTGTTATGTTCAGGGCACTTAATCTGGAAGTAGTTTGTATAGGCCCTTGATAAAGCTGATTTCAGTGTCAGAACCACAGGCAAGCTGGGGGTAACATGATTGGTTAAATGCTGGTCTGATGACTCTGCAGGTTTTGTAGGTCTGGAGCCAAGTCTCCCTGAATCCAGGCACCAAAGTAGCACCGCTGGTCCCTACCTCACACTGGCATGGATCCCAACCACGTGGTTCCAAACTTTTGGAGCGCAGGATCTGCACTGGTAGTAGATGACGGTGAGAGCTTGCTACACTTTTGGTCACCAGGGGAGCGTGGCATAGAGAAAAAAATTATACCTTTTCCATCGCCCACACAAATCTGCTCTACCAGGCCTCCCTAAACTGCCAAAGCTGTTCACAATATGGTCAAACTGTGTCTGGGCAGCCATTCACCAGTCAGTCTCCCTCTCTCTCCGTCCCCACTTGGCTCTTCTTGCCAGCAAGCACTCTGTCCACCTTGCTAACCTTTCTTCTGAAGTTCAGGTTGCCAGAATTTTTATCTGTGTCTGTTTTATTTGTTCTCTGGTTATCTTGGTTGTAGAAGGTCCGTGTAGTGTGTCTGTGTACTCCACCATCTTGCTAGAAGTCCAGAGCCTGTTTTTTAAATGGCTATATCCACTGGTTTTCCAAAATTTGGGATAATTTACTTGGGACTAAATAAGCTCAACCACCTTTTTGTCTCATTTTCATTTCCCCAAAGCAATAGTCTACAAAAATAACTGAATCTAACAAATTATTTCAGATACCTAGAATCTCTCCTTTCTTTAAAAAATTTATGTGCCAGGTACTGATCTAGGTATTAAAACACAGTGTGATTAATGTTAAGGGTAGAGAACCTTAAGAGGACCCTCTGGTCCAAACTTGAGCAGAGGGGAGTTAGGATAAGCATGTGGAGTTAGGATTAGCATAAGGCCAAGGAGGAGCTAGCATATTTTCAGGCAGAGGGACCAGCAGGTAAGAGAACATCAGGAGATCAAGAGACCTAAGTTGGGACTGCCTGATATTTGAGGGAATAATTTACACAAAGTCCACACATAAAAGAAAATGAAGGGAGCAAAAAGAACATTGATTTATTAATAATAAGCATTGGACTGTGAACCACAAGGTCTGCAGTTCAAATGTTCCAACCATTCTGTGGGAGAAAGAAGAAGCTTTCTGCTTCTGCAAAGATTGACAACCTCAGAAACCCTATAGAGGGTCACTATGAGTCTGAACCAACTTGACAGCACTTAACAATAAAGACTTATTGAGCACTTACTAGGTTGTATATAGTTTTGTACATACTTGATGATTCATTCTCAGAATAATGTTAGGAAGTAGTTTCTTTTGTCCCAATTTACTGATGATAAAAACCCCTCAGACATAGCTTAATAACATGCCCAAGATTACATAGTAAACTGTGAGGTTTGAACAGCTAGATTCAGACTGCATGACTTATGCGTTTACGTGTGCCATTCCCTTTCCAGTATGTAACACTGTGCTAGATGTTTTATCAGAACTGTTGGTGAGCTGCAGTAGGTGATAGTATGTTTTCCAGAGAGATGAATAAATTTGAACATGGCCAACATAATTAGGAAGAAGTAGAATGAGAATTGGTAAGCCTTCTTTTAAACATAAACCTTACGTCATTTTTTTGACCTCATACTATCTTTCATGTTATATCATTTGGTTTGTCATAAGGAAAAATATGCCAACTCCTCTTAATAGAAAAATGGTAAGAGAGAATAATCCATCAGATTTGGATGGCATCATCTTGTGTATTTATGGGTCATATGAAGTTCTCTAACTTGCAGAAGGCATTCTAGGATGGAGGTGTAGGTTGGGAGTCATCTAATTATGTGACCTTTAGTGACAGGAGAGTGGATGAATTCACCAAAGGTAAGAAGAGTAATTGATCTGTGAGTAATGCTGGGAAGTGGAAAAATGGGAAAAAAGGATTCACTGAGAAAACTGAGAATGGTCTGAAAATTAGGGAAGAGAGTTCTATTTAAGAAAATAAAAGGAAAAATATAATTTCAAAAATGAGAAGCTAATAAATTCAAATGACAAGAGAATGATTTTTTTTTTTTTAAATAATTGAGACATGGTTCTTGGATTTAACAATATGAGATCTTCAGTGAGCTCCAGGAAAACCATTTCCATAGGACAGTGGGCGTAAAAGCCAGATTCAAGCGGACAGCAGAATGAACAGAACATAAGGAAGTGGAAAATCAGTAATGGAGACTATGGTTTAATTGTGAAGGTAGGAGCAAGGTGAGGTAGTAATCTGAGAAGGAGGCTTAAGAGAATTATTTTTCAGTTCATGTTGTTGTTAAGTGCTGTGGAGTTGTTTCCTACTCATAGTGACTCTGTATAGGGTTTCTAAAGCTTTAAATCATCAAGGGAACAGAAAGCATTGCTTTCTTCCATGAAGCAGCTAGAACTACAGACCTGTGGTTCACAGTCCAGTGCTTATCATATTCAGCTAGCACGCTCCCCTTTTAGTTCATATTCATATACAAATTTCAGATGTGTGTATATTCACATCCATGTACAAATCAGAAACGTGAGCACGTTTCTAAGTACGTGAGCAGTCAGTGGTGGAAATGGAATGAGACGCAGGGAGAGATGAAAGGTAGAGTCCAAATGGACTGCTGTGACATTTGTTTTTCTTCTGACACAGGTGAGAAAGGAGAAAGACTGTACTTGTACTTGAGAGTACTTTTCGTCTGTTATCTCTGGACTGGTAAAGCGTGAATCACTAAGGGTGTATGTTAGTAAGCACTTAGTGAAAGTTTCTCTGAAGACTTTTTACATGATTCTTCAGTGAGTAATTCCCAGAAGTGAAATTGCTTCTCAGAGATACACAGCCCCTTTTTCATTTGTTATTTTAGATTGTGTTTTTTTAAGGCACAAAATGTCCTTCAGAGAAGATTTTTAAGAAAGAGAGATAAACTGTTTAAAGTGACTTTGTGTGTCTACATCTTTGTGGACCCCTGGGAATTTAGTCAGCATTAAAATTGTCCTATTGTCTAGGAGACATGTTTCTACAGATAGCTGGTTGAAGTTTTTCCCAAAAAACTTTTTATAGAGTTTCTAAGGAGCGGCTGGTGGATTTGAAAAGCCAACCTTGTGGTTAGCAGTCCAGTGCTTATCCTAGAGCTTTATACTAGGACTCTAAGTAATAGAGTAGTGCGCTTTTATGCATAGTATTTGAAGTTATTTCATGGCTCCATGTTTCAATATCGCTTGAGTTTATCTGAGAGTTTGAATAAACTAAAATTACCAAATAATTCACAGCTCTGAGAAATAGCATGTGCTCGCTCAACAACTAGTGATGGGGCTGCATTAAAAGCATTTATTTTCTCTAGTAATAAATAGTATGTCGGATAAAATTTAAAGCTTCATGCAGTGTCATTCCAGAAATATTTATAGTGCTTCTTCTATTTAGAAAGCATTGAACCCTGGTGGTACAGTGGTTAAGCGCTTGACTGCAAACTGAAAATCTAGTGGTTCAAAACCCACCAGCAGCTCTCTGAAAGAATAGACTTGGTGATCAATTCCCATAAATGTTACCATCTAGGGAACTATGGGGCACTTCTATTCAGTTATACAGAATTGACTAGAGGGTATACAACAACATACCATATGCTAAAAGAGCAAGAGGCAAAGTAGACCTGTCCTCTGATTACAAGGAGCTTGCTGTCTAATAGGAGAATGATCTGTACAACTATGATAAGGCAGGGGAAGTGGGACTGACCAGTGATTGCTGAGTGGGAGTGTAGGGTAGGACAGGTCAGGGAAGAGTTCTCTGTATGGGTAGCCTTTCAATTGAATCTTAAAAGCTGAGTAGATTTAAGTAGGGGATAATATTCCAGATGGAATAAAATAAGTAGTTGTTAAATGGACTCATAGTGACCCTTTCCCAAGGGGAGACTGGTTAGGTTTGAACTACCAGCCTTGCAGTTAGCAGTCCAGTGTTTATCCTACAGTGCCACACCAGGACCCTAGAATGTTACGTTTATTTATATCTTTAAAGATGAAATTATTAAATTCACATTATTGAAAAAATTCAAAAGATAGTAGTTTTCTTTTGAAATAATTTTAGACTTACATCCGAGTGACAATGATAATACAAGAATTCCTGTATACCCTTCACCCAGCTTCATCTTATATGAAAACCAGTTGTGCTATAAGATGTTCTACCTTCATCTTATAATTGTCCTATCCCAGCACTTGACAATATTCCTTTGGGGATGGGGTGGGGAGGAGTATGTAGGGACATATTTCATGTTGCTTTTGCTTAGAATTCCCCTTTATACCTTGAATTTTTCAGTTTGCTTTTTTCCATTTAATTGATTGTTCCCTTTTATCTATTGATATTCAAATTATATGAAAGTTGTTGGTTGCAAATGTACAGACACCAAAGTGTATTAGTGGTTCCCAGGGGTAAGAGGGAAGGGATGAAAAGGTTCCTTGCTTATGGAGTATTAAGTTTTGCTGTATGATGATGGGAAAATCATATTGATTAAAGGTACAGTTGTATAGCTGATTATTGTAAGTACTCTCAATAATTTGTACACATGTAAAAAACTGAATTGGTAAAAGTTGTGTGATATGTTTATAGCAATGACACACATACACAGAGTAGCTTCTGAAAGCCTCAATACACTTTAAACCTTCAAAATACTACAAAAGCATCTTCTCAGATCCTAGTGTTATAAAACTAGCAATCAACAAGAGGAAGATCAAGGGGGGGAAATCAAATACATGGAAATTTAATAGCATCCTGTTTTAAAACTACTGGGTAATAGAATAAAAAAAATTTAATTTCTTGAATCAAAGAGAATGGAAGAATCCAAGACTATGGCCCTCAACTGCCCTTGAAGTCTGGAACAACTCACTCTCATGACCCAATTGCCAGCCAAGCAGTAGATCAGCATATGTTAAGTGCCATGGAGTTGCTTCTATCTTATAATGATCCTGTATAGGGTTTGCAAAGAGTGACTGGGGATTTCAACCACCAACCTTATGGTTAGTAGTCCAGTGCTTATCCTATAACACCATACCAGAAGATAGGCATATAGGGTGAACAAAACCATCAGTGAGGTATACGCACCATGGAATGGTCCATTATTCAAGATCAAAAGAGTAACCTTTGCCTAAGGACGAAGTTGAGAGGGGCTCAGGAGGAGGATAGAGTGGAAATAGAAACCACAGGGAGGAAGTGGGTTACCTGTTGCTGCATGGAGGGGATCACAATCATTGAGATTAAAGTGTATGATTTGCTGACTGTAAAACTGATGATCTCTGTAAATGTTCACTCAAGTCACAATAAAAAGTTAAAAAAAATTCCTTGAATCAAATGAGAATGGAAACACAACATACCAAAACCTTTGGGGATGCAGCAAAAAGCAGTGCTCAGAGGGCAACTTATAGCAATAAATGCACACATCCAAAAAGAAGAACCAATATTAACACCTAAACCCAACATTTCCAACAATTAGAAAAGAGCAGCAAAATAAGCCTACAGTTATCAGAAGAAGTAAGATTAAAGCAGAAACAAATGAAACAGAAAGTAGAAGCAACAAGATAAGTTGATTCTTTGAAATGATTAATAAAATAGACAAACCACTGGCAAATCAAATAAAGGAAAAGAGAAGATGCAAATAACTTGAAAGGAAATGTGTGATATCACAACACAACCAATGGGGGGAAAAAGGATAATAACAATATTATGAAGAAGTATATGCCAACAAATTTGAAAACTTAGAAGAAATAGACACATTTCTAGAAACACACTATCTACCTAACTAATATGGACTGAAGTAGAAAATTTGAATAGACCCATAACAAAATAATAAATTGATCAGTTCATTTAAAAACTCCCAACAGAAAAAGACAGGGCCCAAATAGCTTCACTGGTGAATTCTACCAAACATTCAGAGAAAAAGTTCCAGAGTATAGGAAAGAATGGAAAACTCCTGATTTTATAAAGCAAGTATAACCCCAATACTAAAACTAGGCAAAGATAATCACTAAAAAAGAAAATTATAGAGCAGTATCTCATTAACATAAATGCAAATAATAGTTCAGTGTTTTGGTTTGTACTTCTCTGGTGTGGCACTGTAGGATAATCACTGGATTGTGAACCACAAGATCAGCAGTTCATGCCCACCAGCTGCTCTTTGGAAACCCTATATAGAGTCACATTTCCTATGTGAGTCGGAAATGACTTGGCAGCACTTAACAATAACAGTGGCTAATTACCGTGAGCATTTTTCCTGTGTTTGTTGACCACTTGCATGTCTTCTTTGATGAAGTGTGTCTGTTTATGTCCTTTGTCCATTTTAAAATTGGATTACTTGTCTTCTGCTTGTTGAGGTAAAGTTTTCTATAAATTTTAGACATTAGTCCATTTGTGTGATATGTCATTGCCAAAAATTGTTTACCAGTTTGTGAGTTAAACACTAGACTTCAAACCACAAGTTTAGCAGTTTGAACCCACCAGCTGCACCATGGGAGAGAGAAGCAGCTTTCTGCTCCCACAAAGATTCACAGCTTCAGAAACCCTATACAGGATTGCTATGAGTTGGAACTTAACAACAACAAATCAAAACAACAATGAGATATCATCTTACCCTAGCAGTAATAGAAAAATTTTAAAAACAGAAAACAAATGCTGACAAGGGTGTGGAGAGACTGTAATTGTCATATACTACTGGTGGGGCTATAAAATGGTATAACCATGTGGAAATGGTATGGCACTTCCTCAAAAGTTGGAAATAGAAATACCATATGTTGCAGCAATCCCTCTCCTTGGTATGTTTCCTAGAGAAATAAGAGCCGCCCCACAAATAGATATGTGTACACTCATGTGAATCACAGCACTATTCACAATAGCAAAAAGGTGGATACAGCTTTTTAAAAATGCCCATCAGTGGAAGAATGAATAAACAAACTTTGGTACATATACATAATGGAATCCAATCTTAAAGAATCACGATGAATTTAAATGTGAAAGCATAACAATAAATCTGTAAAACACCTCATGACATGGATGAACCTGGAGGACATTATACTGAATAAAATTAGTCAGTCACAAAAGGACAAATACTGTATGAGACTACTAACAACAACTGTTGTAATAAGTTAAAAGACATACTTTGACAGTTACTAAAGGTGGGAGGGAAAGGAAGAGTAAGTCTCTGGCTACAGGGTCGACGTATTAACTTGGGTGAAGTGGAAAGCAAGATACAATAAGAGGGAAGTTGACAAAATAATGATAAGGGCAGAGGAAAACACAAGGAGGAGTGCAAAAGCTACAGGTATCAGAGGTTAAGTATTGTTATATATTGTTGTTGTTGTTAAGTGCC
>NW_006408656.1:6951036-6952340 GCF_000296735.1 Chrysochloris asiatica
AAAAGGAAGAACATGCTCAGCATTTCTCAAGCTGGAGAACTGAAGAAAAAATTCAAGCCTCGACTTTTGTTATTGAAAGATTCTCTGGGAAAAGAATTGAATGATGCAGAAAGTATCAAGAGATGATGAAAGGAATGCACAGAGTCATTGTACCAAAAGGAAATGGTTAATGTTCAACTGTTTCAAGAGGTAGCATTTGATCAAGAAAGAGCCCATGATACTGAAAGAGGAAGTCCAAGGTGCATTGAAGGAATTGGCAAAGAACAAGGCACCAGGACTTGATGGAATACAAAGTGAAATCTTTCAAGAAAGTGAGGTGGCACAGGAGAAACTCACTCACCTCTGCCAAGAAATTTGGAAGACAACTATCTGGCTGACTGATTGGAAGAGATCCGTATTTGTGCCCATTCTAAAGAGAGGTGACCTACGAAATGCAGAAATCATTGGACAATCTCTTTGATATCCCATGCGAGTAAAGTTTTGCTAAAGGTAATACAGAAATGGCTACAATCATACATTGACAGAAAGAACTTCCAGAGGTTCAAGCAGGATTCAGAAGAGGCCAGGGAATGAAGGATATCATTGCTGATGTCCGATGAATCTTGGCTGAAAACAGAAAGTATCAGAAAGATGTTTACCTGTTCTTTTATTGACTACGCAAAGGCTTTCGATTGTGTGGATCATGACAAGCTATGGACAACATTGCGAAGTGTGAGTATTCCTGAACTCTTAATTGTGCTCATGAGGAATCTGTACCTGGACCAAGGAAGAGGCATTTGTTCGAACAGAACATGGGAACACTGAATGGTTTAAAATGAAGAAAGGTGTGTGACAAGGTTGTATTCTTTCACCATACTTATTCAACCTATATGCTGAGCAAATAATCTGAGAAGTTGGGTTCTATGAAGAAAAACTTGGCATCAGGATTGGAGGAAGACTCATTAACAGCCTGCAATAGGCAGATGATACTACCTTGCTTGCTGGAAGTGAAGAGGACTTTTATAAAGCATTTACTGATGAAGATCAAAGAACACAGACTTTGGTATTGATTACATCTCAATGTAAAGAAAACAAAACTCCTTACCACTGGACCAATAAACAACATTCTTATCTAATGAGAAAAGATTGAAGTTGTCAAGGACTTAATTCTTCTTGGATTAACTATCAACACTCATGGAAGCAGCAGTCATGAAATCAAACAACGTGTATTGCATTAGGCAAATCTGCTGCACAAGACCTTTTTAAAGTGTTGAAGAGCAAAGATGTCAGTTTAAGGACTAAGGTGTGCCTGACCCAAGTCATGG
>NW_006408656.1:6952755-6956740 GCF_000296735.1 Chrysochloris asiatica
TATGAATCGGTACTGACTCGATGGCACCTAACAACAACAACAACATATATAGAGACACATGAAGGCTGAATGTGTGTTGGAGATAGAGTAGGAATATACCCAGAAATATATACAGATTTGACAGAGAATATTTATACATGCGTATTTACCTTTGCAGCAAATGTATCCTTGAATCTGGGAGAGCATATAGGGGCCAGAGTTATGTAAATGTGTTAGACAAACGCAAACACCTTTAGGGAATGAGTCACTGGGCCTGTGGGTTTAGGATTATAGTCTTGGGATATACCAACAGTAACTGGCGTGACAATCCTCAAAGACAATGTTCTATATCCTACTTTGGTGTGTAGTGACTGTTGTTGTTGTTAGGTGCCATCGAGTCAGTACTGACTCATAGCGACCTTATGCACAGCAGAACGAAACACTGCCCGATCCTGGGCCAACCTCACTATTTTTGCCACACTTGAGTCCATAAATGCTGCCACTTGGTCAATCCATCTTGTTGAGGGTCTTCCTCTTTTTCTCTGACCCTCCACCTTACCAAACATGATATCCTTCTCTAGCTACTGGTCCCTCCTGACAATATGTCCGAAGTATGAGAGACAGAGTTTGTACATCTTGGCCTCCAAGGAGCACTGTAGTGTAGTGACTAGGAGCCTTAAAAGCTTGTGAGCGACCATCTCACTATTATTGGTCTCTCCCTCATTGGAGGAAAGAAGAGTGATGATGATCGAAGACACATGATAACAATTAGATGAACAGACTGACATATCCTGTAAACATCAGTCTCCACAACCCTGAAACCAGAAGAACTAGATGGTTCCCAGCTACCACTACCAACTGCTCTGAAAGAAGTCACATTTAAAGGTCTTGGATAGAATTGGAGAAAAATATGGACCAAAACTCGAAATCAAATAAGACCAGGCTTACTGGTTTTATGGAGACTGGTAGAACCTTTCAGAGTATGGCCCTTAGTCACCCTTTAGGTCTAGAACTGCACTCACCCCCCATGGCTCAGTTTTCAGTCAAACAGTAGACTGGCCTATAATGGGAACAATAACACTAGTAAGGTACACACATCTTAGAATAATCAACCATTTAAGATCAAAAGGGCAGCATTTGCCCCAGGACAACGTTCAGGGCGATAAAATAGAATAGGAACAGGAAATACAAAGGAATAAATGAGATATGTGATGCTACATTGAGGGGATTACAATCAGTAAGATGAAACAAAATGTGTATAAATTGTAGAATGTAAAACGGTTGATCTGCTCTGTAAACCTTCACCCAATTCACAATAAAATATTTTGTTTTAAAAAGTAGCTGCTGAGGCTGCTTATGTGCAACCAGACACTTCATGGGATTTGGTTCCTTGGCTTGAAGGTTTAGGTTCATAGTGCCTGAGTTCTTACAATCTTGCAAGTGGCCATGTAAAGTACAATAGATGGTCTATTCTCCTAGAACAACAGAGGAAGGAGAGTAAGAAACCGGAGGAGGAAATGGAATGTGTGACTAATTGCCTCCAAGAACAACTACCTCCTTTGCCATCAGACCAAAAGAACTGTACGGTGCCTGGCTCCCATTACTAAACATCTTCATCAATTCCATAGAAAAATCTTGATCAAAAGAGGGAAGATACAGAACAGTATTTCACATTCTCATGGATTTTCTAGAGCCATGATGGCTGGATGAACCCCTAAAACGATTGCCCTGAGATATTATTTAAACCGAAAATAAAAAAATATCTCCTCAAGTCTTCGTAAAACTAATTAGTATGTTCGTTTATCTGGTAAAAAAAAAATATCTGCTTTGAGCATTATGACTTTTTTATGGCATCAATCAACAACAGCAACTCAAAAGCTTAGGAGCCTTAGTGAGCAATGAGTTTACGTTATAGTGGAGGAACAAGTCAGAAGGAGGGTGAGAATGGTTGGACAACTTGAAGAATGTCATCCGTGTTACTGAATTACAGGTAGGAACTATTGAATTGGTGTATATTTTACTGTGTAAATTCTGAACAAAATAAATTTTAAAAAGAAAAAGTTGTAGAATAACTTTAAAATTCTACAGTCTATGACAATTTTCTCTTAATATGTGAGTGTGTGGATTTCGTTTGTGTTCTTTCTAAAAAAATTTTTGTTGTTATTGTTATTGTTAAGTGCCGTCGAGTCGGTTCCGACCCATAGCGACCCTGTACAGGGTTTCCGAGGGTGTAAATCCTTACGGGAGTAGAAAGCCTCATCTTTCTCCCGCGGAGCAGCTGGTAGTTTCGAACCACTGACCTTCAGGTTCGCAGCCCGATTCGTAACCACTTTTTTAGGCGTGAAAAATGTTACCAACAATCTTTCTACAGCAGTCTACTTATGCTGGGTTCAATAATTCATTGCAGTGGCCACAGAGCTGAGGGCAATACTTACGGTTATGGGATTTATTAGGGATGATAACAGGTTATAAAAATGCACAGGTGATAGTTTTTCAGTTAGGACAGCTGCTCCTCAGCCGTGCCCACAGACAGACCTCTCTCTTCTCGGGTAATATACATAAAGCTCTTTTTGGACTGCTGGTAAATACCACAGGACACATCACTCTACCCTAAGTCTTAGTCTGAAAACACTCAGCTCTAGCTCCCCCAATTAAGTGCCTGGAGGCACCCCATTCTGCAATCTGTCTCCCGCTCAGAGTCATTCAGCTTTACTTGCTTGGTGGTCTGGGAATCCTGCTACTCTGCCTCATGCTCTGACTCTTGGTTCTGCTGCAGCTATTCCTCTAACACTCCTCTGGTGTGACAGCTTTTTGTCCCTGTGTCAAGGAGGTTCAATGCAAAGGGATCTCAGGGTCCAAAGGAACATTCCATTGCTGACTTTGATGGTAGTGAGATCCCCCTCCTGCATCTGAGATGGCTCATCTACCCATTGCTAGAGTGTCAAGTTTTCACTATTAGAATGAAAAAAATCTGTTAACATCCACAGCTGAATCATGTCGCCCTATCAGTAGATCCTCCTACTTTTTCTTAGCCATTATGGGGAGGTACACCACGAGCTGTGCTCAAGCAACTATACCACTTACACAGGTAACCATCTCTGGAGCAGAAAGGGGAGAGACAGCAGAGAAATTGAGTTTATAAAAATATAAATTTTTTTGGCATTTGTGAGGGCTAGTTATGGTAGTAGCTAATTCGCTTTGTCCTAGCTGGTTCCTGGGAGACAATTCTCTTGGTCAGGTGAGTCTGTAAATGAATTTATTAGGGTAGATTTCCTGGAGCAGCTATGGGCCACACCCTAAGCAATAGCTCAAGGAAGCAGAAAACCTGAGGCCAAATTTCCCAATGAGTCACTGCCCAACCCTTAAACATTCAAGGACCTTTGTTCCAGAGATATTTATCTCCAGGCCTGACTGGTAGCTCACTCTTGGACATTTGTCCCACCTCAAGCTACCCAGTGTGATAAAAAGAATGTAGGAATCGGAATTCTTACCTCTCATACTAACCATGTGGGTGACTTTGGAAGGATTGGGGGACTTTTACCTGGCTCAGGTAAAAATGAGGATTTGATCATTTAAAGTTTTTCTGAAAGTAGGAATGATGGTTCCTGATGCTCACTATTCATGGAAGATACTAGCAACTTCCATCTTACTGAAATATACTTTGCATGGGTTTGCAGCTAGGCAGTTGCAGGGATTTTGTAACCTCTTTTCTACGTTGGCTTCAAAGTGATGGTTTTCATCATTATTTCTAGTAGTAGTGAAAAGAAAATGGACTTTGGGATAAAACAATATGAGTTTGAATCCCAGCTTTGCTACTTTCTAGCTAAATGATCTTTGTAAAAGCTATTTAATCTTTCTGAATCTCAGGTTGCTTCATCATACATATAATAAACCTGCCTTGCAAAGTGGTTTGAGACAACTACTCAAAAAGTTGTTGTTGTTGTTAAGTGCCGTCGAGTCAGTTCTGACCCATAGCGACCCTGTACAGGGTTTCCGAGGGTGTAAA